>NW_019211457.1:16852301-17342855 GCF_002443255.2 Varroa destructor | reverse complement strand
ATATAAGTTTTAAACAACTTAGTCTTCGTTTAGGGTTCGAAAGCCTGAGACCAATGAACGACACGCAATACGGCTACTGCAAGTACGTTATTATTACGTTATATATTGCTATAAACATCATACAACTGACAACGGTTTTACGCCCGATAAACATTCAACAGTCACAATACGTTTATTCCGGCTAGTACAAACTTTTTGTCTTTCATCAGTAATAAATATTTAGCTCTGGTCAGCGAGTGATGCTTGTGTTCCATTATGTTAACGGAATCCAGAAGGAAGTGGATGGATCAGAGCCTGATGAGGCTATGAAGGCAAGCTGTATCGTAAAACTTATGATAAGGCCATAGGCTTTAGAGATCCTTAAATCGAAAAATCAAGAATTAGGGAACAAATAAGCAATCGAACGAACAGACGCCGCCGGGTCATATCGTACATTGCCTCCATTCATTCCTCCATACTCATCAATACATAACCAAACTAGGACCCGGTGAATCACATATGAAAAATCAGAAGTTAGTAGAAAATTACGAGAAGGCCTAAAATGACATAAAGGCGTAACATAGAATTGAAATATATGGACATTATACAATAATACTGATATATATATATATACATGTAGAAAATAGGCAATAAAAGTTAGATTTTGTAAGAAAGGAAAGTAATTTCATACTGTTGTTATTATTTTAGTATTTATTCTAATTTATCGACAAAAGGAAAAGCTAAACTAATGGCCAATTTTCAGTTAGGCGGGTAAAATCTAGAAGTTTCCTTTTACGTCGACGGGTATACTTTGATAAAATACAACAGTTCGATGCTTGATCCTGTATCATGGGCTAACGTGAGTATTACCTATAAAAGATAGCCAATAAAGTATGCGGCAATCTTCGTCAAACAAGATCTAGAGACGGCTCCGATAGCCTCTAAACGTGGCATACTGTTCGCTTTATTTGGCAACGACTGAAAGTACCGGGCCATGTTAGAGAAAAATTAACCGAACCACGATCGTTTGCATTACACATGTAGAAGTTCTTCCAGTGCATTGAGCTATGCTCAGCGGAAAATCAACGGAACGTTTCACGGTATCTAGTTAGAAGAAAGCGAGTAGCTCACTATTTACACTTCTTAAGGTAGTGCAATTAGGACGCTGATATACAGTGTTCTAGGATAGCCCCTAGTGAGACCCGTTTCATCTCAATTAAATCCGTTACGATCACACAATACTTCACGATACTTCGTTTGTATTTCGTGCAAATCTCATAGATGATTCAGTATATGATCTGCTCGTCGGAGATTTCTACAGATGTTCATCAGCTAAACTATATGTCGCTCTCATTCGACAATAATTTCCTCATGTTGTTTGCATTTCGAGCTTGTTTATTTATATCAGTATTGTGGCATTAATGCGATAAGTATCGCTTTGACGCTTGAAAACGATAAGTTTTGATCTGAAGTACTTCAGATCAACATGTCCGGTGCCCATGAACATGGCCGTTTCCATTTGATGTCTATTCAATATTTCACCAGGAATCTTGTTGATAAATCGTGTCCGATTTGATCCTTATTTGCCACTGTTCTGGTAACACATTCTTTCTTTGATATATTCTTATATATAGCCAGTGCCTGTAAAGAAATGACCATGCATAGCAAGAAGTGTTCCTTTTCTACGACCATAGCGTTATAACTACGCCACAGACTCATTCATAAGTGGTGTCCAACATACTATACGGCCTAAGAGGGCGTCGAGGCCTTCGAAACAGGAGAAGGATAAAGGTTCGAGGTAACAGTATGTACTAGCACAAGTGGATGCGATTACCTCGGCGGAACATAAAGGCTCCTTTGAATAAAGGTCCCACCATAAGCATTCCTTACAACGAAATTAACCATTTGAGTCCAGTTGTGGATTAAAGTAAACTGATAAAATAAAAATTCACATTTCACCAGTGCTGTCTCTAAAACAGATATTTACGGTTTGGTTTGCAAATGAGGAAAAGTGTTGAAGTCAATGAGACCACGAGAGACATGTTCCGTATTCTCCGTCAGCTCACTTTACTTATATTTAAATCAATCCCTTTATTTGTGGATTTACATATATCGTGAACAAATAATAGCATAAATTTCTCCTTCACTCCTATTAGTAGAGGTTTTCTAATAAAGAACAGATCGAAAACACATATTCCTTCCGCTAAGCGATCTTTATTGATATGTAATCATCTTGTTAAGGTTCGGTGGACAAATGCCGGGAAAGCTCCTGTGGCAACAAACGCCTCATTTCAATGTTTTACAATCGACCCCATCAATCTGCTCCCTGTGTTGGCTGACGTTTATCCAATTTATAAAACAATAATTCTTACAATGTCTTCTCATAATTGTTCAGTTCATGCTAAGTACAGCTCTAGAATCCCATCTCGTAATGCGGCCGAGTTTTTACGAATGCAGTATACATATATTAAGTATTAAAAAGATAGTCATTATTATATTCCTGAAATATTGATCAGAGAATGTTTTGATTTGAAACCTGTTGCTTGCACACATTTGCTCTGACACAGATGAGCGCTCAAACACCAGAATGGTTTCTTTTTACAAATGGAACGTCGAACTATGTACTTAGAGTATTTCTGATAAGCAACGCTCATATACTACATATGTATGAATAACTTATTTAGACTACATGTATAGTCGGAATGCCACAGTATGGGGCCATAGGTTAGTTAAGCCAAAATATTAATGATAATAATTAGGATTCCTGAACGTTCTTATTTAATTCAACAGTGTAAGAATTTTCATTCGTCGATTTTGTTTCATCTATTGATCTGCTGTTTCGCTGATCTAATCAGAATGACGGTAAACACGTTAAAGAAAAACACCACGTATTTACAGTCTTATTAATAGTTGTCAATTTATGTAGATGGCGTTTATATTAGCCTCATTTGACAGCGTTCCCTATAGATATAAAACATAGATATAAAATTAAGGAAAAACGCTCTATCACGATCTGTCTGACACAGAAAGCAGGCGTGTTGACGACAAAAAAAAAAAGTCATTATTGCATAAGTGAAAACACTAAATGAAAACGTAGAAATTACTGAATACCCCAGAAACCTTTATAGAATATAGTGCTGCCTTCGGCTATTTTGCCGTTTTACTGGCAACCAGTTTCCCTACGATAAACTGAGAGCATTGATGAGCACTCGAACAAAACCAGTACTCACATGCCTGTCATCCGGCACAACAGGCTTGAATAAAAGCACCGCGTGTTTAGATAAATAGAAAGGTATATATAACACTATTGTCATTATATTGAATGTTGCTATTTCAATGGTCGTCGTCGTCATCATAGTCTTAAGCTTAATTACAGTTTGGCATCATTATGACGGCTATTTTGCTTACGTTGACTTGCTTGTTCTTGGGATTCGTTGAATCTCACTGTCGCCGTTTTCTCTTTACTTTATACTTATATAGATCGTATGGCATCCTCTTAATTGGCATGCTTTCCGTTAGAACGTTTCCGCTACGAAAACAATCGTTGAAGATGGCTGTCTACTGTATCGTTTGGCTATTTGTATGTACTAACAACTTACAATATGTGCTTGTAAAAGTTTTTGTCGTTGTCTATTTTTTCTAGGCTTAAAGTGCACACTTTTGGTTCTTTTCTTTTTGACCAGACGTCTACTACAAGATCATAATCGTACCTTCTAAATCGCTGCCTTAATGAACTATAATTTTCTTCCACATTGAAAAACTTTCTCGTTGAGTAGTTCCATCGACTTACTTCACGGGTATGATAACTGCTATCAATTAACCTTTACATATATCCTCGTCGCGTGATTCATCAGGCATCAGAGCAGTTGATAAATACGAAATTAAGCTATTAGTAACAGTGGTAAAATAAAAATAAAATATTCTTACTATTTTTAAAAACTACTGTAAAGGAAAATCTTCAATAATTAAAAAGTAGTTATTTTACCTTTTGTAAAATTTAGTAATTAGCTCGAAAAAATATAACGAAATTTTTTATTGAAGTAAAAAATTATCGTTTCCGTTAGATTCAAATCACAATTTTATAAGAACATGATTCTACCAAACAGCAGAAATAGACTTTTTTTTTTTTTTTTTTCTTTTTTCGCGTGTTTCGTGCCACTCCACGAGATAAACAAGTACACACACGAATGTGATTGTTGCAACAGTCGTAATGACGAATGCAAATGATAATAGGCCTTATTGTTGTCCATCGTACTAACATTTTTCGATAAGATGCTTCCTTTTGATTGAAATAGCTTCTGCTTTACTTGGCCGGTCAAGCATTACTTGGCATTGGGTTTCATGAGCAATCGCTTTTGCTAAAGGAGGCTTCTTCTAAGCTCTACATCAGTTGAGGTTTAATTGAGTAACGAATTAATTGTGTCTATCTATATATATCCGGCACTTAAAGAAGTGGACATGACAATCTCAGCCTTTCCAAGCGATCGATAGAAACGAGATTTAGCTGACTTAATTGGAGAAGCCCTACACTGCCTAACGTTCGTACGTATCACCTTGCGCCTGATCATTGCGCCTTGAAAGTTAGTCATATTAGAATCTAAGTGTGGGCGCCAAGTTTCCACAAAGTTAACATATATTCAATCTAGAGCAAAATCGCCAGGTGCAATGACGAGAGATTTTAAATAGAGATCCACTGAAACTTACTAGAGTAAAATACAATTCGAGACAAATATTACTTTAATAAGGACTTTTAATTAATTAATTAGTAGTGCACTCGGACGTTTCTATATAATTAGGCCAATGATCAGTTCGAGTAACCAGAAATTAGACATTCGTTTTTTTTTGTTGATTTATTTGCCGCGCTCGATTTTCTATAGTCAGCCTGGCAGTTGAAGTTGAATGAAGGTGTCTGTGTTTTTCTCTCCCATAGTAAGTACATTATTTTTAATGGATGGCGTGGAGCTATGTAGAGCTGAAGCCGCCGTCCATAAAGTTAGTCCCAGTTAACCTGCTTTCACTTTACATAAATTACGATCATCAAATTCTTCTACACATAAAGTCATTTCCATATAGTTATTGCCACTTTGCAGTTACTAATAAGAAGTTGCAGAAGACATTATTCCAAGGATTCGAACAGAGGCCTTAGCGTAGCGAAAAAAACCCATTCGATTAATGTTGTGATTTAAGGTATTCCTGAGTTAGCCAAAATCTGTTATTTAGTATTGTGCTACGCCTCCTTCTTTACGTGCATCATTTCCAGCGATTAATCGATAGTTGCAATGAATAATAAATGAGGTCGTGCTAAAAAGGAATAGTAATGAATTGATGTGTCAAAGCATATGTTTTTGTATAGAAAAAAAATTCGATCATTTTCATGAAATTATTTTTTAACCTGGCGGCTGTACGTGAGATCCATGTTCGAGCTAATGTGTTCGAATAGATACAAAAGAGGTCGGAATGATCCTGCTAAAATCTGAGACAGTTCTATTTAGCGGAAAACCCGCGAAATTGGCTCGAGTTAAGTGAAATGTGAACCCATTAAATATTCTTTACATATGTGAATGTGGTTCCTCTAAAAGGTCATCGCATAGGAGATTTAAGAAATCACTGAACAACCAGTCCCATTTCGAACCGGATTTCGTCAATGAAAGTAGTTAATCTTAACAAACGTTTGAACACAAGCTCTGAAGAGATGAGTAGCCTTTATAATAGCAAGGCATTTCTTTTGAGCAACTATTGTCCATTTGCTAATTGTCCAACAAATCGATTTATAGGAATCGTCTGAGTAATAATTATAAACCATTATGCTATTATTAATGACCGACAGATACAGAAAATGAAAAATCCTCTTTCATCTATTATACGATGCACTGTTCGACGGTGGAGATCTTCATTTATTGGGGGTCTCTTTCTCTAGTTCCTATTCACTTGTTTCCTTCGTTATCTGTTTGTATCTCTTTCGCTCGTTCTCTCTCTCTCTCTCTCTCTCTCGCTATATATATATATATATATATATATATATATATATATATATGCATATATATATATATATATATGTTTTTCCTTCGTTTCGCGCATGTTACTGATCTATGTATATATCTTTATCGTGTGTGATTATTCAGTGTGTATGACTGTGTTTCTAGCTATAAAGGAAAAAACAACTTTCTTTGCTATTTGCGTGCGATAATCATTTTTTTGTATAGTCATGCATTGTATGTTCGTGTATGTTTTTGGTGTGTGCTTTTGTCGTTTCAAATTTTCCTACATGTGGAGCATAGCTTCGTCCCATATTGATACCGTTAATGTTTCTTTTCTCTTTTGCTAATTGCAATACATTTAGACGTGAAATATACGATTATTTGCGAAATATCTATCCGCCTTTGCTTAGGTCTAATAAATTAGGTCATGACAATTGATCATAGTTATACACGTATATCTTTGTGAAGATACATTTGAAGATAATTTGTCCAGGCGGCGTTGTAACTGTGGAGTAAATAATCTTGTTTTCACGCAAAGCATTCCCATTGACCACGTAAGATGGTCTTCCTGCTTCCATCAGGCTGGAATCATTCTGGACAGGTGGTTTAGTAAGTGGCACAAATGCATTCGACGAATACTACGACAGTAGTTGATGCAATGGATATAATATTACGAATAAATTACTACTTCCAACTCATTGAACTTAGTTTAAGAATACCTTAAGTCTACAACACATCATATATATATATATATATGATGTGTTGTTGAGAGAACTTTTCCTCTAACGATTCGGACAAATTTGAAATCTTGATTCGTTGATTATTCAAAATTTCGCGCGTTTCCAGCGGCTCTACGGACGCGCACGAAATTTCCGAAAGTCAATAATTGCAACTAACTTTGGGACTTAGTCTTAAAGATGTGTAGAGAGAATCAACTACCTGTGTAAGCATCGTAATTTTCTACCACGATATCATTATTATCCAAGCTTTTTGACTAGTGGTAGATATATATATATATATATATAGGATTTTTGCGTGTTCTGCTCTATGCCATAGTTATGATTCGTATGTTCAATTTTCTGTCATAGAATCAACGATCTATATGACCTTTATCTTTATTTCTCTTAATTGATTTTAACTGACCAAAAAATGTCGAGTGTCATTTTTCTCTGAGTACTTTTTTTGGCTACGTGTTTTTCTAGGTCATATTCAATGGCGTTAGGATTTTCTATTATCGTTGTCACCAATAGGTAGTACATAGTCACATTGCGACGATCTGGTCACAAACACTTTTTTTTGCAATGATATCGGATCATATAGATCATTATCGATGGGGTGAGATTAATGTTTATCTAATTTTAGGCGCTAACTTGCGGGGACGGTTCGACTATATGGAACTAAAATATATCAACAGAGAATTCTCGAATCAGTCTCTCTGATGGAAACGTTTTTCAAATATCCAGTTCTTTTTGTCATAGATATAAAGCTTGAACAATGATATTGCTCGCTTTTAAATTCGGAATCTTCACTAATGAATAGTACAAAATGATTATTGTCAAAATAATAACGGTACGAGTCAGCGTGACAAAGACATACTCAAAACTTCCTTCCTGAAATATATTTCTCCTATATACAACACAATTCAACAGTTGTCATACAATTAAAAGTCAATGTATCTCGTTGCTGTTTCTTACGAGACATCATAGTACATAGTGAGTTCTTACTTGTATATCTCTTGTATGAGTTAAATAACGTCTTCCTGAGATTGTCATTTAGTGAGTTCACACCAGTCTCGGTGTCATGCAAGTGGACTGTCGTGTTTCAGGATCCAGGATTGTCGTGTCAATCGTTATTTTCAAATTGTGATGGGAATCTTATTACTGATTTTGTTATAAGGCAGTTTATTTCGACACTATCCATTGCTAAGCAGGTCTTATTTTGAGTGGTCACAACTGCCGCCATTATATGATAGCCATAGTTGCGGACGAGTTAAGGAGCAACGAATATAGAAATAAATAGTATTATTAAAATCCAATAATGCAAATCGATTCCAAGAACGATTTGGATGACATATATTATATATAACATTTAGTAAATATGCTTGATTCTCGGTCACGCTTTTTCGATGTTACCGACTATTTTCTCTTGTATTTTTTTCACCCATTTTTCGACCCAGTCACTATATGTCGTTTAGCCTTGACGCTTCCCCCTCTGTTCGTCGCCAATCACTCGATAACTTCTTTGCTTCTGAGCCGCAATTTATTTGTAAATGCACAGCCTTTCCGTTATTCTTCCTCGTTATTCTACACTATTCGATCTTCGCAAGAGGCTGCTTTGCAGAGAGAGAGAGAGAGAGAGAGAGCGAGAGAAACTGGTATATTGGGCATGATTATTATTATTTTATCCGTCAGATTTTTGCTTCGTTAATATTTTACCTGATATTTGATTCTTTTATTTTCACATAATACCAATGACAGTGTCGCTTCGAAATATGTTGCCTTTCAATATTGCTCAAACTCGGACCAGTCCTTCACCCATGATTTTCAAACGCAGGACGTATAAAAGTTTCGTATATATATATATATATATATATATATATATATATATATTACTACCGATTTGTTTGTTGGATCTGTTTTTATTTTCGGATAGCCTTGATACTGGTACCTTTGTTTCTAAAGAGATTGACTTCAGCCACGAACATCTGGATCCAAACCGAAGATTCAACAGCTATCTGTCTTTATTATTACAGTCAGAATACGTGGTGGTTAATTAAAGTACGTTCATTGTTGATGATACCGGAAAAGGTTTCGGTAACGGTAAAAGTATATAAAACCATATTTTACACTTACGCATGTCACTCTCCTCTTGACATGAATTAGACATCAAGTGGCACAGGAAGGCTTTCTTTGTAAAGCGTCAGAATCTTCATCGAGTGACCTATGACAGATCGATCATTTTCACGTTACATGAGTCTCGTCTGTTTTTGCTGCTTCTCGTTTATTCCTCGCTTTTGGTTTTGTCATGTTCAAATACTTCTTTCATGCCCATGTCAATTGATTTGATTGGTGTTTTGCTTTAATGTACAGGGTCGATCGATAGATAGCAGATGTCACGTGCTGCTTTACATTAGTTCGAATTTTGTGTTAGTGATTTGAAAGCTCTGCTGGTTTGTGTCAAGGTAATGTTTTTTTCCATTGATTATGTCTTCGACGGGGTCGTAAATAGCCGGCCCTGTTTCGAATGCGTCAGTGCCGTCTGTTCGAACAAGCTTTTCGAAAATTATCAATTTTTTCCGTGAGGTGATGAATTTATTGATCTGCGCTTGATGCGAATGTATTGCCGTTAGGTACTAGCTTGTTATGGACTTCAGTGCTGACGTTCGATTAGCGTTGAATTGCAGTCTAACCAAAATGCAGAAATACGTTACGGTCGGGTCGAGTCCACCTGGACTGAACCCTGGGCTGCGGGATCTGAAACCAATAACGGGAAGAGCAGGTCAAGATACGTATTAGCTAGAAAAATTGCACAGTGCTTCCTAAATTTGCTATGTTGACTTAAGGCTTCATTTGAATAAGTTTGTACTGACAGATGCTTGCCTATAGGAACAGCTCAATTCTTCTATCTTTAGCTTTATGAGAGTATTACTATGGTGCTAGTGTAGTAACTAATCTATATTCACTTCTAGGAAGTGCATATATACTGCTAGTCAAAAATATTGCACATATCAGCTTACTGAGGAGGTAAATGTTGCGTATTTTACGCCCGCTACTACCGTTAAGTATTGCTTCAAATAGCTGGTCTTTTCCAGCGCGAAACGAAACGTGCCCTTGCTAATGTTCAGGTTAACTTGCGTGTCCTAAAATTTACTAGGCAAATTCGTTTCCATTGCAGCATCTCACACGAGGTTATTTTAGTCTCAACCAAGAAGTATCTGTTATTATAATATTTCAGCCTTAATTTCTAATATTATGAGATTCAGGACTTTACGGTAGCGGTAATCAAAAACTCTTCAGTATGATTGCTTGATGCCAACAGTCAACTTCATTTACGTTCATTCTTCCACTAGAGACGATGGAAAGAGACACAGAAAAGCTTTTCTTTGCAGGGCCGAACAATTGGCGGCTTACTTCCCTGACAACGATTCAGTGTTTAAAAAGGAGGAACAGCAAATCTGAACGTAAAATATATATATAAAATATAAATGTAAGGCATACTTATATTATCAGTTTTTCCTGAATTAAATTACTTCGTAAGAGACCAAAATGTGCCTAGATTTTGAAATTCTGTTGAAACAACTAATGCTCGCTCACACGGACACAAATATCGCATTAAAGTTTAGACGCGGCCTCCAGCTATGGACCCGGTTCATCAAAGACAGACTGACATTTTCGTTTTCCGTCATTATGCCCATTTTCACGATTTTCTACCAGGGAGAGAGTTCAGGATGAACCAAAAGCGACGCAATATATTTTGCTAAGCCGGAAGAGGTTTTCTCTTAGAGAGCTTTATAAAAAAAACTTCGATTTTCTAGGGAAGGTTTGATTTGTATACATTTACATATGAAAGGCACTAGTCTAACCAGCAAGCACTAAACAAAATAACTTAAAGTAGAATACAATGTTGGACGTAAAGGTTGCCTCAAGCTTGCGAGATAGCAGCACAATGCGTAACTTATCAAGTCCACTTTTCATCGTTAAGAAGACTGTAGTGATGTCAGTAGCCTATTTCGTTGGCACACGTTCTGACTTCTGTGTGAGTATGTGTGTTCAACTCACAAAAAATTCCCTCGTTGCATAAAATCAAGGTAACCCATTATCTACTCTAATTTATTTCGCATTGCCTACATTACGTGGCAGTGCTGAATAAAAAAAAAATTAAATAACATCATTTTGCATTTTTTGATAATAAGACACTTAGAGATATAATGATGCGCTTGTAGATATGAACGGATAGTATGAGGCTCGTTGTATGGCGAATTCGCTTCGCACAAAAGCCCAAATGCGGCTGTTGAATTACTTTTAAAACGAAAACGTTCTAACTGTTATCGAATGAATCAACATAAACCATTGAAGATAAACGCATATCATTCTATAATGATCTTGTACCATCGCCCTGAGTTTAATGACTTCGTAACTAGTACAAAATCACTCGCTTTTTTTCTTCCTTTTCTGTTGCCTCGTTTGCCAATGCCTCTTTGTAGTAAAGTATAATTTCTATGACCTCTCTTCGAATGCTCGTTTGGTTTGCAAACGTTAGGCTATTTGTTTCATGCGCTCTTCTGTCGAGACCGTTTTTCTCGGACGGTTACGGCTGCCTGTCGAGCCCCACGCAAACATCGCGGTTTACAGGTGGATTTCCCAAGTTACAGATCACAAGAAAAAAACATATAAGATAATATCAGATCGTTTTGAATGTATCCTGTGTGCTTCTGTTGTTCATTCGTATGGAAGGTGCTTTTGGCAAAAAATGCCATTACAACTAACCCACATCGAAATCGGCCCCAGTAGATTTACTGCAGTTTGTGCGTGTGTGTCGCCCGAAAAACCTAGACATCCCTGCGTCGTACACATGCCGGAAGTCACAAACAAAATAGAAATAAGCGTTCATCTAGTGAGAACGGCCGCAAAAGTAACTAAGGTCTGTGGGCGTCGGAGTATGCTACGCTTTCAGCAATGAGACAGACGTTGGCGGCAATTTCTTTGTTGATTGCTACGCTAGGATCCCTGAACAGGTCAGAATCGAAAACAGAGTCGGACAGAGTATCACTAAAAACAATGACCTCTAACAACAACAACTGCAGTAGCAGACGAAAAATAAAAGGCCCAAAGAGACAGAACCACCAAATGCTCGCGGAGCATGGTATTAGGTTCTCAAATAGATTTCTTTTTGTTGTTGCCGCTGTCGCTGGAGAACATTCACAAAGAGCGATGGATATACTCACGATGCAAAAGGACGTATGTCTATACATATAGACATAGATGCTGGCACGGAAAATCTTACTCCGGCTGGAACGAGTTTTTCTCGCCAAGTACTGGTGCACACGTTAACTTCTATGCGGCCGTATCGTAATAATGGATTTGGGCATTGCTAAACAACTTACTAACCCGTCCGTTGCGATCGTAGAGGTAAGCAACGACACCAACACCAGCTGCAGGGATGCAAAAATCGGAAGGAAAAACACCAGCAATACAAATACATTGGGATGCTTTTCTGTCGTTGGTTCTGGCCAAGGTAAATGGCTAAAAAAGGCGCTTCGAAAATTGCAGAGGAAATACAATGGAAATGGGCGAGAAGGATACGGGAAAATCGCAAATGTACTGCAACAACCTACATAACACGGCGGAAAGCTTAAAGACTGAAAAAGAATAATGAGATAAGGCCACAAATGAAGGGAAGGATCAAAACAAAATGCGACGAAGCAGAAATTTATCGAAAGTGAGCTGCGACTTTTGTTGCTAGAATCGGGCATTGTTTAAGGCCACGGTGCAATTATAACGGGCTGTTATGCCTCCTAAGATGGCTGAATATTTTGGTATGGTTCAAGTCAGCATTTTTTAATTTTCGTACACATCGACGTCAGGCAGATTAGTTTATGAAATATATAAAAGGGGTTAAAGACAGATAAAAAATATCACGTAAAAAAGAAGAATCGCATAAGTCAATGATGCTATCTAAGTTTTGGGGCACTATGTAGAGATCCTATAAGGGTATGAATTATCGTATTTAGCATTGCGAATTGAGGACCTCATCGGTCACTCGATGTATGACTGCATTAAATAGATTTAGTAGAATAAACGAACTGAGGTAAGATGAGTACTTTCACTAAGAAACCTGGTCTTCGATCACTTCACAAAGTATATCCAACATCTTTCGCACTATAGATTTAGTTCATGTTCTCAGATCTACAAATCTACTGTGTTATTTATGTCCTCTAGGCCTGCTGACAAATATCCAGAGGGTTGTAAATTTGCAGGCCGGCGCAATGAAATCTTATTTTTGTTGTCCTGCAGATGGTCACTCACATCGATGGAGGAAGCACTGAGAGAAATGAATAATCTTGACCTATGCTTTATCCTTATAAATAAATAAAATAAACCTGAAACGGGTTAAATTCATTCTGATATTACATTTAAACAATACTGCCATGAAGCAGGGTATTCTCAAGAATGGTGCATCGCTAAAGAAAATCCACATAATCTATAGGTCAACTCGTTATTTAAATCATCGCGATGTTCACCGTTCATATCAACTGCATAGTACCGATTCTAACGACCATCATAATGGGTTTAGCAATGTTTTGGATATCTAAACGTTCCAAAGATAGTCCTTTCAAGGGGCTTTATCGAAGAGTTACAATTGCCGATATTTCGCTCTTTGTTCAAACGGAAACTTTTAGTGGACGACAATTTATATACTTTTGTCAATATCGACAAAAGTATGTAAATATAGTAATCATGATTCCGGATCAATACCGCAATTCAATTGAAGTGACTTTTGTGGAAGATCGTTATAAAAACATTCATTCTAACCAGTTGCATAGGCATATCTGCAAAATACTACTATATTCGTTGTTAATCCTGACTTAAAAATTATCTCAACTGAGAGGTAACTTCGTAGATTGACCATACTTGAAGGTCGTAACCCCCGTTCGTCAGTTTCCCATGGTACGACCTAAGCTAACCAAATGTGAGAACTATTTACGTCTTTCATATAGAAAAAACAAGATGGATTTTAGTGGACACCATTCTGCATGCCATACATGCACTAACATTTCGTATTGCATCCCATATGGCATTCAACGCGTATAAGACGTTTTTTTTTCTTTAGGAATAAATAAGAACTCTTTGATTGAATCTTTTTAAACCTTCTGTTCACTGCTATGTATAATAATTTCTTCGTGTAAAACGTTAGTACGTACTGAGTTGTTAAGTGTTAAAATATCTGTAACTTGCCTGGAACTGCTCGGAGCGGCCCATCCGGTCCAGAAGGTCCTCTGACCCAATAAAAGTTGCCGTATTCGGTTGTCTCTGATTCAGTGGTCCGCTGCCACTTTGTCCAAGGGGTCCTGAAACGCCGTTAAGTCCTCCATCCGAATCCTCAACATCCACCTTATCTAGAAGATCCAACCTGTGTCGCAAAAGAGCCTGTAAATTCAAATGAGAACGTTAGTTGTTATAGTAAACTAATTGTTCAATAGATTTTTTAGTTGTGTGCATTACGTGTGGTAAATTCTAATGGATCACTTCGAATCAGTTTGGGAGTTATTTCAAATCGTCTGCTTAGTTCATAAATGAGCTTCTACCGGGCTCGAACATAATGCATGCCATAAAACAAACGCATCTAGATATAAATATGCTAACAAAACTAAGGACAATCATGCACCTGTTGGAAGATCGGAGAAGGGTATGTAATGGTAAATCGCTTCTGTGAAGCGGGTCGAATCTCTTTTGTGTCAAGCCCAAACTCCACTCGAAACCCAGCACCGTCCGCATCACTCAAAATTGATCTAGAACAAAATTGGCCTGACGACATTAGAAATGCTGTGAACAACATATATCGTATAATATATATATATATATACACCGACTTTTCTTTTATATACGTATGTATGCATAGATAATGCTTTCTTATCGACGAATGACAAGGTGGATCACATAATTACTTTCATTAGCTTCGTTAGTCATTGTTACAGTTATAATATACCTTCGCCTTCTTTCGTGAAGCTGATCCTGTTGATCTACCAAGAAACTGTTATCCTCGACGTCTACTGGAAATGTCCCACTTCCAAGTTCCTGACCCAACTCCGCCCTTTTTCCAAAGTGCATAAAGCGATTGGTAGACTTTTTGCCGAAGTGAACGTATCGGTTCTTTCCGGAATTCCGCTTTAGGAGACGATCCATATACGACGAAGCAGTGGAGTCACTGTCGAGACCGAGTTCGTTTGAGGACCGCTTGCCGAAATGCATATATCTAACATGATTATTGTCGAGTTAAAGCTTTTTACTAGGTCTAATTTAGGTTGACGAATATCACATTCTGATCCACATATGCTACCCATAAAAGCACTATTAATGAAAAAAAGGCCACACTCACTTCTGGCTCTCAGCGCGCTTCTTTCCAAAGTGCATAAAACGATTGTTGTCTAATTTCTTAACGAAGTCATCATCCAAAGCATGTTCCAGATTTGTGGCTGCATCCGCTTGCTCGTCATCGCGTTTGCCGAAATGCATGAATCTATACAATGAGAGTCACAAAGGCGTTGTTAATTAACACACACCATGTAGATAGTAACTTGTACGTTAATTAAATTCTGCAAATTGCCAACTAGCTTATCGTTTAACGTCGTACGGTAGAAACAAAAACAGTTCTAAAATAGCTAATATAGTCTTGGCTGCCATAAACAGACGAAGCGAAACATTGTACATCATAGGCCTAATTGGATCAGTCGGTGTAAAATGTTTCGAACGGAAGTCAACGAGAAACAGTCGACCAGTTCACATGATAAGGTGCGATTAATAAAATTTCTTATATGGCGTTCGACTGTCAGGCTAACTACGAGCTAAATGAAGCTCGGTCAGCGGAAGCTTCAATGATGCGTGTTAGTGTTGCTGAAGCTGCTTTTAACTCTACACAACTCTAATGACGATAATAAGAAATACCGGGCATGTGGGCAAATAGACTCGCGTACTTACCTGTGTAAACACCCCCAAAAAAAAAAGACAGAAACGAAAAAAGAAACCTCAAATAGGTTTATCCGTATCAAATTGTATCATCTTTATTCCACGGCCCCTTAAGGAAGATTTAGAATCTTCGAACGGGTTCAACGATGCAGGTAAGCAAAGGTTCTGCTAACACAGGTCTTTAATAAGAAAATCGCTATATGCTAAGTATGGTTTGATAGCTCCAGGAAATCGGAACAAACACTGGTGTATCGAGGCTAAAACAAGTTCCTTTTTTCCATGGCGACAAGGACACGCGTACTCCTTAATTGTGTGAAGGATGTACGGAAAAATCAGGTTCGATTTGAGAAAATACAGACAATCCAATTTGTTGATGCCTTGATGCGAAGATAATATAACTAAAGAATTTTTATAGATTTTTTAATTACCATGCGTTTCCTATCGGTCTATGTGTCTGCTTCGTGGAACTCGTGAGGACGACTAAAAGTAAAATGAATTTAAACATTGAATACAGCGCAACCAATGACATGATTTTCAGATCACAATACTGACCTGTTGACATGTTTGTTAGGGTACGATTCGAAATCACTCTGGTCGAATATCTTCTTGCCGAAATGTAGGAACTGACTGTCAGGATTTCGCTTACCAAAATGCATGAAACGGTTCGGGGAGCGCTTTCCTGAAATTTTATTCAAAACGAACAGCTCGAACGTTGAACCGTATAGCAAGACACATCTGGAGTCCTTCACACAACGTAATACGAGTAGATATACGTGCCGTACATGGTAAATTAAGTTGTGCTTGTGTGATTTAGCTATTGCACGATATATACATATCGTTTTGCCTGATAGAATACGATTGTTTGAACGAAAAATTAATCAATTCGATCACTGCAGATGCTGGCTTGAGCTAGAAGATTAGCTGTCCGCTCAGTATAGAAATAGCGACGATTGTTGTGGTTCCCGAGACTCCGGAAAAAGAACACGGCGCAGTCACAACTTCCATTTAAAACCCTAGTGAAAAGACTAGTCAATGAAAAGCCATCGACCCTACTAAGTACAACAATATATGCCAAACTGTACATATAGAATATGCAGCAGAATTATGCGTTCGTTGTTCGAAATTGAAAAGTTTCAGTTCGGTCACCAGCCTCAAACTGGCAAAAAGTTGAAACACAAAGTGGACGCATAAAGCAACAAGCTTAAGGCTCAGATACAGATTAGTAATCGTGCTTCCGTTGTTGAATCAGCCCACGTTTTTTACAAAAGAGGATACACACGAACAGGGTAAAATATGCGCGAAGCGTGCGCCCTTCATACTGCCATCGAGAGAAAATCGCTGCCCTGCCTAAACAGCGCACCAAACGTTACGATGAATCCGTGTCTCCTCTATAGGACCTCAACAGCCGCAAAGCTGCCGCCTGACATTGAGTTTGAAGGAAAAGTGTTAAGCGTGGCTGAGAAGATAGTTTCTATTTATATGTATAACGACTCAGTTTTGATTGCGCAGTGCATCGTGCTGTTTATTTAACAGAGTTCATTGAATGTTTATGGCCATATGCAATCAGTATGGCTGAGTCAGTTCAAGAAATGGGTATCTGTTTTAACGTTCTTCCGTGCCCTGCTAACTGTTAGCAAACATCTAGCGATAGTCAGTGAGAAAATGCTTAGGACACTCTTATATACAATTTAAGATGTTATTTTGAACATCTCATCCATAGCCTGTAATCAGAGATTCCCAAATAGCATTTTGGACAGCGACAATTGAGTGCAAACATTTTCTGTGTTCTAGCTGATATAAAATGGCGTCCGCCCAATGAGTCTAGCCAGCTTGAAGTAATGTTCCACGCTTAGCATTACTGCTAAAATTACATATCAACGGAGAGAGCGACTACATATTTACCAAAATGTAGCATTCGATTTTGTCCTGCCCGCTTGGCGGGTTCGTCGAGTTGCCGAAGGGCTTCGTTCCTATCAGGGGCGTCCTGATAATCAGCGAAAGTGTTGTATCGCTTACCGAAATGTAGCATCCGGTTCTGTCCGGCGTGCTTATCCATATCGACGGCAGATGGAGCTGATCCGGTGCTAAAGGCCTGAATTCAAATGATGCAAAGTAATAACAAAGTTGGGTTTAAAATATGACCAAGCAAGAATTTTGGTTATTTTGCCTGAAACTCGATGTGAACCTGAAATTCTATGAACTCTTCTAATTCGTTGGTAGTTGTAAATACAGAGATAGTAAGAATTAGCTAGTTATATCCTAGCAGAAGAGTCGCCTTCGTATGATCTAGACGTACACAAATAACATGATAATAGGATTTCCGTTTTATAATGGCCTTTCAGCCCGCTCTTGTCCCGATGAGTTCGGAACATTTGTTCTATACCCTAATGGGCAAGAGGTCGTGAATTTTCAACGTTCTGGCGCCAAATTTAGAATGGCTTCCCGTCGCAATCTATGTGCAACATGTAGTAGCGTGAAGATTTGGATTAGTTGTTCCGGAGCAGTATTTTTTCTTGAAGTATACGTGCGTAATCATGTAGGTGTTTATATTATTACAGCCCCCGTTCAGACTTTTCATTTTTTATACAAATAACGGTCGCCAGACAGATTGACGATAAAAGGTATGTAGCCTAAGCTAGATTTCAGTTAATCTGAAATACATGTACTCACATCTAGTTCTCCTCTCTTTCGTCCGAAGTGCATGAACTTTTGTATTTTTACGGCGCGTTTACCAAGCAACATTTCACTGTTTCCGATGAGCATCGAATCATCGTTAACGTCTTCAATGTTCTTGGACAAAGCTTTCGAGCACCAGCTGAAATAAATGACTCAATTAGATCCGTACGTATTGAAATGCTACAACTCCTTCCTACACGACGTATGCTAAAAGAAGCCCGTTCTGTAAATTTAGTTTTTGACGAACGCTCGAATCATCTACAGTCTAGGTTCATATATAACTAGATTATGTGCTTGTGTTTCACTCCTTGGCAGGAGATTGGCTAGGTGTTCTATCAGGTTATGCGCGCATCAGGGGGGTAAGTGCATTTGCAAATACTTTTCGCATTAATCAAAGGTTGGGCCGCAGGAAATGACCCAATTTTGCCTACTAGTTCCAAATATAATTTTTTTCCACTGTTGTAAACTCTTAGGATAAATTTAGCTTTTTTTTTTTAGATGATAACACCTACTAAGGCCCTTGCCTATAACATCGGCGTTTGGCCCAAAAGCGCTTGTTCGAGAGTTGTGAAGGGCAACAAAATTAATGAGTTCGTGGTAGTTGACGTTAGGTTTACAGTGGCACTAGGAATAACGGGTGTCTTTCGACGAACATAGGAAAGGGTCATAAAACGGGCCTGAGATGGTGTTAGCAAATAATGCCATGACAACCAGAGCAAAGTTCGAACGAGTCTGTACTATATTTACTCGAAGTCACCAAAATATTTAGGCGAATATAGATTACGATATAGGTCACATAGACATCGCCTGACGCTTCCTTCTCCATCTCCAATTATTTTCTAATTATTTTCAATGCTAATTAGTAGAGTTGTTACGATAATAACTATGACCTATCGAAATCATTGAAAGAAAAATTCGTCACGAAGAGAAACGAAGCAAATGATATAAGTTGATTGCATTAGTAGTATAAGCATTGGTCGCAGAGAAAGGGATCTAGCTTTGTCCTTGATATATGCTCTATATGTTATACATCTTAAGGCACCGCATTTACTTTGGTGACCAATAATGGCACGTTTTTGATGTACGGAATTCATATACAAGCACTGCCAACAACATAGATACACGCATACAGGTCTAAAAAAGTTACGAAGGTTCAAAGAGTACGATAATGCTTGCTGTAAGTATGATTAGAAACCGAAAATAGGGAACCAATAAAAATCGTTTGTTACATTCGAAGTTTACACTAAAATGCCCAGAGGTTATTTTCAAAGCCCTCATTGAAACTTGTTTATAAATTTTCTCATTGCATACACGCCTCGGTGGTTAACTATTTCGGATTAATATATGTATACACTGATAAAGGTAATAATTATATTGCAGAGTTAAACGGGTCCCGTATTTACCGTAGGCAAATAGAGACAAAAGACCTTCATGACTCAGGATTACGCTGTCAAAAAAAAGAAGAGCTATGATGATTCCTAGTGCTTCTACGATGCGAATGGCTACGGACAAGCCACCCGCTTTATGAGCATTGCTTCTCGTTTTTCGAGGTCCGATTACGGGATTCTCAAAGAGCAGATATAGCCGCGATCCGGGCGAAGATCCTTCAAAAAACGAGGCCGGAAAAGTCCTCTGAAGTTTCGCCTGATAATATCGTATATTGCTCCGATCTGCTGACACGGGTATACTCTTTTTCTTCACGTCGGTCTAGCAAAACTTTTTTACATTATAGATTCTTATAGAGAAATATTAGCGGCCTCGAACGGAGGGATAAACTGAAGTTGGCAGCTAATGCCTGGCAGAAAAGAAATCCCAGAATAGAAGGAATCGAAAAGAAAAAAAGCTAATCGACTTCATGTTATCATTAAAAAATCGTATATACGATATCGTATGAAACAAGCACTTTACAAAGGATAACGATAAAGTCCGTATTAAACAAAGCACATCAGAGTATTTAACTGAAACAGTGAGTTTTGTCGAAGATAAGTTTGCCCCGAGGCCTATTATGCTAATGCTATAACCGATACTGACTTACTTTCTCCCTTGAATCGCGTAGCTTCCTCTCTATCTCGTTTAAATCTCAAAGCCTCGTGAAAACTCCTATCCGACTTCCACTATTAACAGCGCACTGAGCACTAAATAGCACGTACGCATGAGTGGGGTGGCAAGTGCCGTAATGTTACATGCATCTGTTTGCGGATACTGCAAATTGGCATGTCCTTCAAGCAAAGTGTGTCATCATCACTTCTACTACTTTAACGGTGAATGATCTTTTGCTCTATTATTTAGTCGGGATGGCCGCGCCATCTCGAGCGTTTCCATTCGAAACGTGGGTTCTTTTTCGCAGGTATCTACTACTGAATCTACTAGATTCGTTGAATGCAGTGTTAACATCCTGTCATCACGAGTGGCACGACCATGTACAACTAGAGCAAGCTCGAGTAAAAATACGAGTCTGTAATCTATAGATTAACTACATATTTATAGTATAATTTCCAAACGTAAACACTTCACCCATGTAAACAGAACAAAAATAATCTTCGAGACAACTAAATAGCAATAGGTTTCGTAATCTACGAAAAATCAGCGGCGTCACTATAATCATCATGTCCACGTGCACCAACAAGTCCGATCATACGACAGAGTGCAGCACGTACTTGGCTAGAGCGGTCTGCCGCTCCTCCGGACTGAGGTTGTCGAGGGCGAATTGAAACAGAGCCGCGCAGTTTTCGAACGTATCGACAATCGACGCCTGCGAACCCCCGAACGATTGCTGCGCCGAAGAACTTGGGTACCGTGCGTCGCTGCGTACGTTAGGTAGAGAGAGATCGTCTGAAAATAAATAAATTATATTAGCTCAAAGTAGTACTTTCCTATGAAAGAGTGAATATGAAGCATCAGCTGAGACAGGCATATTTAAACTTGTTACTAGTAGTAGTAGTAAGTTGAGTCTATATGCCATCCACTATCAGGCAATACGAAAACAAGAATAACAGTAGTTTAAAGTGATTAATTCCTTAAAGGACAAGTCCATAACTAATGTTATAATTTCACTGAGGTCCATAACATGAAGGTCGCTATTCGACTATTACATATCTGACGATATTTTGGCCATCTTTCTTCGTGTCAGTACATTGTTCCTTACGACTAGAATAACCAGAACTGGACGCTAGACAAGGGGAGAATAGAAAGCACAACTTATCTGCCACTAGCGGCCGTCCGGTTGCAAGCGATGTTCTTCAACTCAACTCAGTTCAGATGTCACTTACCGTTTAGGTTTTAATTTACGGGAGGGTTAGTTTGCTAACGGCAACCCTGTAGAAAAAAATATCGATGTATTTATAAGCGTATAAAACAAATAGTCCTTTCAAAATAAATTATCCTTAAGATCGTATTTTTATTATGCAACTGACGGTTCTCTTTTTTTTTTTTTGTCTTTTCCTATAGCCAAAATTTGTGGTCTACGATATTGTAAACTCTGATCAGATACATCCAACTTTATCTTTGCATAGGCATCGGCGCTCGCTCTTGAATGGTAGTAGCCCACGCGACACTCTTCGTTGGTTTTTCTTCTTCGAACGCAACAGCATACGATAAATATGAGAAGTGCGCTGTGGTAAAACATGGATTAACCCGTCAAAGGTCACCGTTCATAAGAGTGGATTAAATGGAACCGCAATGCCGCCCTAGAATATTATAAAGAGAACTTTGGAATCAAACAGCTAGTTTAAATGAAGACGAAAGAAAAGAGTCACTGGGACAAGATCTGTCCGTTTTTTTTTTGGCGTTATCTTTCTAGTAAATAGAAGACCGAGGCAAATGGAATATTAAAAAAAAATATTCATTTTAATAGTCGTTAGATAAACACGGCTATTTAAATGACCATAACTATAAAAGATGCTAGTGTCTTTAACTTGATTTATCGTGGCAAGTACAAATTTTTAGACTGTATATTTCTTCATTAGAAGCGTGTAAATCCCAAATTCCTAAATTGGTTTTTATAGACCTTTACACGTCCTATGATAATCTTAATAATAAACAATTGTATGAGTCCAGTCTAATAATATATGATTCGTTAGTTTAAGAGTGCCGAGATCAGTGAAGGCCCAAACGATGCTTTCCTTTTTGCTCGTCGTTTTGACAAATCTGTATATTTGCTCCACTCTATGCATATATATATATATATATATATATATATATATATCAAAGTCTGCTTCACAGTAGCTATATGACGTCATCTTTAAGGGATCTACACGGATCCTTCGTGTAGGACAATTCCATGGTCGGGTGAAAAGTGCTTTATCTCGCTAGATGTACACCGACATATATATAGATACAAATTGGCTGTCTGTTATGGTTTTTCTATGTTGTCCCCGCTGTTGATCGCATGCTCCCTGTTTGCGAAAAAGAACGCTGATCAACCTAAAACACATAGACGAACTTACGTATCTGTCTTCGCTTGTCTACTCTACTGGGAAACTTTCCGCATGTACGCACGTTAATAAACAGAACGTTCTGTTTGATGCACCAGAAAAATCACACCGGGCTGTGTCTAGCGTATGCAGGTACACCGCGGGCACATTGCGAGTACTCTGAGCTAGTGAGCGACAATATATATTTCCCTGTTAGATATCAATTTCTTCTATTTAATAATCGGAAATCACTTCGAATCGTTGTGCAATGCATGTTATAGGTTTTACACTTATCATGCCTGGCCTGGTTTTAGCATGGCAGTCCTGATCTTGTAGAAAAGTTAGTGCATTTGTGGCACATGTATTAGTATTCGTTCGTGTTATTATCAATAAATTTTATGTACGTGTACGTGGTGCCACCGCAAGACTCGGGCCAGCAATCAAAGACGGAAATGAAAGAAAACTTTCCTTTCTGGCTGGAAAAATGACAGTAGTTTACGAATACACCTAGGTTTTGAAGGATCCCAACTATTTGTCAAAAACGAGTCGATTTCGTTAGGGCAGCAGGCGCAATGTTGCTGTATGAGACAAATATGATCATTTGTGAAACTTTTTAATTTTCAGAAAACTACAATTTGGGCACGTAACGATTAGAAAGGTCCTCCGTTCGGCACTTAACAGCAACGTTCCTCGTTGCTTCAGCTTGAACGATTACTAGGATTACGTCGTTAAATTGCTTGCGGCGACAGCTGGAACCCAGTTCAGTTGCAGCGTAGCCGGGACATGTCTAAAACTTACGATTTCAGGCAAAGGATTTCCAATCAAATTTGAATAAAATCGGCTTAAAAAAATGATACGTTCTTTTTTCTCATACAGCCAAAAGCTGCCTTGCAGGTTTTAACTTGCGTACCTGTTCTCGCTTGAATTCTAAGTTTAACCCGCCATCCAAGTTCTATTAATAATAAATACGTTCATTACTTTATATAGATAATAGAATAATGCAAATTATGAAATTTGCACATAAACCCGAAATTCTTATTTCATCCACTAAATAGCGGCTTCAAACACTTGGTTAATAAACAAGAAATCTAAATTAATTTATTGGTAAAACGGAAATGTTTGGAGAAGTAAAACGAGGAAGCAAGAGGGGCGGTAATCTAGTCACTTATCACAACCTGAATGATCGACTGGAATTGGCGTATTATTAGAAAGTTTTTAAAATTATATTTCTTGCACTTTTTTAAGTATTGATACTAATAATGACTATTTTGGCCTACAATTCTGTTTTTACCTGGCTTTGTCCCAAACGATATATTCGACCGCGCAGCGCGTTCAAATATTGCCTTTCGGGGCCGTTTAGCACATATACAACGACAAAGTGCCCATATACCAACCTTGCCGGTTTTACTTCCCTTTCTTTTTATCCTGATACTCCTAAAATACGACCCTAACTATACGTCTAAGTGCATCGTTCACCAGTTCCAAATGGAAGACTTCGAGTCTAGTCTAAATCGAAATTTTTAAGGTAATAGACAAATTACAAGTTTATAGACGTTCGAAGCGTTCATGGGTGCAGGAACTAAACATTGGTACGTTTCGTTAGAGATGTTCTTAACGAAAAACCAAAGCACCACGCCTGACGCCAAACAAACCGGAGGCCAAAACCATTAGGGCTGAGTGGAAAACGCAATATTGGGTGGGTGTAGAATGGTAACATGACGTTTTTTTTTATACTGAATGATACTAGCTCGGGGTCACTTGTGGCTTGGATTTTTTATTTAGTGTTGGGTCACACACAAGAATACACGCAGACGCCTGTATAGCGACGAGGCGCCGTCGCCAAGATACGACTATGTTGAAAAACAAAAAAACAAACAAAGCCATATAGAAAGCAGGAAAGGTACAGGCGTTGTACACCGAACAACTATGCAATACATACGAGACAGAATAGGTTTAGCTGACTAATTGACAGGGTTATTAATTAGTTCTGTTATATTACGTTGCTTTACTTCATCGACGTTCCATGGAAACATTGCGTTAGTCGCTCGGCTTTTTGTTGTTTGTATCATTTCGAGTTTCCGCATTGAAATTAACAAACACTCGATAGGGCACATGCATATATAAGCTTGAGTTTCTATCACAGGATTTGCCGTTATTTTTATACCAGCATTTAAAGATAGGCGTGATTCTGGACTTTGGTGACGATGCTGCCACAACAAGACGTCTGAGCGAACGTTGATGTTTCGTATGGCATTCTATCACAAAGATTCTATATCTACAGTTGCACCTACTAGCTAAAGTTCTTCTCTACTTACCACCCAGTCTGGTAGTTGCTGATCGTTCTCTGGCGGCATCTGGTGACGCCGCGAAGCGTGCAGCTTGCGCCGATTCGGTTGAATTGATTAGGCCCCC
Organism: Varroa destructor; assembly: GCF_002443255.2. NCBI lineage: Eukaryota > Metazoa > Arthropoda > Arachnida > Mesostigmata > Varroidae > Varroa > Varroa destructor. The sequence continues at coordinate 17,317,715 of NW_019211457.1, read as the reverse complement.
TAAGAGCCCGCAGGCCAGCAGGCCCGTCAAGGGGGGTAATACACACTTCATAGAACGACTACTCGAGCTCGCTCGTACAGCGGCGGTTAGCCGTAAATCGGCGGCGCGATCCGCTGAAAAAGCGCACAAGAATGGAGCCGAAGCCCATATGAGTATTGCTTGAAACAGGTTAAAGTTCATAAGACACTTATTGTAAGTCTCGCGTCTCGTTAATATGACGTACGCAAATACAGTTCTTGGAAATAAAGCTCAGTCAACAAAGACAGAAAAGTGTTGGTCAAGTACCTGGTGGAGACGGCTCCTGTGGCATACGGATGCTCAAGTATCAAATGTATGATAATAAAAAATGCCAGTCAGTATGCTACTTTGAAGAAAAAGGAAGCAAATATATGATGTTACCTAAGTAGGCGGGTGTTGTAAGACGATAAAACCTGAAGGATCATTCATTCGCTTTCTCTCATGGTATTGACGTGTTTATGATCAGTTGAGCGGTCGGAAAGCAGACAGAGTATTATGGAAGTATCAGAAAAAAAATTGGTTACTGTTGAACGAGTAGTAATAAATAGTAGTTAATAAAGAATTTTGAAATTCAGCATTCACTGTTTACTATTTATTAATTCTTATATAGTGCTAATATGAAGACCCCTTTTCTGCAGGTCATACTTTATGCGCTCATGTAGATTCATTTCACGCAAATCGTGCATAAATGTTCTGAATTTCTCGACTTGGACAAATGATCTCTAATGGCTTTCATAGGCATAGATATTATAGCTCGTTTCTATCCCATAGCCACTATCGTTTTTATAATCGTTGTACCATGCACGCACTTCTTCAGCTTTTATAGCTAGAATAGATCGTCTTCTCCAACAAGTGACTTTGACAATGACTCGCATCTATTGGGGTACTCTACGCACTTCCGTATCATTTATGTCAATTACGTAGGCCCTTTAGGAATTTCTTCGCCTTATGACATGTCGAACTGACGTGATCGTTTGCATTAGTACAGCCCGCTGCTGTTTTTCTGTCGTTGCTTTTCCGGAAATTCTCCGTAATAGCTACAGATAACGATCCACTGGCTCACTCGTTTCGCAGAAGCCATTTGCACTTTTATATTTAGCTGCAACGTCTATGTTAGGTGATTCTGCTATCAGCGCTATATCTGCTAAGATACTTGAATAGAAGCTGGGAGCAGTCTGCTTCCAGAGGAAATAAAAGTGAAAACAAGGACAAACGCGGGCAGGAAAGCTATGTTTATCGGCAGTAGTGCAAAACACTAGGAAGTGTACAACGTAGATTTAGTCAGCCTCAACTTTCATACCGTACTTAAAAGAAAAAACAATAAAGCTGTGACCAGCTTTGGAGTCTGGTCAGAGTGGAAAATTATCGAGGTACATGTTTTCTTTCTTGTTAATGAAATGATTTAGTGTTTCGAAGAAATCCAATGAACGACTCTGACAGCTAAAACTATTCATGCTTTAAAGTTTAATGAACTCATTATAGAACTTAAAGGAAGGAGCACGACATGACACGAGTTTAGTAATTGAGTAAATAGAAATCATAATACGAACAGTCAGCTAAGTATTAAGAGCTGTCGGAGGTGATTCAGGGGAATCCTGACGCAAAAGCCAGACAAAATTGAGGCCAAATAATTCTAACCACCCATATAATTCTATAAAGAATATTTCAGTTGAGTAGATCAGCATGAGGTCCTGAATTAGACGATATTCTACGATTCAACTTCTACGATGCCTAAATTGTTACGATTGGTTATTTTGACGCTAAATAGGACCTCTTAAAATCCGATTGGTTTAACTTACATTTATGATCCGTATATGACCGTAAAATTTGATCAAAGCAGTACAAAAAGACAAGCGTCGTTCCCTGTGTAGAAAAGCCTGCTCATAGCTAAAACTACAGGCAGATTATGCGCATTAAAAACGTCAGTTTTTATGGACTGTTTATAGGGCTACTTCAGTCGTGACTCACATAACGGGTAACTTCGAGGGGAAATTTCGCTTATTTGACTTAGTCGAATCGTTACCACTAATTAATACTCAATGAATCATGCTGCAGATATTTAACCAATAACGAAGATGTTCGTGAGAAAGGGTTGACGAACAGAGTGTTAACTGTCGTATAGGAAGATCGTCAGAGAAGACTACGATTCGAAAAATATGCACATGTGTATAGTATTATGTAACTGTACAGAAGCAGCGAACACCGCTGAGACTGATCTCTGGTTTTTTTTTGAATGCCATGCACGTTTTTGTGTGCGATTAAATGGATTTTTGCTTCTACGAAAGATCCAAGTAGAGAAGAGGACATAGAGAGCCCTTAAAGGTCCGAGCGGCAGATGGGAAATGATACTGTAAACAGACATTACAAAGCCATGGACATAGACTAACCCATGTCTATGCTGGGTGTACAGCCGATCATTTAGACGACCAATGTCGTACATGTGAAACAAAACAGGATAGATGTGCATAGAGCATGCTGGCGCCACTAACTTTTTTCAGGCACTTGCCACAGATCTTAATATAAGCAGAAGACTTTTGAAAGTATTGGCGCAGCTTCTTCTACCTCATAAAGTTTTTTCCTTATGGTCCGTAGAAATACGGCCTTCATGAGAGAACAAGATAACCACAATTCGCTATTTTTACGCCCAGTCGTTGGTTATTATGATTGTGACGATAATTGCATTGTGGTTTTTCTCGACACTTCACACAGAACTTCACATGTAAAGTTCCTTTACTGAAGTAGCCATCCTGTACCCATCCATCATCAGTCGTTCTATAAGGGGAATATATGCTAAGCGTTAACTCGCCAGCCGTTTAGTCTCTCTTGATATCCTTGAATGTATGGCAAATGCCCCCTATTTTGGTGATACCGCGAACAAGCCATGTACAGTTGTCCTGCCGTTCCTCTGCTGCTTGGAGGCGAGCAACTAAATGCGAGGGGCAACCTTAAAATAGCACATTTAAAAGGGGGTGAAAGTATACGCATTCGTAGCTTGCGCATTTCCTTGTGGGACCTGTTGCATGCGACACATGAAAATGGGCTCAACGAGTGAGCCTTAAAATAGGTTCCTTGGCTTAATTCATTATTTCCGAACACCTAATTTATTATTATAGATTATATGGATCAATAAATCTATCGAATGGGCGAACTCGATACGTCGATTGGTAATAATGCCTGAAAGAGATCTTACTTGCCTCACTCGTGATTCCATTAATACCTTTCGGATCGGATTTATTGTTACTATCAAATAAAAGGATAGACACCACGTTGTGACAGCTCCTTCTGTGCTTTTATTTTTATCACTCCGATACCGCCTGTTATCCTACAAGCATCTAAACCCGGACAAACATCTAGACAAGGCACCGTTGTTTTATAAACATCAAGATATTTAAAGATGGCGCAAAAAAATGCCATCTATTATTGCTAACCAATAATCTGTCTTTCATATATTTAGGACTAAGTATTTTAAACAGTTAAACTGTATTACCTGTTTTCAAACAAGAGTGTCGAATGGATAATAGTAATCATCATAATACTCTGCTTGAAAAATACACATTAGGGTGTGTTTGTCACCACCCTGACTTGGGTTTCATCTGAAAGATACAAAAGAGGATCTATCAAATTATAGACTGTCGCTCTTAGGAGAGGTCTAATAAAGGCTGCGTAATCTCAACGCTGATAACATTTCGCGGTAGCATAAGATGGACAATCTATACACGCAAAATGCTGATTTACAGAGCTTGCCTAAATACAGAACTGCTTCGTATCAGACAGTTCTAATCTGATGGTTCATTTTATTCCTTTTATAGATAGATTTAGCACAAAATATTATATATATATATATATATATATATATATATATATATATATATAGATCTAGTGTCTTCAAGTGTAAAAAATCTTTTAATTTTTTAAAAATATTCGGCCACAGATTGTTCCGAAGCCAGGGCCAGGTTGTTCAAGCAAGCACCGAAGTTGCAGTATCCTTTTGTTTTAATCATTTTGGACAAAGTCAATTTTCATTTTATGTAGGTCAGAAAAGCTAAAGAAGGCCATCTTCGTATAGGCAGCAGTTTACATATTCGGCGTAGCCTGAACGCCTAATACGCTTCTTTTTAAGTGGTAAGGATAAGTAATAACTACTCTGGTTTAATTCTTAACGTTATTAAAATCGCTCACAAAAAATTAGTAGCCCCAAATACAGGCAAGCCTTTGACGCTATACCAAAAAGGAGGTGATTTCGTAGAGCTACTAATACTAGAAGCATAACACATCCATCCGGTTTTGAATTCCCAATAATTTTCGCTACCAACCATGCCGTTACTTGCCCATATCACTGCTAAAAACGTTACTTACAAGCCTGTAGATAAAACGAAAATGGAATCTGTTATTCCGCAAGCGATAATGGTTAGACGAGTACAATCGTATTATTGCAACGTCAGATTATACGCAATTGGAATAGCATCAATATAGAGCCTATTATCTAGTAAGGATGAAGGACGCTTACTTACCCGGCCATAAGGCTTTCATTATGAGGGTTTAATTTCGGCATAAATAGCATGCATTTAGAATTTGATTTTGGGTCAATGAAGTACCGAATCTTTGTGAGTTTCCAAATTTTAGAGTGTTGCAAATGCTTCTGTGAGTCTTCTATTGCTATCTGACATACGCCTCGCATTACTTTTGCGAATAGATACGTTAGCATTTTCGCGGGGCTTTCTCTTTCTCTGCCGGCAACGTCGATGGAAGGTTCATCACTACGGGCCTTTCGCGCTCGTTTCTGCTGAAGGAAAGGGAACGCGGATTCATAACAGGCCGCCGACGTGGCCGGTGATCCTATATGCATGAATTGCCTGTTTGAGTTTTGAGGGATTCGATCCTACGGGCCACTGAGTCCGTTAAATTTGAGACAACTGTTCTAATTTCTTCTGTGATCGCGCTACGATTTCCATCGTAGTAGACTTATATCTGTGGGCTTACAAATAAGGTTAACAGGCTTCCTGTGTCAATTTCTACTTTGGTTTTTGACACCTTTTGTTTATGATACGTGTTTAAAAAACTTTCCACCTTTTGAAACCATCTCGGTAAATATCTTCCTTTCTTTTGCTGTCGACGATCTCGTAACGCCTAAAACTCCGTGTTCTTTTATTTTGTAGTTACGTAATTCTCCGCAACATTGGAACGCTTTCTGGTCCTGCATTTGGAAACTGCGTAGACGTTCGCGCTTCTCAACGCTAAATATAACCCCTAAGTGTTGCGAGGTTGGTGTACGTATGTAGTGGTACGCTGTAAAAACACCTGCTGACTCTATCTAATTTGAGTCGACAATAACTTAGAACATTTTGCTAAAACGACCTAGACAATAGATATCTAACCCTTAACGTTGCATCGACTGTAAGTTTAGCTGTCAATCGAAAGTTACAGTTAGACCTATCGCATTTACCGAAAGGTGAAAATTTCTTGAAAAATTGAGATCAGATAAAATCACATACTGACGAAACAACAAAACCTTTTCTTTCTTCTATTGTGACTCTACGTTTGTCTAAATCTAAATAAATTAAATATAAATCTCTTAGCGCTTGCATTCGTTTCGCCCTAGAATCCACAAGTAATCGTTTCCCTCTGAAGGTAAAAGAACTATGCCCATGAAATGGTCAATATTTTTCATAAAGCCACAAGTATATTAAATAAATATTTAGATACATTTATTAAAATCGAAATTAACTATTGGGTGTTGCAACTAGAGCGTGTCAATATACAGAACGAAACAAAGCTGACTGTTAATATGCACTTCCATGAGGTTAAATAATCCAAAAGGCACTGAAACTTTACCCTCTTGAATCAACGGCGGCCAATCGAAGGTGGCCAACACCGGACAACAACTTTGCTTCCTATTCAGACGACATATTGGGGAAGATGTGAAATCTTCCATCGATCACAGCGTACTTCTCCTTATTCATAGATAGGAACCTGCCTTACACACGCTTTATTGTTAACGATGAAACACACGATTAAGCAGATTGTACGGCAAGACAACGTTTGCCTACTTGTGTCTATGTATAGTTGAAGTTGTAGAAAATCGCTAATGCCCTCCTCTTATCGTTTGGCTGATACATCACCTTTAAGCAACCGGTTCCTACCAAGGGGGTGGTTCGCTGCTATAAACTAGAGTTAGGAAATACAAGGATACGAAAGTACGTTGAAGGGCATAAATGTTTATATGTCCGCACACGACCATAACTAATTACAACGTGAACGTAAAGAACACCGGATAATTTTTTTGGGCTTCGTCTCGTATTTAGCTTACACAATTCTCGGAAGCTAATTATCATAAGGTGATTACGTGCGAAAAGCCAGCTGTTCCCTCATTGGCAGGTCTAATACGCCTTAAAGGGACAACTGACAGCAGAACAGCCGTTAAGATTGGGTCCTTCAAGCTCAATCTTGGCTAGGAATCCTATATGATCTATATAACAGCATCGTAATTATCAGGACATACTGTCGCTGAGGGCTAGTCAATAGCATTTTTAGCAGCTCCCTCCATACGCACCGATTCAACGAAACTTTCTACCTTTGGATCTACCGAAGGGAACAAACAGTGTGCAGAACTGTTTTGGAGCTGGACGTCAACATAGCATGAGAAAAAAAAAACTATATTGGTAAGGAATAGCAAGCAAGGGGAGCACAATCGTTTACTTGGCCGTATCATGATTGTCGCCGGTGATTAAAACAAAAAAGGAATGTCCTGAGAAGATTTATAGGGATGAAGAAAATGGGGGGTTGTATATATGAACTGTCGACTCAACACGAAACTATAAAAAAATCAGATAAAAAAAATCGGATGTTGACACCAATTTTGCTGAAACTCGTTATCTTTTCATCGTTCATTGAAAGCAAACTCAGCTGGTAAGGCTTGGAGTTTTAGAGAAACAAGCGGTCTTAAAATTGACCGTCAGGTCGAGGTAGAACATAATGTTGGCATGCTAAAAGCGAACCGACCGATTTTGAGTTGAGTGATTTTTTAATTACGCGCTGTTTGCAGACGGAATTCGGTTGGTAGGTCTTCAGCAGAAGCTGAGTGGTGCAAACGTTTCGAATCAAAATTCAGCAATATGTCGAACGACAGAAACGCATTTGCTGCAATCTAAGACACGAAAGATTTTCGTGCGATTGTGGTCTGGCGTATGTGGTCGCTTCGGATGATTCAATTTCTACTAATAGGTAAAAAAAAAAAAGGGAAGCTAGAGCCCTGAAGGCTAATAATGCCCCATAGGTGCGGTCGTAAGGTAATAATAGTACCTGCAATGCTACCGAAAATGAAACAATGAATTCAGTCAGCTATCGCCAGTTCCTCAAGAGACACATAAACCGTTGACGCTGCAATGAGAGACATGCAGTCGTGTTATTTGATGAGTATGCCTCAATTACTTCCTGGGTTAAGCAAAACATTGTCCAACGTTGGCATTAACCTACTAATTCTCCCGATCTAACTCCGTGTGATTATGAAGTTTCCATGACGAGCAAAGAGTGAACCTATGCCTCACGATATCTCACTTTAAGAATCAGCAGATGGAGAAATTGTGTATGGAAACGCAAATGGTAAGTATATGACTATTCAAAAGCTGCCAGAGCGTTGGGATAAATGCAAAAAACTAATATGTCTAATACATATGAGAAAGCCTTGTAAGTTACGACCGCCTTCGTACTCAGGTGTTCCCTAGTGTCAATACTAGAGATAGGAAAATTATCGCAACCTAACCTAACTAGATTCGAAACACTCTTTATTAGGAAATGGAACGAGGAAAAGGTCTGCGTAAGCAATATCTAGCTCATGCTTAAAATAGAATTAATATACGATTTTTAAAAATTGAGGAGTGAAACGTGGTTAAATACGACTGACCCTATCGTGAGTAGAAGATGAGCTTTTGCGCAATCAATCGGACATTATTTCTTTATTCCGCTACAATGTATGTGATAGTAAGAATTTTTTTTTTGCCTATGGTAAGATGTTATGTCTCACCCATAAAACTAACTGAACTAATGTCCTTTTTAAGTGGAGGTGCCGATGCCTTTTTTATTTTTTTTTTATAGCTATGGCTGCAGCGCACGTAACATGTGGCAGATAGAGCTTCAGTAGCAAATGGATGATTTCGATCATTCGAGTATGCCGCTTTATTTACCTCAAATTTACACTTATATACTATATACGTTCTTCTATATATATATATATATAAGAACGTATGCTTCACTGTCCCATTGTCTTCTAACATGTAAGTAAAAAGGAAAACAGATGACAAAGAAAAAGCAAAGATAGTTGATTTTATCACGAAGTGCGTAAAGTTTTAGCTCGCGCACTACATTGATCCATGTGAGAGACGGTCATTGATGAACACACACAAGAATGTATTCACAAACACTAATTTACTTGGTATACGATTTTTTTTTACATTAAACACCACTCTACAGCCTGGGGGATGCATTCATTGAATCGCCACCTATGAGACATACGGCATGACAGACTTTCTCATATAAATTAGATATCACCATTTTTACATACGTTTCTTTTCGTCGACCGTAATTGTTTGCCGCATATCGTGCCGAACGTTAGGAAACGCCCGGCAGAGTCTTGCACACGCAATGAGTACGTTGCTAGATGCTTATCCAACGTCATAGGATCTTTGGTTAGAAAGCGTAGTTATGAGTGATGCGAGCACTTAATTGCGAGACGCTTCAGTATTTCCTTTATTGAAAACGCAGTATATAGAAAGAAGTGTTTTGGGGGGGAGGGGGGGGGTAATGGGCGAAAAATGTCGCCGGTTTTTTGTTATTGTTTTCTGCTTTCGCCTATCGTTTTCTTCCTTGGCTCCGTCATTCAGTGTCCGAATCGTGCCCGTCGTTTTTTGCTCACTTCGATGCAAAGTCCTTGGGGAAGATAAAGAAAAGATGGTGGGATTTGGGCAAGCTTTGCTCATCAGTGTAGTAGTAATCAATGGCAAGCAGCAACGGACCGAGAAAACTGAAAGAAGGATACATGTACGAAGGAACTCACTGTGCAAGATGAAAACAATGAGGAACGACAGACGGTGAAGGGAGAAATGCACGCCGTTGAATTATTGTCTCGAGATACACTAACACATCGTACAGATTATGAATGTTCGATGTTGGCAAAAACACGAGCCCGCAAGCACACAAGCACACAGTAAAGATTATTCAGCGATCTTTTTCGGGAACTGCATACACGAGGTCATAGCCGAGAAAGCGCGTAATCGGGTTCTGACAAGGCAGCTTGCTAACCCCGTTTAGGCTAATTTCTCAAAAGAGATTCACGAATTTTTACGTACGGTCGATACATTTAGGCATCTTTTACTTCTTTTCATGACTCCACTTCATTTGTAGCCTTCATACTTTTCGATTATTCAATATTCGGCAGAAGTACGATACGATTCCCCGTTCAGATGAAACGGATATTCAGCGAAACGCTTGTTTTAAATTAACTAACAATTCGCTTATTCAGTGCCTGCGCTTCTAATCCTCAATAAGCCCGATGGGATTGGCGAGGTTTATGTGCGACACTTGATGTTTAGAGGTTCACAACAATAATAGGAAATTGGTCCTTGTAATAAGTGTGAGTATCAATGTGTTTCATGTAAGGACAGTTGTTGATTGTCACGGTGTCTGGGGAATCGACTGCTTAATGGTAATGTACCGAACACTTGACGTTCCAGTCCGACCTGTTGCCTTATAGGATTTTTGTTGCATGACATTAGTGTTTGCAACAGGAAAAATACCGACAACGAGAACGCACGAAGAAGAAGAAGAAAAAATAGGCCAAGAAAAAGGCGAGATATGGTGATGCTTGGTAACTAAGTCGGTTTCAGGGAGAGACTGCCTTTCTTGTACTTTGCTGCTGCTGCTGCTGTTGTTGCTCGAGATAAATAGCCTATCACACAGCAAAAACTGACCAACCGACAGAACGAACATGCACTCACCCACCTTCCGCTTACTCAATTTGCGCGCTCACAGCGAACACTCACGAACACATAGAGCCGCAGACATACGCCCACAAAGACGCACAATAATCACACGCTGTCGGCATCCATGAGATCGCCTACGGAGGCGAGGCCCAGCTTCTTCCAGGCACCGCCCCTAAGGCTGGCCGGGCTTCAGTATCCACTCGATGGGGCGAGGTTCGCCGTCGACAAGGCCATCATCGCTTCCATTCTATGGCGAAGGGGTGGCGCGTCCCAGCTAGCGGCTGCTGATAGATGTACGAAAGGGTTTGGGAACAAAGAAAACAAGGGAGCAGAACTCGCGAAGCTCATGATAAATACAGATAAAAAGTTGTTTTCTTTTAAGTTACTATCGTATTTAATAGTGGGGCGTCGGGTTTGTTAGCTTGGACTTCGCCGTCGACTTCTGCCCCATTCATCGTACCTGATTGTTTTTAATTATACAGTTTTGGTTCAGGCTGCTTTAGGCTACGTTTGAAATCCTTCCAGTGAGATGGATTCTACAATGAAACATCAAGCTGCCAATATTGTTGGCCATCTATAATCACCACGAACGTGGTGCACATAAAAACGCGCGCCAACTAAGATGCTACCGAGTAAGACCCTTTCCCTAGAGAAGCTTTTCATATCGGCACAAGGAAGCGTAGTACCTTAGCGACAATGCAGTAAACGAGCGACTTAGCGTGAACACAGGACCACGCATCAGGATATACCTCGAGAAGGTGGACATAGAACTTGCCCACTCCTTAAATGGCAGGTGACAACCGAAAGATGTCTCCTTTAGACAACTGGACGACACCAACAAGGATCGAGCTGCTACAGTCCAATTTTCATCGCATCGATAACGCTTTGAAGCATGGACCGAATGAAGCGGCAGGTTCATATTAAAAACATAATCGTAGTACTGTCATCCTTTTTGTAGTACGATTTTCATGACTTACTATTCGCAACATGCACGATAGGTGTATGTAAACACCCGAATAAAGTTCCACTGTAAACGTAATCTGATTGATAAAGGTCTTGACAAACAATCTACTGAACAACACGTGCTTGCTCTAGCGTTATCTAGAGAATATTGTGAGAAATGAATGTACGTGTAAACCATTGTCTCGTCTCGGGGTTTCCGCTGTATTTTATGTAGTCTACGTCGCATCTTAGTTTGCTTGAAGATTGGGTTGTTGAATATTGTAGCGCTCTTGGATATTTGCTCTCTGTGCACAGGTCTTCAAATGGTTTCTTTTTAGTTTAGCATCAAGGACTTGCCCCCTAGGAGGCTGACCGGGTTGGGCTTCGTTGGATTTATCTAATATTTCTCGAACAGACTTATAAAACGGCATGGCAACTATACAAGCAGCTATTCACATTGAAAATAATAGCGGCATGCCTGTTAGTTGTGGTTACGGTGGCGACGAGAGGTACCTGAGCTACCCAGACCACGCCGCCTTCTGATGTGATTACTTGAAACTGCCATTACTAAGCAATTATAAACGACCTACAGCTTCAAATGCTCAACAGGTTCGTATTTTTTGCAGTTCAATGTGAACATGTACTTCTACTGAAGGGGCCAGCTAAGAGCGGCTTGTTACGAAAGACATTGTTTTAACATTTAAACAGACAGCTCGTGAGCTTGCTTCGGGTAGTTCAGCTACTCGTATTAAGAATCCTCGTTTGAGGAGTTCCTTGACCTTAAGTTTCGCCCTCGGTGTCAGTATCTAAGCCAGGGTCAATAAAAGCCCTTATTTGTAGAGCAATACTATAAAACACATTGAAGATAATTGCTATTCATCGAACAACACAATGACCATGTATATATATCGTCGGAAGTCACTCGTTCACTGAGGACAATAGGGTTCATTAACTAATACGTTGCACAAACGGTGGAAATGGTGTTTTGTGGGAATAATAACAATCATTAGGAAGTCTAGTTATAAGCTGGAGTTCGCTGTCATCAGTTTATAGATGTTTCGAAGTATAAACATCGAGTTTTTATCTAAGGATACAAAAGAAAGGAGTTTATTGATTTCCTTTTTTCCTATTACCGCTCTTAGGGCAGAGGCTAATGGATAGCTTTGGAAAGCATCCAAGGTATAGAAATGCTGTCTGCGGCTTTGATGTGGAAAGCTTTTATGATTAACATTTAGTCTTCGTTACTCGGCTATGATTCGCCTACCTTTCTTACAGTTTCCAATATGATATGTCCTACAGCAGCTCCTACTCTTTCCTCTCAGAAATACTCTTTTGCTAAATAAAGACATTCTGCATTGCTTGCGATCGACTCTTCTTCAACGTATTGAGCTTCCTTCAACATTATGCCAGCCAAAGTAACAAATGGGACGCTACCTCCTGGTATAGGTCCTGTTATTTTGTTGTAAACAGGCCAATACTGGTAGGTGTATGGCTCAGTTCGAGGCACATACGACTGCAGCTTTAGCTATTAAACTGAATACGCTGTAGTTCATACCTAATTATGATAAACTCTGCAGGTGTTATAAACAATAACGACACTAGCAGCATTGAAGATATTGAATGCAATAAGATTGTTTTTCACTTGACAGGGCTAACTTTAACTTACAAGTTATTCATTCGGTATCTAGCAGATTAGTTAGTGATATAATATATGTGTATAAGAAGACAGACTTTTCAATTTTGGCCAAATTGGCTCTTTCTCGCAAAATGGTGCAAAGATCGTATACAAAGCAAGTGGTGTCGATACGTATGAAGCGTATTTGCCACCGACAAGGGCAGTCGCATTCATAGTCAAATTTTTTACTTAGCATATTTTCTATTTATATTAGGTCGGGCAAAACAAATTTCATTTTCAATGAAAACATTGTTTCCTCGACTTTCGGACATTTTTCATCTACAGAGAAATGTGCTCGAATTTCCACGGTCCTGCTCCAACCTTTGGCGATTAGACGCATTAAGGGGCGTCCACTAAGATGATATGACTGATACGGCCATTTTCGGAGATCTATCGCTTATGTCCAATTGCTTAGCGTCGAAAGCGAGCAAAGTTTGACTATAAACAAGTGACAAAAAAAATGAAGCTTGGGGTCTCTCGGAATTCTTCGAATCGTATCAATCGGATGCTGCGGGCCAATGAGATCGCACGATCTGATCGAATGGAAAATTGACAAACTCAGATAGAACGCAAGAACACATTGCGCCAGGTGTAAAAAAACTGCTTCATGAAGTGTACATAATTAGTAAATTCGAGGAACTAGTGAAAAAAACACATGGTCTCTGGCTGAAATAACAGAAAAACTGCATAGATTTACAAAGCTCTTCTTAGTTCAGTTATCGATCTTCGAAGTCGTCTATATCGTTAGCTACGGTACCCTTTTATTTTACATTACTCTCACGTTCATATTACGTTATGTATTGAAGATTCAGAGTAGCAAGCCAGCCATATTGTCGCAGCATGTTACTAATATTTTTTTTTTAATTCGCCTCAGAAACCAAGACTCACCGAGGCTTATCTTGATCGTTTGTCATTGCCTTTTAAAATGCCTATCTGGATTTTTTGGACAAATTGACACGGAAAATATAGCAATACTAAATATTTATTATATATACCTTAATTTGTACTAGCCGCATGAATAACGTATGTGTGTGTGTGCTGCATATAAGAGCTTCAACAGGCCGGAAACTTGGATTTTGATGCAACCGCGACAGATTATTATAAAAATTAGTTAATTATTGGTTTGGTAATTGTACGACCACAAGTAAAATTTAGAGCTCTATATCCAGACAAAGCTGTGATCCAGTTCTTTTTATGCATGTTTAACATAAATTTAACAGATATCAAAAATATAATTCTGCCAACAGAAGGATTCTACAATATTCAGTTCTTTTTTTTTTTGAAAGCGTGCTAGGAAGGTAAGTAAATCTTTGTAGAAAAAAAAACACGACTTTCAACGGGTCAGATCTAACTTTGTCGGAGGTGAAAAAGGGCTAAGAAACTTGAAGCTGCAACTACCCGCCTACTAGGACCAATATACCATTTTCGATGACGGAACGCAATTTTGATCCTATCAATACTTTAGGAAGTTACATTCCCTATAATGCGTATGGAACTTGAGTAAAACCTGCCGCGGGTGACGTTAGCACAGTGGGCAATAAAATGACGCATCGAACACAGGTGACTTTTAACTCTAAATTTACAAAAACGGGCGCTTGTTGCTGTAAACTATGGCTTATCGATAATTCCCGCCCTAAAACATTTTATAAATAAAAGTTCTAAAGTTCTTTACGTTTCGAAAGACATGAAATTGCCTCCTGAAGCTGAACAAAGCTTTATTTCGACCATTGTACTGAACGCTGTATTTCTCCTAATAGTTTAAAACGGTATATTGTTTCTATATACACTAACGTCTACGGTGTGTATGAAGCACTCAAAAACTCGAATCTTTTCTTATCAAAAACTTAGCTAAGAAAAAAGATGAATTTTCTTTGAATGAATAATTGGTGGTAAAAGCCCGCTAGGCTATTTCCGCTAAAAGTTGAAAGCGTACAAAGAAAAATCGTCGTTTTTAACTCATAGTCGTCTTGATCATAAGTGGGCTACAGAATCGCTTAGGCAGAAGGCGATTCGATAGCCTGCTTAAGCCATTGCGATCGTTGGTAAATAACAAGCGATCTTCAGCAGTTCCTCATAAGCACTAACTACCAGAGCTACGAAGGTAGCATAATAATCACTCAGGTACTCGTCGGTCGTTGCATAAAATACTTCGTTTTCAAAGTCTGCGTCGTGGATTATTAGAGGTTTTTTTTGTAGGCGATTTCCTTAATTCTAGATAGTGTTTGTGGACTGAAACCTTTTAGATATTGTCATGTTAACTCTTTACAGATATGACGGCGTTCGAAGTGGTAATCCAGGCCCACAGAAGGTTAGACGTAGTTATATCTTGTCACCTAGTTTCTTTTCGGTTTTTGTTACAAACGATTAAAAAGCAGATCTTCATGAAAACGTAAAAGTGTTTTTTTTTTTCTATGGTAATTAGATTGTTTGTTTAGTTTTTTGTTGGACTGTTAAACTGCGGGAGTTCTCCACTTGCGGTTATGTTAAGACAGCAAAATGTCCGCATATTCTCCGTTCGCTAAGCGTACTTTTTCTTTGCTCATAGCGTGTAGCTGCAGTCAACGGAAGACAACCACTATCTGTGTACAACTGTTACTGCCATTTATTTTTTCATATACAATTGATTGTTTCCATCGTGATTGTAATGACGTCTATCCAAATTCATTCAATTTCTAAACATTTAAATAATCAAACGTTATGTTGCCGGTTTGAGGTATAGACTTGAGTGCTACTAATCATTTTAGAATTTTCTACACATTGTCGGGATCTAATTTCGAATAGTGTGCATAAAGTCTACTGTCAAAGGTCAGTCCCTTTCGGCGCAGTGAGTACGTCCAGATGCAGACGATCAAGAATACGCCCTGCAGCAAAGATGGCACATATCCGTTCTTGTCCTTGTATGCTTTACAACAAAGTTCTTTGCGCTGTAACTTGCCACGCGTTCAACACAATATGTCTCGTTAATGTCCGCTTTTTTGAACAGTTATCGAGCAGAATTTCCCACCAGTGAAACGAGCCAGCTGGTTAAGTTCTTATCTACTGGTCGATTCTATTATAACAAGACCACATTAATTATCAAAGCTGTTGGAAAGTTAGACATCGGCCAAATCATGTGACAGCTTTCCGGTTCGTGCGCGACCGCTGCAGACCTTCAGCAAGCTAGGACTAGTGAAGCGGCCCCAGATAGGACGCGACTAACCTGCAGAACTAAGCGAAAACCATCCAACAAGAGTAGTACACGTAGGCTATATACGTATGTAAGCGGCCATCATCGTCAAGTTACTTCTGAGCCACTGGATTTGCGCTGTTTCCCAATCGAAGTAACCCTCACGCGGGTATATGCAGCTTTAAATATTCGCCCAATAGTAACGCGTGCTACGTTTTCCAATGATATGAGCAGAAATGAATAGACAGTAACGAAATAAAGCCCATCCACTTGCAAAAATTGTCAAGACATTGTATAAATGCGTGCAGAATTGAAGAGACGCATACATACGCCGTGCGCCCGCACATGTATTACGTATTATACTATTTGGAGGGAATATATCGATTGGTTATTTTACACACGAACCGTGAGAACCCTATCTATGACATTATGGTTGATTATTGTTGGTGATTTAGTAATTTATTTAACACAATTCGTTGATTTGCTGCTGGCCGCTTCGCAGTGCCAATTGTCCTACGTAGCAAAAAAGGAGTGAAAGGCCACACGAAGTTGGGCTGGAAGCCCGGAAGTGATGTTGGGTCTATGTGACTTACGTTTGAATGAGGTTTTGTTAACACGTAGAAAACGACTAAAACGAAACTGAAATGCGTAGAGATTGCTGCTGAGTTACCAAAATTGTTACCAAACCAAAACCGGAGTTGTGAAAATTGATGAAGTTCGCAGATTTCTTCGCATAGAAAAGATCAGTTTGAGTGGAAAATTCAATGTATTGACGTTTACGTAAGGGTTAAAATTACTTTGCGGTAATTTCCGATGATAGTGAACTTCAAGTAGATTAAGGCTGGGGAATATAATTATATTCATTGGTGAAAAATTATTGAATAATAGTTTGAAGTCGAGGGCGGGACATACGGCTATGGGCGGGTTGCCCATTCAGCGTCATTCACAGAGCCGGCACAGCTCTTCTTTGAAAGAAAGAGAAATTACTAATCAAGTGAGATATATTGATACGGATAGATGTGATCGTACCTACAGTGTACCTACCGTCTTAAACGAATCGATGACGATTTTTGCCCGTAGCAGTAGTTATCCAATGTGTCAACTTCTACTCTCTCTTTCGAACTCTCTTTGTCGTGGCAGTCAAAGCGTCAGTAATTCTAAACATCTGACTTTTAGAAGGCATCGCAATTTTTTAACCCACAATATGACAGAATTTCCTGAACTTTGAAGCATGTAGTGGTAGTTCTAACATTTATCATTAAGCTTATTATGCATACATGCGGTAAGGTAGTTCGCTGCGACGAACTACCAAGTGAACTGGTAGCCGTCGGTATACGAAAATCAGCGATGTATAGGATTCTGTAACTGGTAATTAATTCAATTCGGTAATTTTTTTCGGGCTTCTTCCCCCATAACTACTCTAACTCTAAACAAACAAATTGATAGCCTGCGGAATATTCTTCTCATCCTAGGACCTCCAGGTTACGAAGCGTTATTTAAAAGCGACACACAAATTGGCATTTCTTGCAGTGGCGTTTGTCAGTTACGATGGGGTCCCGTTGGCGTCGCGCCCCTGTCCCTGTCTCAAAATCAATGCGACCATCAGAAACAAAATCAAATCAATGACTTACATCGAAATCGTCGTTGAAACGAGGCGTCCGCTGAGAAAGTTCAACCTTTTCCTTTTTCTCTGATCCGTTTGCTTCGCTCGCAAAATATCGAAATGTCGGTAAAACCTATCCGTTCTGATCATCGAAAGAAGGACGATAGTGTTTCGATGTAGCAAAGCTGTATGTTCGCTAGGTTTTAGATCGTTTCATTGAGATTTAACTGGAACCAGCGTAATTGCTCATTTTACATGTAATTATAAGAAAACAAAGACAATTACTCTTTACGAAACGATAAATGATTGATGGCTGATCTTTTACGGGGTATTTACTAGTTTTTAGTGCCAGCATTTTCGGGGTGTTCAATAAAGAACCCACAACTTGGTTCAGTAGGAATATGTAATCATGGTAGCAATGCGCTAACGCACTTGGAGCATGATATTTGTTAATCCTAATAATGTCTTTAATTTAACTTTTCAACGCATATATAGTTGAGGAACTTGACGCTTTACGGAACATCTGCTAGTTTAATTCTAACAACAAAGTTTGTGTTGACTTCTGCGCTGGTTAGAGTCGATGGCTATTTACAGCACAGAGATAAACGAGGAGCTCATATAGAGAACTTAATGCGGGTTTCATTGGGTTTGAAGTTGCATGTTTTAGCTTTTAGAACCGGTACCGCTGTTAGATATTTCATTGTCATTCGGCTAGCCGTGCCACTATGTATTCCTAAAATTAATAAGTAAATACGTCACCCATAAGCTTATCATAAAGGCACTATATAGGTGATGCCTAACGACAACACCGGACGTAAAATTCGAAACGTTTAGTATTATATAATCGTCTGCCCTAACTAAAATTTCGCGCTAGGCCAAAATTCTGAATTCTGAACCTATTTTATAGGTTAGATAGGATGTACACTAAATATTAATAAGTTTTACGCGCTAAGGAAAAATAAATAGTTCCACCTGGCGCAAAACGCTGTTCTACTACGGCGTCCAACGATATTAAAGGAGAACTTTGCGATATATGAATATGCATAGTTACTTCGCTATGATAAGTTTATTTTCTTTGTTGTTTTCAATTATTGTTTCAATCAATTTTTGTTTCTTGAGAGCTAAGAGATTGCTAATATACTCGTATGTCCTATGGAGTGGCTAAAATCTGGAATTACCTTAAGCAAAAGTATAGACACCTTTCTTCTTCTGCTTCGTTCCGCTTACCTATCCAGCGTTGCCCCACTCTGTGTGTAAAATGCTATTTGTTATCACGACGAACCAAAATCCAGTTGGTTTGGAATTAACCAATCCATAACGTATGTAAATTAGGACCATGTCAGCGCGACGACGCCAGTTTACCCGAAAACGAAGAAGCTTGTTCGGCCTTCTAACGCCTTCTCCAGGGTAATGTTCCGTCAGAAAGAAGGTCTACCTGTCGTTCTAGCATTAGTCACAGCTAAGACCGGCTAGATTTCACTAGAATATATATTTAGAAGACTTTAGACATAGGTTGGAAAGGCAGTACATGAAATCTCCTGTTGTTTAGAGAATGTTTGACATGATCAGCCAGGACCAGCGTTAAGAAGTGTTTTGGAAAAAAGATTGGACTAAATCATAAGTAGTTCGCCTGTTTGCTTCACGCACTCGCTACGGCTTCTCTGACGATGATAGACGACGAAGGGTTGTACCGCGAAACGACGGGGACCAGATACAAGTAGTCTACGGCGATCTAAGCAGAAACAAGATGTGGATGTGAGGAAGTGAACAAGTCGAGTTTTAATAATCGAACACGTAATCAAAGTAGATAAATTGCCGATGACATCATTATTTATTTATCGGTGTTGCTTGAGGTTCGTAAGTGAAGGCATAGCGGGGTCAATGTAGACGAAGAAAAAAATTAGAGCTTTAAAAATGAAGTCCTGATGAGGATCTGAATGGAAAGCGATAGGAGGGTACAGCTGTTGCATGTGTTTACGCCATACGTTACGCAGCTTCCCCCGCCCATTAACCAACGTATTCAGGACACAGGCTCTACTGAAGATGACTGATTAAAGGAAAATTAGACGTAGACACACATGAGCATGATGTTATAATGGGTACGTCTTTCATTTTTTTTTTATAAGGCAACCAGTCAGCGGTAGGTCGATACTACTTGTGATCTTAATACGATACCGCTCATTTCTCACTCTCTATACACTTTTCACGTCCCCTCGCAATCTTCGCCACAATTATCTACAAAAATTTATTGTCCCAAGATTGCTTCCGCAGTAGAAACAGCTGCTAGTGTTCAGGTACCTTTTGCAACTTCTATTGCTCTAATTCCTGTTCTTCTACGGTCAGTGGTCATACACAGAAAACACCTTTGGGGAAATCTTTCTCACAAAAAAAGTATTTCTACAGTCAAAAGAGGCATCTCAAGCTGAGAGTCAGCCAATATATAAAAATAATGGTTAGCCGGCTGAAACAAGCTTCGTCAGTCTGGCTTATTCAAAGCGTTCTCTCGAGAACTGTGTGAACGTTGAAACGCACGGCGACGCCGAGCCAAAAGTAGTTTTTGCTTGGGGACTCTTTTTTGAAGACAAAAAGCACGTGCCTATAAATTGGAGAGCTTATGTAGTTTTCGTTGCGCTTCCATATGAACCATATTTATTGCTGTTTCTTTATATATATGAATAGGAAAATACAACTAAATCCGAACGAGTTTATGGATTATATATTTTAATCAATAGCGTATGCTTCTTTGGCCTACTGAACGAGTATTGGGAACCGTGTAGTGGAAGTGTTGCTATTAAGCGCTTTTAGCTTTTCTCGAAACTATCAAAAATTATTTTTGAGGTCTGTCGTTGAGGGTAGCGCCATTTCAGTATAGCTATATGATGCCTCCTGTAAAATGCAAATGTATGAAAAACGCTTGGAAGATTACCTTCGATCTACGCAGCGCTATGTGTGTAAGAAAATAAAAAAACTATTGGCAGAAAAAACCGTTGATACCAAACCAATTTTTAACACACTTCCACCAATGGTGCTAGATAGTAAATACATGTATTCTATACTAAACACGGCTCGTTTTTTTTTTTTTTTGGATTACCAGAAACTATTAATCTCTCGGATTTACGTATTCTCAATCCCAGACGGTGTTATAATCTTTTGGACATTTATAGCTCTTTTCGATAAATCGGTAAAGAGAGGTATCTTAAAATAGTCTATGATCTTACCATCACGTAATGGGCATGGACTAGCGAGATGGTCTTGGCTCTGTGAGAACCTCTCAACAATTCGTGCATCTGAGATAAAGATTAAACGACCAGTGTTCTGCGCGCGAGTTTCTGCTAATCATCTCTGTTGATATCTCCTGGTAGGTCATGTAGAGACGGCTGCAGGACATGCCTTTATAGTACCGAGTTCCTTCTCCAAGGGATGCGACGACGGACCCTTAGACGCACCTTATCGATGCACTGGTATTGAGCTTATTTCGGCAGGAATTCGAATCGATTATTACAAAATTGTTCCGATAGTTCAATATCATTGGCTCAAAGATATCGTCCATATTCGATCATGTATTCGTTTATCCGTGACGCATTTTTCATAAGAACATTCATTACGTTGATGGAAATATGTACGCATATACGTATTTCCTTTAAAGGATATGTCTCTAAGTTTAAAAAAAAAGCTATCCAACATCACAAGCACCGCTTTTCAGTTGCCCTTTTCACGAGACTGAAGACTGAGTTACTAACTCCGGTGGAGAAGTGTTCTCAGCAAAAATTAAGTAACTGTTAACATTTGATCAACTAGATTCCATCAAACGAAGTTCTATTATGTCATCGTTTTTATGCAAAAATTATTCTAGCGTTCTGGTTACAGAAGAACTAACTTTTGTCTCTAGCTGGTGGCATCAATGGTTAAACTGAACCTGATCGTTTTGATTGCAAAATATTCGGAACTCGTATCATCAGGTGACTCCTGCTATGATAAATACTAGGCTAAGTTACCATTTAGCGAGGTTTAATGTGATGCTCCGAAAGGATACATTCTCTGGTAGAAGCAAGTAAACGGTTTTTCGCGGATGTAGGTCAACAGTGCATGTCAGCCGCATCAATGTCTGCACGATGGAACCTAGCAAGAAAATTTATATTCAGTGATGCCGTTTTCAGCGGGGTTTCCCGCCCAGTTTACTCAAGCTGATAACTGTGTTCTTAGGCAGTATTTATTTTCGAGGGAATATAACTGTCAATAAAATTATATCTGTTAACTTAGTTAGGACGTATATTATTTCGATGTCTCGAATGAAAGCAAACAGGTAAACGTTTTTGATTTTCAATTTTCGCTTCCTCTTTACTCTTACACAAAGTATTTCGCACCTCGTTCGTTTCGGTAAACAGAACAAATCACGTTACGCTGGGATTCAGGTCGATTGATGTCAGCAAATGTCTGCGTGATCCGCAAATTAGAACTTAACATAGGGCTGAAATCACTGGCGTTGAAAAACGTAAAAGCGGGGAACGCGTCGTAGAAAATCAAAATGGCGATGCTCTAAACAGCTAGACAACTGTGTGGAGATTATTTCCACATAGCTCACCTAGAAGTTTACTTGGAGCTTTATTTTCGAAGCATCGTCTAATACGTTTAGAACTGGTCAAAATAATATTAAGAATATGATTCCGTTATTTTTGCTGTTAATAGGTGCAGATCAGACCAGCCGCTAGCGCAGTAATCTCGGTTCTACTGAAACGGGATTCTGAACCCCCTGAGTCTTATCTTAGTTTTAGAACATTCGCACCCATAGTTTTTGCCTACAATTTTCGCCTCAAAGGGGCTAAGCTCGCCGTGCAAGTAAACCCGCCAAAAAAGAATTTCCGGTATAGTGTAAGATATTGTATGTGCGTGCTGTATCATGCATTATGGTCAAGGGTGCCGAACGCTGTTGTCGAGACGTGAGACAGACGCATGTACGTGCTGTCAGACGAATCTGCTAAGCAACCGCAACTAATATATACTACAACGATTGTCCCGGTGCAAGACATACTTGCTAATAATAACCGGACACCTATAAAATCCGTAGTATTTGTCTCTATTTCGCATTTTTCTATGCGCTATGACCGAAGAAAAAGTTTTACTTCTTGATTACTAAACATAACTAGTATTTGATTTGCTCGCAGATGACACGGGTATCGTGCCCCCATTTAATTTTGATCAGCTTCATCGAGAGACTCTGGCTTCGTGTACAATACGAACAGGATTAATGCCACGAAAAAGTCTACCTACTTCCTAATGAATTGCAAAATAACAGCGAAGTGAAGTTGTTATTTAAATCAGTTCTCTTTAATTAGAGAGAATTATTCCCATCGATGAATTTCCGCTTAGGGACAGACACTAAGATCATTAAAGTGAACTTCGCTGTCTCCAGAAAGCTATGACCTAGATGTGCTTTTTTTCCCCATTTTCAACGATCGTGCTTTCGGTAGATGATAAATACAGGTAATGAGATGATGATAAGTGTAGGACTATTATGAACGCATTAAGCGGCTGTTATCAGCGAGATGGAACAGCTTAGGAATGAACGAGAATATGAAGTGGATATTGGCGTCGAGAGAATTTCAAGGGCCCTAGAAAAAAAACACGGTATCGTTTCAGATAACGGAAAACTTGTGGTAATTTTGTGGACTATGAAATCTATTATCTGATTAGCTGCTCTTGATAAAAATCATTTTCATAATCGCAAGAAAAAAGATCGTTTAGATAAGACAACCGCCCGTCTGTATCCCAGCTGATCATATGAATAGCGTTCTAAAATTAAATATGTGTAAACCTCTTTTATTATAGCAATTAAATAGGTCATGGATAACCGAGACCTGCTCCCTGTTCGTGTTTTACGATAGTCTCGTTTAGAGGGGTTAACATAAATCTAGCAAGCGAGGTACAACTAACCCGCCATTGATCGAAAATTTATTTCGCTTTCCATCATGACGTTCGCTCATGCGTCGCCGCGGATCGCGTCCTCCTGGAACAATTCCCCTTCATTGCATAGCTCAACCACCAACGCCCAGAGAAGTCTGAAGGAACTCTCAATTAATATCTCACTTCCTCCTCATTGGCTATTCGGGTGTCTCCTAGAGACTTTGTCATAGATAGCTCTCTACTACGTACTCTACTCAATCGGGTGACGAATGACACGTCGACGACGTTGCTCGCGGCCTGCCTGCCATGCGGTGTGACCGGCAGGCACACTTAAGGTTGAATAGCAAAAAAAATCTGTCCACTGCTTTCTGTTTGCTCAGAATATAGTAATGAGATAAAAAAACAAAAGTTGATATCGTCTTATACATATATGGCCGATATCAAAGTAAAGGGAACTTGGGAAGGAAGGCAGGTCGCTTCCTATCACATTCATGATGGAAAATACAATGTGTGCAACGGATCTCTAATACCTTCATTGCAACGAACAAACAGTTTTAGAAGAAAATTTTATATACGTAATCTCATACCGCATTGTTCACTTCCAATATGCGCAAACTAGGATTTTCTATGAAAGTCTCAAACCAAGTCTTCCCATCAGCGTTCTTGCTTTCTGCAAGCTATGACGATTGGCAAGACAAGCTAAGGCAACCCAAAGTTAATTATTTATATATGTATAAAAAATGCTTTTTTTCCTACTATGTATATGAAATATTAGACAGATATTTTCGTCCATAGATAGTCGAAGGCAGTCAGAGCGGGCACGCCTCTTTGAAAACGATAATCTGTTCTGTATTTCCGGTTGCTAGATAGAGCAGAAACCTAGTTAATTGATTACTATATTTAGATACGTAGCTCTCATTTTCCTCTATTATTTTTCGTAATTGCATCTAATCCGTGTGTATTGATTCTCTTGAATATACATTGGACAGTAAGATAGATAGCTAACGACAGGCACGCTAGACACGGTAAGTTCACTTGCCTCTCTAAAAATAACGTGCGTATTTGTGCTATGCAGCTGAACGTTTGTCGCTGATAAGTGGTCAGGGAAACCGACTGGCGCCATTTATTTTCTTAATGAAACTCTTACTTATGTAAGTACACTTCATATAACTCGTCTTCTTCCTAGACATTTTCCATTGTAGACATTGAACAATGAGAGATGGCGTTCTTTGTGACGCGTTTCCTATAGACCAATGATCGCAGCGGAAACGAATGTGCTTATGAGTGTTCTGGGACATACAACTGAGGCAGTCTACCATGAATGAGCACTTCAGGGAGCGTTACCTATCCCCGTGATAGCTTAGTGGGTAACGTATTCGCCTGCTAATCTTAGGGACACGTTGTCCTACAGCAGCTGTCTGATTAAATGCTTTACTAGAGTGATACCAGACGTAAAGGTCAAAATATAGGGAGAGCAGTACCTGTAGACACGGACTCGGCCGCCAACAACGTGGCTCACAATGTCGCCGTTTCGTACACAGCCGCAATCACTGTTATTAAGTCACGCTTTTTTTTTCTTGTCACGGAGCATATAGACGCGTACACTAGAATGTTCGTGCATGCAGTCAATGGTCTGCCACAGTTTTTTTTTTTATAGTAAGTGTTGTCAAATAACGGCGTGCCAAGTCTTCTTGCTGCGCACATTCTAATTGGCAGGTGTGAGCGGCCATACTTGTCTATATTTTTGTTATATTCACCCTAATTTTCCCCACGATATGTTTGTACCTGTAAGATAAATTTGCATATTTTAAAATGGGTCGCTGGTAACTGGAACGACTATGTTCCCAAGTAGAGTTAATCTTCGCCGCAAAACGCCGCAGTTGAACGGTACTACCTGTAAACCTGTATGTATTGTTGACCCATGGTATTCATCAAAATGGAAAACGTATTAGACATTTGTGGAGACTTTTAAGATGGCACATGTTGGGTATCCGCTTATTTTTCGAAATCTTTATGTCGTCCATTAAGGATTCTTAAGCCAATAACTTAATTTTAGCTTTCATCTTCTTTGCCGGCTTACGCTGGTGATATCGATAAGATTTCATCAAGCATCTAGAAATGCTGGTCAGATCTTATCGATACGTGTGTGTGATAAAGATGAGAGCGCCATGATTCGATGACCAGTTATTATTGGTCAAATAGATTATGGCCATTGCGGGACGTCATATGCTCGCTAATAGATTTCCTCCTTCATACTAGATGCTATCGATTGTAGAAGGCACAATCGTCGAAGGTCTTCGGCAATCAGCTGCTCAAAATGCATTAAAATGTTTGTGTTATAGTTTTTCAATAGTGCAATGACTCCAACGTAGAAATTGTATGGAGTATTTTACTGTGTTACAACTGGTGACGACAACATATTAACCTTGCGAATTTTCGTACAAAGTTAGCTTCAATTTTCTTCTAAATACTTATACAGGGTATTTGATCGATTTTGTAAAAATCAATTAAACTATATACGTGCGTGTATTAAGATGAAAAACTTCTTTCGAATGGCATATTTGTAAAAAAAATACATCTCTATGTGTTAAAAACGATCATGGTTAAGACAGTAATGATCTGTTCATTCCCGATTACGCTATTATTTTCTTGCCAATATCTTTTTAAAAAAAATCTGTTATTTTCTTTTTGCTGCTACTAGCCGTATATGCTGTCGTTAAATGGTGTTCTTATATCCGCGTTGGCTCGAGAAATTTTGCGCGGCACATGGCAAATTATCGTCGTTTGTCCTACAACTAACGTCTGTACTAAAGCCGCTGTTTCTTCAGACCTTATTTTTTGCATGGACGTAGATACGAAATCTATGCCAGTAGTGACTATATACGTAAGCTATAAAACTACACATGACTCGATAGTACAACGGGCTGTTGCGGAATACCGAGGTGCCTGATGTATGGATTTGTGAAAAGTAATTTTTTCTATCAAATAAAGTACTTTTTATAAAACACATACAAGTGATTTTGACCTGTTTTAGTTATTGCTTTATTTAGCGAAGACGCAGTCTATTTCTATTAAATCTCGAGCTTATTGTTTTCAACACTTAGTCGGCTGCATCCAGCTGACATGTGTAACGTCAGCCAAGTATTCCCTAAGTCTGAGTCCGACGCCGTCAAAGAAAGCATTTTTGCCGCGTCAATGGTCAGGTAAAGCGTACAGCTGGCGCCGCATATCATTCTACTAAACAAATGAAATAATAACATGCCATTTTACTTTCAAAAGGGTGCGCATCGTGGTCAGCAACTCTGGTGGAGGCCAAACTTTCTGTAACACTTCCTGCAAAGCGATACGCCCTCCACCACGGAAGGTTCGCCCCGGCGACACGGATTCAAGAAAGACAAATCAGCGTTCGCATCAAAGCAAGATACGATGTGTTTTGACGAAAATTCCATGAAGACTAGCCGGTCTTTGACGATCCATGAGACTCAGCGCTTCATCTAACCCCGTCTTTCTCTAAGTTAGCGGGAAATTGTCCCATTGAGCATATCAAGCGTACAACACAACCTCTTAGCGATTCTAAAATAATACTATCAACTAAATCGCCGTTGCGATCAAAATTTGATGGTCGAGCAAACGTCCCAACCTAAACGAAGGGCCGTCGGATCCTGTTGGCCAACAATATAAAAAACCTTGTGGCGGCAGCTTTATTTTTGACAACACCGACCATGGCCATAACGGTGGCCTCAAAGCAGATAATATTTCTATCTTCCAAAAGCTTAGCTCTACTTACGACGACGCCGAACGCGGTGTGGGCATAGACTGCGACTACGAATCCCACACTAAGCATTCCAGCCGTACATATTTTCATGGGTTTGCCCCTCAGATCATAGGTATCATAGGTACGTACGTTCAGACTGAAAACACGCAGATGGAACCGCTTTGATTAAATGATTAAGTGTATTTCATACCGCAGCATATATTGAGAAAATGATAGGCTTTCGGACCGCTTACGGGATATATAAATATAACAGTTGGTTGAACAGGTGGTACCGCTAGAAAAGAGAAAGAAGCCGGTTCCGTCTGTGGTCGCTCAAGTTATATTGCGGGATCAACTAGAAGGAAATAGAGGGAACAGAAAGGCAGAAAAAAAATTAATTGCGGTCGTTGATTGGTCTTGACAAAGTTACGAATATGGTTCCGTGTCAACTTGTCATCATTGAACAGTAAACAGTAATTTGCCCACCATCTGTAAGAGGACTGTTTATAACTACAATAGATTTTATTAGCAATCTATCGTAAACCGTACAATTGGAGAAAGTGTTCACGTTTTTCTTATGATATTATTGTTGTTGTTTTCTGTTGGTCGGGATTTGCTTTGCTGTAATAACAACACTTGACCGCGGGTAGGCAGTTCAGGCTGATCGAGTGAAGCGAGAAAATCCGACGAGACAGAATCGGGGACTGGGGAAATTCCGCGCAGCAGAATGGCCCTATCCGTAGCTGCTTTTCGTGCTGTTGTTGATTTGTCAATAGAAATTGCCGAGTGTGGACATTGTGCATCATACTGTGATGAATGCTGCACACAGCATAAACAACTATGTTTTCAAGATAGATCAATTACAACACTGACTCCTGCGGGTCTGCCAATAGCGCTCTACGGGATGACTAAGACAGCCTCGTCAAGCCGCATAGGTTTCGAAAATCAGCTGTTCCTCCAATGGAATGTCGACGTCGTGCATCCCATCACGTAAGCGTCATCAATGATGTCATCGTGTTGATCGATAGAACGCAAAGTCGTTGGTTACCCTCTTCGAAATAAGTACACTCAAAAACAAACACAATATAAGCTTCCAGAGTTTAAAGACAACGTCGTATTATTTATGATTGTATTCAACGGTCCCGCGCCTATACTAATTTCAAGTTCTAGCACAAATATTACTATCGTTATAAGGTTCGAAACGAAGGGCCATTACGTAACTAAAGAGTAAATGAACATTTTTAATGATTCGTTCTGCAAAGGCTAAGACGGCTTGCCGCCGAGAAAACATTCGTCGATCCATTATGATATAATTCGACTTTTGTCATTTTAGTACTTTTTATTATCTTTGCCTTGTGAGATAGTACGATGATAACACGCTCGGTTAATGATTTTAGGTGTGCGCGAAGTGGTCTAGACTCAAAACCTTTGCCCTGTGCCGGAAATCAGCCATCTGAGACAGCGCTTGACGGAAGTGCCAGATGTAATACTTTCAGTATGTATTAATTTTAACGGTCACTACTCAATGGACTACCTTGTAACATCGATCACGGTTCCAATATGAGTCCAAGCAAAGCTAGCCTACTTCAGACAGAGTTATAAAGTCTGGAAATTTAAATCATAGCAACAAATACAAATAGCATGACTTTGAAATACGCTAACAGTTTTTTTTTAACTTTTCTTTTTTCGCTATTTCCGTTGCGTGAACAAGTCCTCAAGTACATACAACGTCAAGGACCTTCTCCGACTAGAGAGTTTGGTGGTGGTGGGGGGGGGGGGGGGTTGAGTCTTCTTAAATTTACCTTACACTTCCCCAACAGATTTATGATATGGCATGGTAGCGATATTCCAAAATTGAGATTGGAACCAGCAAAGCCCGTACGCTCATGGTTACTATGGCAACGCGTTCAGAGTGCATGGACCACGCCACTCCCGAGATGAATAGTTCTACCGTTTAATCCGTCGCTGTGTGAGCGCGGAACTCGTTCTTCTAACGGACTAAACTCTACGAAAAAAAGAAAAAAGCTTTACCCTTATGGTTGGACGCTTTCTACACTTCCGTCTTCAATTAATAGGAGCATCTTGAATATCTACAAGGTATAAGTTAATTCAAACAAAAATTAGATCCTATTGATAAAGCATGATCGATAGAGTTGTATTACTGTCTCCCGTTCACAGTTACGTAACAGAAACAGTGTATTCTATAAACGAGCTACACGGTGCTGCCCGTTAAAAGCATCAATAGAATCAATTGAAAATCAACTTTAGTCGATCACGAGTGAAGCAGATTCCTCACAACGAGTTATATAGACGATACGATATTTAGATGTTGAGCTTAATCGCACGGGTTGGCGGCCACTACAAAATATGGGCATTTCCCATCAAATCAAAAGCTGCGAAGCTTAGAGAACGTGAATGGAGGAAAGTAACGACTATGATGAGTCTTACCGGATCGGAAATTACTAATAGGTATGTACATGCGTGCCTGAATCAGTGTACAAAATGACTCTTTCTTTTGGCCCAATCATCTGTTCAACCTTCTGCTTATATGAGAATCCGGCACTGTATACGGCACTGTTATAGGTCGATCAATCGTTGTTAAGGTTTAAGCACTTTTTGTGTAGACAATATCCGTAGCAATAATTAGTTGCTCTATCTTTAAAAATCTTTATCACATTAAAGTTTATCAACTTTTATTACCGAGTCATAAACCATACGATGGGCATGCAGTTACTTCGCATGAGTGAAAATGTACACATGCGCGAACCATGACAATGGCACCCGCATCCCTCAGTGCAATCAACAGGACGACAAACTCGATCCGTTTAAATTAAACTGCAGGACCAAATGAATTGAGTAACGAAGTTATAGGTCGTATTTTTTTTATAATATGAAGTTGCTCTCAATACTGTACAGCGACACAGATATAAAAGACCAGAATACATTCCAATCGGTTGTGGGAACGTGGCATTGTTTATTACTCTATATAGAAATTGCAGGATATTCCGCTTAACTTTAAACCATTATACGAGGTTATTTAACTAAGTATCATCACCACATTCGCCTTAAAAAGGAAAATATACGAACTTGGCATCCCTTCATCTACGATTGAATTGAGTTTTCCCAATAGTCAAGTTTCAACTGTATGCCTGCACATGGCTCTGAGAAAAATCAGTATCGCGAGATAGGATAGGTTCCTCCTGCGCGCTGTACCCAGTTAGCTGAATATGAACACTCGTGCTAAAGCTATGGGCAGTAGGAAAAGGTGCATAAAAGGCATGCTCGTATAAGTAATCTATGAAGGAAAGCGATGGGGCACATCTTTTTGCGAAATGAAACATGTATGAAGAGCAATAAAATTTTTAAAAAGCCAGATTTTAAGAGATAATTAATGGAATATTGCCAATCTCGTGTCACAATTTGATGGCTGGAACTTCGGTAAAAGGATTCTCTGGACAATGTCCAGAGATCAAAATGAATTCTCGTAGTTTCTTTTAGTTGGGCCGTTGAAGTTGCGGTAGCAATTTTGTTCTTTCACCTCCTCTGGATTCGCTGCCAATGGCTACAAACTCCGCACTTAGCTTCCCTAAGAAAGTCAGCGGACGGAATGAAGTGATTAAGTCTACGTTATGAAACAAAGCCTTTTACAGGTGATTGTCTAGAGGAAGTCGTTCACTGCACCAGCGGCTCAACTCGTGCCTAGGTTCCCTATTATATTCACTCGCTGTTATTTCAGTATTAAACATTCACAAACCTTAGATGAAATTGTGTGTAAAAATTTTATTAATAGCTAGGGAAAGGATCAGCGATCTGCGTAAAGGGCGGGTTGTAATCTATTCAATCTATCGTAGGGCTTAATAAAGGTATAAAAACAGAAAAAAAAAAACAAGAACGATACTGAAATTGAGCAAAACTTGATTTGGATCGCGTAAAATTTTTATTTCAGCCGATTCAGTGCAGAGAGGATCAGTTTCAGCTTATTTAGTCCTCTGTTTCATCGCTGCGTACAATTACATATAAACAACAGTTCGGTGTTTTTAATAGCAACTTCTGGTCGTACGAGTTGCGTTCTCGTTGTAAGTAACCGATCTATTCGTTTAACTAGACATCTTTGGCGACATTGGCCACTCCGAGAAATGCGTATCTAGATGTGCGTTATCAAAACGACAAATATATTTAAGAGTGTGTGCGCGTGTTTTCGTTCCTTTATTATCATCAATCAGATTGCACTCGCACTCAATCCTCTCCGCAATATCTTGTCTAGACATTGAACACTTTGCTGAGCCCTGTATGTGCCTTCTTTCCTCCCCTTTCGGCATGCGACTGCTGATGCAATAACGGTCGTAACAATTGCGTCGTAACGGTTAACACACGCGTATATACTCACTTCGCTTAGATCAGTGGCGTTATGATGAGGCCGAACGAGATAATAGAGCCATACGCGAGCTACGGCGAGAGGCCTAGGGGCAAGGGAATTATTTCACACTGAATTGAGTACCACTGACATTTTACAAAAGCCACGTGAATCACATTTGCCTCAAGTACCTAATTTTAGCATATGAAGTGTGTCTAAAAAAAATAGGCTTACAGCGGCCGAAAGAACAGGATATCGAATACCATCATAATGCAATGCCGGGAACCGATCCCGCTTGCTGGTAGCTGGACCTGGTATAGAGGCGTGTTTATTTACAAATCATTATTATCATATTAAATACTCCACTCTATCTCCGTTAACTTATTATGTATTTGACCTTTTCTGCACCGAGCTCTAAATCGAAACGAAGAAAAAATCATTTGTTTCGCGCTGAGTTACGCCACACCCACGTTCTCCCACTCACTGATCCTCTTAACCTTTGCCCCTCGAAGCAGTGCATAGTTCCTCTTTTTGACCTTCCTATATTTTGTAGGAATAACCATTTACTGTAACCATTTACTCAGAGTATTTTGGCTATAGGTGTTTCGAAGAGTGACGTTTTTTCTCACGAAACAGGTACCCATAGTTAAGTGTCACGTCTTCCCTACAGCACTTACTTACAGGTACATAATATACTGTACATACACTTGTAATCTCAGTCCCCTTTGGCTCGGGACGACGTATATTCAGTAGTTCTTTTCGTATCACCTTTTTTGCTGCGTGTATGGACACGCCCTATTTAAGGTACTATCGAGATTCGTGTAAACTCGAAAGAATCTCGAAGTAAGTTCTAAGAGGTAAGTTCCTGGAAATAAGAGCGGAAAATTACTGTTTAGGCACAGTGTGTTTGCGCTATCCCTCTGAGAAGGGGGATAGGGAGAACAAGGTAATTAAAACTACGTGAAGCTGGATAAGGGAACCAGCCCCATATTCCGGTGCGTACGATGCAGCGTTTATATCTCGCACCGCATCATACATCACTTCATAACTTTGTATTCTTACCTGTTCTCTTATATAGTACCTTTCTGCACATAGATACACAGAAATAATACAGTTATAAAGCGCACACAATTGTTAGCGGGACTTGAACTACTTGATCAACTTCAATTAGAGGCTTAGCTATCCAAGTCATTGGTTCGGTAGAGAAAAAAGACAGCGCACCCAGCCAGACGACGTGGCTTTGTCATTAAAAGCAGACTGCTAGCGTCGGTGACTCGAGGGAACTTCCGGGCTAGTCGGTTTCTTTTGCTCGCTCTTTTATTACGTTTTTGTGGAAAATATTCAATCCGAAGTTATTCCTGCCACTGCGACAACACTATCATTTATCCCTATTGCACTATTTTTGTGAACTAACCGATCTACCATTAGTCACCGTTCCCCGTTGTAACTCGAAACGGAGCAGTTGTCAAAGATATTATAGGAAAGTCGAAAGTGATAACAGGCGTTCGTATCAATGTAAGCGAATTCTGCCCTTTTCTCACGGCGAGATGGTAAACGGAACGAGTGGGGAATAGAAGCGGTCCCCACGTAACGATCAACGGCTGCGGACATGAGATAATTAAATATCTTTCGCGTTTCAAAAGTGGGTCAGTGATGAACGAAAGCGTATCCTAAAGTCCCCGAGGTTGCCAGAGTTGCTGTCACTGCTGCGACTTCGAACAAAACCGGCGAGAAATTCAAGAAGTGTGCGCCAAAACATAACTTGTATGGATGGAGAAACGGTTGGTGGTCGTTTGGACCGTAAGATATGATTCTTTAATAGCACTTTTTTTTAAGTATCAAACTGTATTGTAGGCACTCACTATACAGACGGTGTATCGAAAGGCCAGAAAGGAAGCGAGTCAGCTGGGTCCGGAAGCAACACGAAGCGTGTGTACACACGGTTTCATATGAAATCTTATTCTGGTGAAATAGATTTTTTTCAAAACGACATCTTTGGGCAGATCGATCACCGCCGACGGATACATAGCGCTCTAAATTATTTCTACCAATTTAAAACATGTAGCTACTTTTTGGTCGTGGTTCATTCTTTAGCCAGCAATAGATTCATCCCAGCCTCAACCGGTGGTCTACCACCACAGTCGTTTGCAATTGGCGTACACTGGAGCTTTGCTAAGGCTTGACACCGAGATTGCTCGACCAGGCATACGAAATAGCGAGCTGGCACAAATAGCGTAGAAATTTATGTAAATAACACCTGTGTCGTTATTATATTATCGTAGAAGCAAACAATAAGTACGATAGGAGTTCGTGTTTAAAATTTCGGAAGTGGCTCATCGTTCCCGCCGCCCTTTTCTATCATACAGGTATAATAATAATAGTAGTAATTAAATATGTTATTACTCAGTCTTATATTTATGTCCAAGGGATTTATGATAAGTAAGCTGACGTCAGCAACTAAAAAAATCAATACACATACATGGCATAAGGACGAATTCGACGCATCGTTTGTCCTGGTAGGAAGCTATCCGAGCGTTTGTTACCTCTGAGGCCGGCAAAAGATACTAAGAAGGTATTAGTTTTCGCTGATGCGTAATGACTTCAGAGTGCCAATGCAGCAAGTCATCGCCAGTGCAACAAGCGTCCACTATGTTTTGCTCTGTCTGGTAAGAATGATGGGACAGAATTTTGTACGAGCTTCACCATGTCTTCTCGAGGCAAGGTGTCTTCATGGGTACAATAGAAGTGAGTTGATACGATATTGACACTCGTTCAGAACACAACTGAGATAACACCGTGACAATATGCTATACATTAACAATACGTACCAGAAGACGTTTAGCTACACCGGACGTCAAGTACGTTTTTGGAGGCGTATCACAGTACTATGTCGGCATTAGCGAAAATTCAACGAGAAGACTCTTTATTCGGTGTCTCTGCCTATATATGCTTAACATGTGTGCACTGTTTAACACAATGTGATATAACTGCAGATGTGCAACAATACACAAATTGTTAATACACGCTGCCATTAATGTTATTACGAAGTCCTGAAGAGTAACGCCTTTGGCATTTCGTGATTCACTATACTTCAACTTTACATTATATTTGCTACTTGCGATGAAAAAATATATTTTTAAACACTTGAAGCTTTTAAAACGTATCCACGTAACATGATTTTATGCTTGTTAAAATACAACGAGCGGATACAGCTTTCTTTAATTAAAAAAAAAAAGAAAAAATTTAAAAGTGTTTCCATGTAGCAACCAAGAGCAATGAATTAGATTGCAGCCGTTATCGAAACATTCAGATAAAATGTCCTCCATTAGGCGCCAATTCAACATTTAATCCTAACTGAATATGATCCATACTTGGAATTGTTTGGCTTTTCAATAACAACTTCCCAACCGTGAAAGAAAGCGCAGCATTTGATTAAAACACAGACGACCCTTGTCTATGGGGGAAGGCTGTTCCAACACTATGGTGAAATTCAATCTGTCACAGATGTATCCTGTTAGACATAGAAAGATATGTAACCTTTACTGGTTAGACATTTCTCAAACAGTACCGTTTACAAACAATTAACTAGCGTTTGAAATACAAAAACATGTTCTGTGATATCATATCTTTTAACGACGACCCGCCAGCCATCGATTGCTCAGTGATGGCTCTTTAATAAGATCTTTATAGGTACACCTAGCGAATGTACTATTCGCTGCATAGGCCTTAAAAACTTGAACCTGTCTTATATTCATACACGCATCTAGTCCATGATAGGAAAGAGCTACATGGCGTTCAATCGATTTTTCTATTGTAATCGTGATTATTTTTTTGATTTAAAATATACAGTCTTGCTAGTGAGGTCATTTAATTAAATTGAACGAATGAGCTCGAATAAAGCATATACTGCGCCATAGTTTCCTGCGCCCGAAGATAGCACGCTTTGCGCACTCATCGACTTTTCAGGGAAATAAGTCCGAATGCCCCGAACAATGCACAATTGCATTCGCCTATACCCCTTTTATATCGCCCAACTGACCCATTTGCACTTTTTTTTGTTAGATCTAAGTTTGACGTCCTCAGTATCGCCTAACGAAGACCATAACATTTACTAACGTACGTCGACCTCTTAAAGGGCGTTGAATGGCGTCTGAGAATTGCAGTTAGCCGGTCGGACGCATTGCTCTCGGACATTGTTTAACAAATAGTAGCTGGTAGTCACAGTTTGTTAGATTTCTATAGATAACACAAGTGGACCTTCACTTGTATGCACTTGCATGAGCAGAAATCCGTTCAATGAGACCCGGGTAGAATATAACTCGACAATGCTGTGACCGCCGTATTAGATCTGTACCATTGTTTAAATTATAATAATTAAAATATGCGCATTAAAAAATTCAGTGCTAAGGTTTCAAGACAAATTTTCGTTTGGCATCATCGACAATTCTCGAGAACTCTGGTGTTAACTGCAGATTCCACATCTCTCAAACCTGTCAGTACCTACGTGCTACACGGCGCTAGAGTGCGCTGGACTAACTCGTCCTTCTCTCTTTTCTTTTAACAAAACAAGCATTCACGTAACAGGAACTATGTAGATGGAAATTGAAAGTTCAGCCTTGCCATCTGAGGCCATATCTCGGATGGTACGGGAAATTTACAGCCGATAGGCCTTCAAGGTGGCCCGTGATAAGAATACAATTACAGGATACCTCACTTGTCTGATAAGCTTGGGGATACGTTGCGGCCCAGGTTTGAATCTGGGTTCACACACACTTCCTTTTGTGGCGGGAACTGACCGACTGAGGGGATGCCAAGTCGCAAGGCCGGATGTAAAAGTCGAAACATAAAGAAATTTTCAAGCTACATTGAACGTTCAAGACTTTAGAAAGGCAGTAATTGGGTATCTTGTCTGCAGATTTATCTTAAATTGTAAACAGAATCTTCCAATGAAATGAAGAACTTTTGCTCTTCTCCTTAGTTGTTCGTGGAAAAATATTGTTCTGAGTAAGGACGATAAGCGGAAACTTACTTCTCAATATCAAGTAACTGGATTAAAAAAAAAATATGAAAACAGTAGAAAACCTATTTCTTTTTCTGTAATGCCATATAGATACTTAGAAATTGTATATTACACAAAATCTTGTTATCTGCTTATGGCCAGAGAATAATTTTGTGACCACCTATAGTAGTAATTGGAAAGTGTGAATAAGTTTAACTTGGCTAGGTACAGAAGAAGACACTATTGTCATTTCGAATTCAGAAGTCAATCAAACGTGCCATGTGATTATGTACCGCAATGTTCAGGCACGTATTTGTACGCAGCTAGCGTGCAAATTTCCCGCTGGCGTTCTCTCTATCAGAACAATCCTGTGATGGCGCTCCCAATGATCGTTGTGGTAGTGGCCTTGCTGTTGCTCATAATAATGATGCGTTCATCATAATATTTATTTACCCCAGTGAATTAGATCTGTTGCAAAAGTTCCTTGTAGCATCTTGTCGAGTACGTTTGTCGTCGTTTCAGTTACCTTCAAATAGCGACAGGAACATCAGGGGAAATCCAGTAAAACCCTCGCTAACGAGCCAGCTCATAGCCCGTTTGAAGAATTTTTTTTTGTTCGTAATGTGAAACGAAGACGGCGATAAGCAAGCAGCGTTTCTTGAATCTTAACGCTTAACGCCTTGCGACCCCCGATATATAAAATGTGTTCGAACAGGGCTCGAAAGTAAGGAGCGCTTAAGGGGTAGTAAGCGTCTACCCCATCAAAAACTGGGAGACTTTCGACTCTGCCCTTGTGCATAAGAGGAAGCACGTATAGCTCCGTTGTCTATAGATCGCTTTAAAACACATGAACCAGTATACGGTAAACAATAGGTGACACAGACAAAACGAGATGATAAGACGTAACCTAAGATGTGGGGCAATTTGTGGCAAACCATGAGTGCTATGTTCATCTTTGTTGAATGCACATTTCCAATACCCGTATTTGACTTTTGATAAAGTATTTTTGCCTTTAACTGCTCAAAAATAGTTTTTAACGTAATAATAATAAATTAATTAATTTACAATGGCCAAACATTTCTATTCAATAGAATGCTATGAACTAGGTGCCCATGATTGAATGATATAAACCGTTTGTGGGTAGATAGATAATTAATCGCTTTAAGCCGAAACTGAATCAAATATCTAAAAGTAAGGTTACTGAATTATTTTGTTACTGAATTATTATCCTATGTTTTCTGGTAACATTATCACTGTAGACCAACCGCTGTAATGGCCTCTGAGCGAAAAATTATAATAGGCGATTTTGATACGTTTTTACGGAAATCGAATTAACAAAGAGAGTTGATAATCGGATGATTCAAGTTATACGGCGGAGACACTAAATTTTTTTTTCCAGGTTTTCCTAAATTTTTGCCGGGTAGCATAAAGTTTTACTAGAAAATGGTAGAAGACGATACCTTTTCCGGCCGATTTTTCAATCGTTTGTTATTATTTATTGTTAACAGTAGAAATACAATTCAAGCGGTGGCAACCTGTAGCGTACGATTGTTTTCTGGTTCCACCAAACGTATACTGTCATCGTTCACTTTGGCGTCAATCTTGACTGTGCCGCAAATTGTAGAAATTTTACATTATTATCATACTTGTTCCATTTTTCTTCGGCTGTCATCAGCTGCTTTAGAAATAGCTTGATTTAACTGCGTTTATGTGAAACTTTGCGAAAGCAAATACAGTAGAGTCTACGCCAGTTGGCGAGGTGCTTAACATCAAGCTTCGTTTTGTAGCCGGCTTCCCTCAAATAATTTCAAATTACTTGCTCATGGACACTTAGCTTTGTGGCGGAATCATGGCTACTCATGTGTAGATCTTGCTTAACTTCCGCTAATTTTATCGGCTACTACTACTACAAGGAGTCCCTTCGCGTCGAAATTTCCAAAACTATCTTTGCGCCAGCATTAACGAAGTTTCTAATAATCAGAAATTTCTGCAAAAATTTCACTCATCTTCAGAAACTCCTCTGAATCGTCTGCCTCAAATCTGAATAAGTAACAGCAGATCGATTACTGTCGAATTCCAGTTTTCATATGGTACCAATGCAAGCCCATATATTGAGAAGCCATGTAGTAGTTGAAAAGACGCCAGTACTTTTTTGGTCACATAATATAATAGCTATGAATATATTTCATCAATGGCAAGCTAAGCTGTCATTCACTGTCGAGCTGGTCAAGCTCCCGACTTTTCTCAAAAATTTCCTCCCTTAGACAACCTCAAATGATAAATTTTATGCGAGAAATTAAAGAATACGTAATTAATAGTTTAATATCGATTTAGGTAATACATATAATGCTAATGATAATAAAATCGATATATAACATTATTTCTTTTAAAAATTTTCTAAAACCTTAGACTTAAAAAAAAAACTTAAGAGTATAGAACCTGCGATTGAAGTTTCTACATGCGCCTTATGAAAG
Organism: Varroa destructor; assembly: GCF_002443255.2. Classification (NCBI taxonomy): domain Eukaryota; kingdom Metazoa; phylum Arthropoda; class Arachnida; order Mesostigmata; family Varroidae; genus Varroa; species Varroa destructor. The sequence goes on along the minus strand of NW_019211457.1, from coordinate 17,278,855 downwards.
CCGTAAACAGCAATTTTTAATAATCTTATTATTTCGAAATTTAGGAATTAATAAAAATGGGCTAAAAGAATCATTAGCTACGATAATTGGTATTAAGAGGAAAATACTACCAAAAATTATGCGTCTAGTTACATATCAGCTTCTTTTAGGACGTTCCTTTCAAAAAAGACTCGCCAAAAACAGTAGTCCCATCTGTGATGGGAACTAACTATACTGGCATACATACATAGCATACGCTACTATAAGCTCGGAGAAAATTACTTTTCGGCTTGTATAATAGGCGCATAATAAGGTATGCCAATTCAAATGTCTGCGTCTAATATAATTATAGAGGGGGGGGGGGGGGTGTGTATGCAAACACTATATGCTACTGATTTCGTTTTCTTAAAGTCTCTCGTTTGTTGAGAGGTTTACGAAAAAGGCCAAAGAAACTGATCCCTACCTATTCCCTTCTAATCTCAGCGGCACCCACGTTTGCAATGTGCTTTTTGTAGAGGAACTCGAGTGACGAGGTCGGCAAACCGGCAAGTTCTTACTTTCTTCACTGTTTTTTGAATAGACACCTGACCTTAGATGACGAAAATTGATTGTACAAAATAGTACGAGAATAATCGTACTGACCTGACTGTGATTGCCTTCTGAAACGTTTGACCACCCTGAACACAGTTATCTCAATCCCTCTCACCGGCCCTTGCCCATGACGTCCGTCAACAAAAGGCCAATCGAAATTTTTGAAAAGGTCTAGTTCACTTTCAACTTTATCGTAAATTTTTCAGTGATTCTCCTTAGAATAATAGCAGCTACTACTGCTTTCTTAGTCCACTGTATAGTATCAACTACGAACAGCTGACCCAGGATCGGGCCGGTTATCGCCGTGCGTAAGAGAACCGCAACCTTTCATTGAACTATTTACGATCAGATGTGACCCTTCTGGCATTGCAGCATCGTGCTTCTCGGCAGTATTCTAATCGACGATACAGCCTGCTAATTGTTAGCGAGGGCGGCTACCACTTATCAGATATTTTTCTCATTTAGCGTCCGAAAATGGCTAATCCACTTTCACAGCTGAGCTACTTCGGCTTTTGATACGTGTTTGTGTTTTCGCCCGCTGCGCTGACTACATGTGAATATGCAGTGAAAGCTAATTATTCGAAAATCGGAAAGAGGCCTTTAAGTAGAAGACCAGCTAAGTCGGCGTCCTAATTCTGTGCCAGAACGTGTAGTCTTAACTACACCTCGCTCAAGCTATTGCGGCAGCTGCTTTTATGGCCGTTGCTGTCCTGTGAGTAAAAATAAAGGGTCTTTGTCAAAAGGTTACTGCGGTCCGCGTCCTGAAGCGACCTTCTTAAGCCGCAAGAAACTGTGAGCTAAATGAAATCTTATGAAATCAGTTGCCTTCCAGGTGGTGATTAGCATAGCGTAAATGATCGCTCCTTGAAGTAACCGTCTAGAACAGGCGTTCTCGTTTGCTAGGTTGTCTATTGACGTTGGGTTCCTACAACAATGTACTCGATTCATAAATGATGGTGAGGCATAATCGATCATTGTATTTGCAGCACACGAACACAAGGGCAACATCCAATTCTTCCGGTGTTCCGCCCGAAGGTTTCACCTCCGACCGCGGCCATTTAAACATGCATACTTTATAATAGTATACGAAAAAAACCGGTCGTGCTAGCAAATTCCTTAGCAGCTAAGCACGCCGAATTAACGTTGTTGAACCCGTTGATCTAGAAACTGAGCCCTCAACTCCCTATGAAACCTTATGCTGAGAGAGCAAGCTTAGAAATCCAATGATTTATTCTAGAAAAAGGAAATACTAACTAAGGCTTCGTCCTTCCGGCCGTTTTCGTTACTCTTCCGCTCCGATGATATTAGCCTTTTCCGAACTCAGTTTGTAGCAAGCTGCACCGTGGCCTGCTTGATGGCTGGCCTATTGCCCGTGTACACAGCCACGGTTCAAACGGTCACCTCTATCAGATACGTGGCTCGACTCTATCCAAAATCATGAGCTCGCGCCACCTCTCTTACGGATCCAGTATGCATCTGATGTAATAATTTCCAAGCTTGCTTGTTTTCTGTAAGTGCCTGTACTATTTGAGGCTACGCTCTCAATCCTATAGGAATGCCTGGCTTCGTAAAGATAATGTCTTGTATATTGCTTGATTCTCAATCAGTCGTGCAACCTGGTATCATCGGTGCACTGCAAGTGTATTCTGCGTCAGCCTCTGTTAACCTCATCCTCATTTCTCAGTTATTAACTGTAAGTTCCCTTTGGACGATAATTCGATTGTATTTCGTCAGGACATCCTTACTTGTAAAAATAGTAACTTAGTTATGACGTTCACTTTGTCACCCGGTATGAGTGAGGTCGTGGTAGAGGCCATCCAGCTAACTAGTTATTTTTGCGATGTTAATATATATAAAGGCGGTTTCTGAAACCGTGGCCCACCTTTTTCTTTTGTGGGACATTTCAATCCTGCTCACATAAATTAAGACGTCATGAGGACCTCGGATGCTGACATTTAGAGATATCGGCAACTGTCGTTCTCGTTATACTTCGTTCTTTTGTCGACCACAATCCTGATGTGCCTAGAAGTATAGTCCTACACTAGAGCACCCTTACCAAACGAACAAAAAATTTGTCCGCTCCGTTAGCGTAAAAATGTCATAGTTCATAGAATTCAGTTACTTTTGCATGACTCTAGATGACAATCGGATCTATTATAGGAACGCTCAAATCGAAAGAAAAAAGGCCAGATCATTGGGTTACCTTTTCGCCTATCTTAACGTGTTCCTCTTCTTTGAGCATACACCTGTCGCTAGGCAGGTCGCCGTTATAATTCGCCGAAGTACGCCATGTGCCTCTCTGAATACACTCACTTGTATCTGTGAATGACAGCTCAAACGCTCGATGCCAGAAGGTTCCCCAGGGTCATCTGCTGTAACAATGATAGCGATCTGTTCTTCATATGCCACACGCAGCACACGTCAATGTACAGCCTGCAGTATCTCACAGACGCAAGACCGATTAAAAGCTGAGCTTTTATTTATTGGCCATTTTGAACGCAATATTGAACAGAACACCGCGTTTCGCATAGCGATAAGGGGCATGAAGTGTGTGGTCGACGGTATCTATCAACAAACGCAGCTGGCTGGAACCCAACAAAGCAAATGATTATTAAATTTTGCACCCAGCCGACCGGCAAGATACAAAGAGCATCGTTACCAAACGCGTAGCGAAACATTCTAGTGGGACGCGTCGTATCGTCTATCGCTACGGCTATCAAACGTGTCGCATTACCGAACAATCTTCCCCATGTTGCATCGGCAACTCCTCAGTACAAAGTAAATAATATTCACTGTAGTACATAAACGAGTTTCGACATTGTTTAGGTAGTGTCTGTTCGTATATTGCTACTATACAGAATGCGTAAATACCGACACTGATTTGCCAGGGCCTGCCTGTGATTCATCTGATGAACACGTGGCTGAATCGTTTTCATATGCGTTATTACAATGAACAAGATGGTCGGGTGGAATATAAGCAAAGCGAGATAAGACGAGTTTATATCTTTGCCACGATTCAGGGTCAGGAACTCGCGGAGAACGACACTGAACGAAATCGAGCAGGAACGGGTTATAACCATTGATTAAAAATACAATATTTATGCAGGATCTAAGGGGATAGATCTCATTGAACTATTATGGTCATGTGTAATTGGCAGGAAATATGTCCATTTTGTAGCCTTAATTCGTTTCAACGACAATTACGAGCAATTAGGACTGCGACGTCCAACAGCGGTCTGTAATTTCCTATCCTAGATTCTAGACAGCTCAGACTGAGGTGGCAAGCCGGGATTACAGAATCTGATTCGGGAAAGTCGAAGCATGTAGATGGTCCAGCGGCCTATTTTAGATTGCCTTAACTAACTCGTCCATTTATTCAAGGGTACATCGTGAAACTGGCTAGAGTATATTATATCGCGTTATAATTGTTGTTTGTTGCTTTGTAGTAGAAAATAGTGTTTCGTTAGTAACCGTAAATTACCTCGTCTATCGACCAGTTATCGTGCTCACTTTGTCTAGCGTTCGTTTCACTCAAGTCCATTCTTTTATAATCTAAGTAATTACAGCAGCATGCTTCGTACAGTTGTTACTTTCCGAGCCTTTTTCTGGGTCTCTGATCCGTCTGCTGTATTGGGTTGTGTCGAAGCGTTGTATCCATATTGTTGAATTGAAATAGTTGATTACAGTATGTATCACCGGGCTTCGGCTTAGCGATTCTTGAGGAGCAGGATCCTAGTTCAATCGATGCCCGTCTAAGCTAATAGAATATATTACCGGCCACAGATTGAGACTTGCAGTCAGAGCAAGCTGGTATAGCGGAATCGTCATGATGAGCAAGAAGTAATTATTAACAAATGTATGAAGGACGAAGGCTCCCTCGAGTAGTCTCAAATGTATATTTTAGTACGCTTCTTTAAACCTTACGTTTCAGTAGTTTCATAGAACACAGCTACGGGTTGGTAAGTTTGCGTTAACTATAAAATACTGCATTGATATTGTATCAAAGAAAACTATCATTAAAAAAACCTTAGCCAGTAAACTTTAAATATCATAATATAGTATCTGTAAACCTCTGTGACGAATGTAGCAATTCGTATATATTTAGTATATATCTGGTCGGTGCTTACAGGATACAAACGTCGACCAGTTGCAGAATTAAAATACTTCCGGAGTTAAGATGAGTTAAAGTACGAAATGTATACGTCTATCGGAAACAAAATATGTAAAAAAACATTAAATACATATAGTTCAGCTATTTGATATTAATAGAAGCTGTAAACTAAAAAGCTAGAGAGCAATCCGCTATTTGCTCGATTCCTGTTTTTTTTTCCGCATTCAACTTATTTTGGACAAAATAACACTTTTTTTATTTCCTAATTCTTCTGAGTGTCGAAAATAGAGTGTGCAAAGACTATGGGTAATATGTAATCAGAGAACAAGATAATCCTTTTTTTATATTAGCAGGTTTGCACCAACCCGTAAGACTTCTCTATCATCGAGAAACAAGCTTGTCCTTATTAGACAAATTAACAATAGAAAATTCGGCCGTCTACCCTGATACTCGATAGCGAGTACCTGTGTACTTCAATACCCTTTACATTGTTATGCATATATCAACGCAGATAAACGAAAAATTTTTCGCATCCTTTCCCCGAAAATGTTACGCTTCCGTGGGATTACGCAACTAATACTTATACTCAACACGGCCTATTCAGCACAGACTAACTACAGTATACATCGAGCACGAAGTTCTATTTCTCGCTGCCTTCAGTTCCTCTCCTTTACTTCAACGAGATAAACCTTCTACCGAATGACCGGTGTCCCGTTCTACAGATTGAAAAAAACTGGATTATCAGCAACAGTAGTTACCGCGTGTGCACCGAAAGCAATGCATCGCTTGGTGTAATTAAGTAAAAAAAAAAAAAAAGAAAAAGAAAAAAAGAATCACATTTAACTGATTAGGTTAACCAGTTTTTGAATGGACAATTTTCAAAGAGCTGTCGGCCGTCAGCGCGTCACGTTTCCTAGAGTATTTGCTTCACAGGACAGCTATGAAAAGATTTTGATATCTGAACAAATCTGTTATTTGGTGAAGACAACGTAAGCACAAATGTTAATTCATTGTCACTCAATGCCCAAAGAGGCGCATAAATTGTCATGCAACAGCTCTCGGAAAGGCAATAAAGCATGACGGGTTTTACGGATTCTACTGTACATGAAGTTAAAAGTTCAGTTAAATAGTGTTGACGCTTCCTCACAAACATGCTTTTGTAAAGTTCGTTTATTGTCGTATACAGCTAAATCCGGTGTTTAAATGTATGCAGGTCTGAAGTGGCTGGGGTAGGTACTACTCCGGACGTTTAGTTTCAAAATGATTCCAAAGAAATCTATACATTTTCAGCTTAGCATAACCTTGCGGGCGTTTACGATCGGACAACCCATATGCAATGGACGTGCATACAAAGCTCACCTAAAAACGTTGAGAAGAACTCCGAAAAATTAAGACTTTCACGCAGGTCCATCGAATGACATAGTGCATTGCCATCGCCACTTTTGCCACTATCGTGAGCAGTCACGATCGTAATAGTAGTAGCAGTAGTAGCAGTACGAGATAGACGGAGCGGGACTCGACAGGCGTCCCTCCAGCCTTTCGAGAGTAGCATTCGCAAACGATTCATTTGACTATAAGCGAAATGACGCGTCCTAAATGGTACTTAACCTCTGCACTCACCGGCGAGCGTATATAGGTACATATGCGTGTGTGTGCGTGTGCGATGGTATTAGCTGGCCCAAAAACTTTTCTTTCGCGCTTCCTTTTAATTGTACACAACGCCCACATGAACGCCTTGGCTATAGATGGCTATACGTATTACTTCAGCTGAAGGATATGGCCCGACTGCCGCTGTAACAGAATACTTCCGGATACGACACTATGACAACGTCGACCGAGGAAGCGTTTCCCATTGACGCTAACCGGTGGCGTCTACTTGCTATGATATTGTTTTTACTATAAGTATTGTGCTTATTATTCGGTTTGTACTATACCAGAAGTTGATCGCATATAAGTTAAAATACTTGAACACGCTGGATGGCCAATAAGTTCAGTACAATACATCTTCTATGATACGGCGTAGCAGAATCGTCTTTTTGGGAGTGGCAATGAATGCTTGTTTGCTAGATGCATCGGGAGAATAATATTATTGTTTATTAGGGATACGGTGGCTTTACCCAGTTCGTTTACAAATGATCGGAGCCACAAAACACAGTACCGTAACAACGTAATGTCCACAATATGGATACTGAGGTATATTCAAACCGGTTTCTTATTTACAAGCAAAACACGTTAATCATAGACTCTCCCTCAACAAAGAGAGTAAACGAAATATATTAACCTAACAAAAAACAACCAGTCTGGTAGGCCACGAATGGGCTCCAATCTTTTAATAGTTTGACCAACCACGAACTCTCGCTAGGTAGGAAAAAACAAAACTCTCGCTAGGGAATTACTAGCATTATTGAATATTATCTACTTATCGTACAAAGTGGTAGGATATTCTCAGTTAGTATCGTAAACCTTTGGCCTTAGTAGTTTTTAAGAGCACCCAATGCGACAATTGTCATGTAAATTAATTAAAAAAATTAACATTATCATACTTCATTTTGACACGTTTTATAGTTTCGCTAATTTTGCAAAGAAATATCTATCAGATCTCAATTCTAACATTCGTATTATGTGAGCCCAGCTTTAACTCTATAGACTGGAAGAATATAAACAATGGGTCTCTAGTGATTAGAACAATGTGTCAGCAACATGTAACCTTAAAGATGTACATCGATTTCACCTAGGATTTTGATGCCCAATTATTATTTCCACTTTAACTGCGCCGGTTTCAAGATATCTTAAACTTCTAAAGCACGCTGCAGATCGTGCACACCAGTGCGACAAACGGTTATGGTCAACATTAGAGATTTAATAACTTTCTACAGGGAAATATCTGAGTTTGCCTTGAGAACTAAAAATAACACAACTGCTAGGCGATATGCCTGAAAAATTCTTCGCCGTCATGATACAACTAATTGGTTGTTACTTGCTGTCCAAATATTACGGAAGAGAAGATCTGCTGACGTTTTTCTAAAGTCATGTTTGCAACAGCGGTCAGCGAAGACGCTATTGTGATACAGAACAGGGGAACTAGACGCGCTGTACGACGTGTTTCTATTTTTGTCCTTTCTGTGCTTACGACAAAACCGATTCAGTAAAAAAATGTGTGGTCTTGTCTAAAAAGTTCTATGGTGCCTTTGGCATGGCCTTGGGCCTTGTAATCTGGCAACTTTGGCCGCTGTCGAGTGTCTGGGCTTTGACTTTGACCGAACGATAAATTCAATGTTGTGTTTGGCCCAGCGGAGTAGACGGGGAGCCGTGAGATGCCTGCGACTAAATGAGACAAAGCACTTCCTCTATCCATGAGGCCTTATGTAAACAGCAGCATATTTTCGCACATAGTTACTAATGCATACGATCGTAGACACGAGTGAACCATTGAAACAGCGCACAGTCAAGAAAGAGAGCAAAGCCTGATTCATGGTCAGGAACAGGCAGATCAAAGAAGGCTAGAAACGAACGTCTGTTGACATGAGGGTGGCGAACTCGTCTACAGCAGAGTTTCGATATAGAAGCTATCGCATCGTCGTACTTCAGAGGACCTGTCATAGAATATTTCAAGAAGGGGACCTGGACTTTTGACGTCAGCAGAGATCTCGCACGGTTCTGTACGACAGAAAAAAACAAATAGGTTGATTAGCTGTGTTCAACATGCTCGAGTAATCGCTTGAACGGTAAATACATTGAGAGATAAGTTTGGCCTATGGATTGTCGTTATTTGGGGAAGGCATGATGCTAATTCGGAAGACGTCGCAAGTCTACACCATCAATGTGCCTGAGGTTAGTACTTTTGCTTCGTTCTTCATGCGATTCGTTCATCATTTACGTCGTTTAGTTTCTTTAAATATTAATATCTACTAATAAAACAATTAGGAATTTTGTCATTATACACACGGATACCTGTACTTGATTATTAACGATGTGAAAGCAATCGTTCCTAGAATTCCGTGGATGTTAGTCTGTTCTATGGGTAACGCGGTTGTTTGACGCCATTGTGAAATCCAGTTACACGAATGAGCAATCTTCATGGCTGTCTTATAAATATGGATAGGTCGTGGTTCTACTGGGTGACGCCTTATTACTACAAGCTCTTTTCGTCTGTCGCATTTCTCGTTAACTTCCTCACGCCCCTTGGGGTCCAAAGTGCATCTGCTTTCACTGCTTACATTCATACTTGTGTAATGTGCAGGCGTATAGCTAACACGATTTAGTGGTCCCTGTAGATTTCGCCACTACCCGCTACCGAACCGCTGGTTTCTCGGCAATTCCACGATCAATCTCCACCATCCCCACCTCGTCTCGTCAAGCTCACTAACTCTTGAAGCCCGACACGAGAGACAAACAATAGCAGCCAGTGACATAAAAATGTGTCGCGCAGCGTTAGTCCATTTATATATATACATATATAGGTATAATTTAGTTCGAGTATCTTTTAGATTGCATTTTTTTAAGGCGATTCGATGCAGGCCCCGTTCGTCGATTTGGCCTAGAAGGCACACAAACTTCGACTCACTAATGCTACTGCTACAAGTGGTACGAGCACTGCTTGTGTGAATAGATTACCGAACACTGATCAGAATTGTCAGACGTCAGCACCTTAGATCAATTGTGATAGCTGTATTAATTTTTTTTTCCCGAAGTATTTACGTCATATCTTTACGTCTGGTAGTTAAAGAACGCGTGTGTAGAGCGGTCGCGAAAAAGGCCGTCTCTCGGCGCGGATTTTGTTGAACGGGAGACTCAGAACAAGGCGAACTAGTAGCGCGAATAGAGTGCCATTGCTTGCGTAAAACGTACTAAGGAAAGGTCACGGCTGCAAGATTTTTCCGTTCTGACCTATGGGCTGCGTTCGTTGTCATCACTAGCTGTGTAAGTTGTACGTGAGTGTACAATCTTTCGTGCATCATCACTTTAGCTAACACCGAAGTATAGTCGCTCACACAAATTGCTGATAACATAGTGGTTCTAGCGATCGAAGTTACGTGTTGAAGACTGAAGAACACCTCGATCCGCTTTTTTGTGTGCACGCGATGGCTTTGTAAAGACGATCTCTTGCACGTTCCTAGTATATTGCGTATCGTGCATTCACATGTATGCAATTGTAGTTTCCGCTTCGCCTATAGCGGTCCAAAAAGACGCGCACTATCGATTGTACGTTATTCATCTTTTAACTTCATCTTCTATGAGCTTTCTTGGACGTCGCATGCTTTTCAAAGAATAATACGCATTCACGTTTGACTTACGTTAGTGGCGGAAAACCAGCCCACTGTTTGGTCTGCCCACTGTAGGGTTCTTAGACATGACAAATAAGGGATCCCTAAATATCATCATCAGTTATTATAGTGTTAATTTCACGCTACTTATTAGCTTGGCCTCTATCGTCATGATCTCATAAACCAGCCTGACATATACTGAAACCTTTAAAAAACTGATTTAATTAATATCACTAAAGAGCTACACAATTAAAATGGTTTGCTTTACTATTACCTACCAATTTTTTGTGCCCCGTTTTTATAGGACGAAAATAGACGTAGCGGCTTCGAGCCCGGCGATCGAGATCGCTGCGGCGGCTGCCAGTTTTATACGTTCGGCATTGTATTCACCGTCTGCGTGTCTCTTGTGTTTGTATTCGCTGTTACCTGTATGATGCGCCTTAGAATTGATCGGAGTGGCAAATGTGACCAAGGGATTTCAATCACGATTCGAACCGACGTCAGTGAGCCACGACCCACTGATCGATCAGTAAACTGTGACATTAACCTGTTACAGCCCTCAACGTCGGAAACTCCAACCGCAGCACCGAAAAGGCCGAATCAGACCAAAGAAAATATGGGCGAACGGCTAAATAGTGTAGATATAGACAAACCTACTCATGACGATAAGCAAGAAAAACGACCTTAAGCATTCATGTGGATCAATCAGGGTAAAAACAACTGAAGTGTAGAGTCGGCATTATGAACAATGTGCTTCTACACATACAGCGCTGTTTGTCCGTAGATAGTTTGTGCTTATTCAGGCAAATTGTAACAAAACAATAGTCTGAGCCTAGTCATAATCTCCTCATCAATGAATACTGGCGCTTTCCTTTCGAATAGTATCGTTCTATCTACCGATTTTATTTTCCTTTTTTTGTAACATTATCCTTAGACAGGAGTTTCGAACTTTATACGATTTGCCCGGCTGTTTTTCCTACCTATCTAAATATTTCGAGCTACACGTCCGGTAGCGTTGTTACGCGCTCGATTATACAGCCGACCCTTTCAAACACGGAACACGAAATGTGATCATGCTAAGACTGCAAGTTCAGGGGACAGATACTTTGTATAGGCAGGTAAAAGCATGTGTTTTTCTGCACGTCGTTTCTGGTAACGGTAAAGAGAGCCTCCTGATTAGTATAACGGGTTGACATCGGCTAGAAAAGCATATAAAAAACTAAGCCAATAGCGGAGGCATGAAGAGACCCCCAAGCGGATCAGTGCGACGTTCAGCCACTGGAAACAGCAAACGAACACGATTCTTTCGATCATTTAAGTGTGGAAAATATAATCTGATGCTACTGAATCTGTGTGAGAACGCCGCATTAAAACTGGGCTTTAATTATATTGGTTTCTTTAGAAAAATGATAGCAATACGGCTTGATTCAATTTAAGTAGTCAACACACCTTTCCTTACATTCTGCACTTGACACCTTAGCTATATATATATATATATATATATATATATATATATATATATATAGCGTTGCACCGGTCGACTGACTAGCTTCCGCCTTGAAACGGAGCTCGGGTCACTGACCAAACGAGATGAATTCCGTTCTTCTGATCCAGAAGAAAGTAAATAGCTAATCCGCGAACCAGCAGTAAAAATATAGCTTTTCTTTCGGCAGCTTCGAATCTTGTGGCGCTTACAGATCCCGTACGGATGCGGTCATATCGTGACTGAACGTGTTTAGAAGCCATGATGCCTTCGCAGGAAGTTCACAAAAAGCCAGCATCAAATTGACACACCATCTTTTATGAAAACATCAATTAGTGACCGCTTTGTCGACAAGCTCTGTTCGAAGGTAACATTTTTACGGTAGGCAATCTCTGTGCTCTATTGACCAGTTTCGAACACAATTATGGATTGAAGTGGACGCATATCGATCGCTCATTAGCAAGCCTTGCCAGGCCGTAGTCATATAAAGAACACACAGACAGTGAAAACAGCTTTCGATGGAGAAAAAAAAACCAGCGTTTACGTCCATTTTTGCTCGATCGTTCAATTGGTATGACGAGCCATTATCTATAGTACAGCTCACGCAGTACCGATATACGCAATGATATTATTATAGATAGCTGCATACAATAATATAATACGTTTGTGTGTGTCGACGGAGATTTTCAATTGAAAAAGTTTGTAAAGGAAACCCGAAATCAACTGATAGAATACAAGTGGTTTCGATCGCTATGTAGATAAAGTAAATTCAACTTAAAATGGCAAAGTTAAGGTGAAGTTGTGGCGTTCCAACAACGCTCAATCGTTATTTATTTGTAATCGAAACTATTGCAGTTTAGCGCGCTAAAAATAATAGATTTATCGGTTTAATGATCAGTCTGACGTCCGGAACCACGTGAACTATAATAGTGAACAGCATTACCGCAATAACGGCCTGAACACACTGAACAAGAAACTATTATTAAATACATGTTTACCAATTACCTTCATTCTGTGCCTGTTGATTTTTCGTTTCCGTACCTGTGTGGGCCTGGCAATTATATGATATCGCATTATTATTATTATTAAACTGATGCGACATAAACCTCTTATAATCAGCCAAGACCCCAACAAGTATGCCTAGCTATTTCCGACCAATTAAGGGCTTATTGGGACAAACAACGCATTGGATGACAAAAGACATACTATCCATTCAATCCGTGCTGACGTTACATAGAAGTTATTTTCATCAGCCAACCTAATACCCTTAACCTGCAATATTGAAATTTTAGTGAGAACCCGTAATTCTATAACCGTCCCGGGACACCTTCATTTGCTCCCGAATAACGTGTTTAGGTCTGAACAAATAATTGTTATGCAACTTAGTGTTGGACGCTGGACTAGGACCCATGTAAAAATGGGCTCTCAATGAATGCAATTATTGCTCACGAAAAGACCACCCGCTGCAAACAATGGACGTTTGTGGACCAGGAACCCGCCCGCCAGCCGTAATCTTTATCCTATTGAAGCATGTAACTACTAGATATGCGCCAGATAAATCTGTGACAGATAAAAACTCTCGTTCTGTGCTACTTGTGCCATGTCTTTGTCACAGAGTCGAAAACCTGCCCGACTCACAGGAATCTAGTCGGGATTGGTCTCGCTGTTGAACGGACTTCTGAAACGGTATGGTAATTGTGTAAGTAGCGCTTTTGTAGTTCTTCGCCTACCTGGAGACATAATTTTCGGTGTTTGGAAATGATTTTTAGCAGTAATCTTAGCAATGCTGAACTTTGACCGCACGCTTGTTTATCATGTAGCATAGATATTCAAGCAGATGTGCATTAATTATCCAAACTATCTCGACCCCCTGTACTTGAGCTCTGTCATCTGTCGTCATCAGCCACAAACGGAGTCTGACTCTGATATCAGATGTTTTTGTTAACTATTGATCTCGAATTGACCAAATGCGCCATGTAAACGCCATGTGTGAAGAATGTAACTCTGAATTGTGACCATTACGCTTTGACCGTAGTTAGGAATAGCCAGTCAACTTATTAACAGGAACGTACATCACACGCAAAATGAAAAAAATAGGGTTTTTTTACATCTCTGAATATCCGTCTTGTTGTACAGCTCATGTGCCTTTTCTTCTAAGGATATGTGTCAGAATTTTAGGTATTGTGACTGTAATCATTTTTAGGAGTAGGTATAACAAGAGGTATTATGATTTTAGAACCAAGGAGAAAACAGGACGTCAGGTAGCTCACAAGTTGTCAGGCTTCACCCAAAAGGTGGCAGTTTTTTAATTAGATTAATTAGCTATTTTTTTGGAGTCAGCGGTCAGTATGTACAGGTAAAAAATATTTTTGATAGTCACTGGCCAACGTTTTTGTTCTTTGTCATAATACACAGTCGAGCAAAAAACATTTGCTGGGTATGTTTTTCTGTACCGCCTGTGTAAATGTCCCACCCTGAACGACATATCACGTTTTATTCGAGAAAACGGCTCGAAATAATTTTCCACAAATAAATACCGCTATTGAGCGAGGTATAATATAATGATTATGGCGCAGGTATAGTGTACAGTTTGTACCCGCAATGTAATACCAATTTCCACTCAACAGGTTTACATTGGGGCTTTGCAGCTTTACCCTAAAGTGCATATAAATCGCGGAATGCAATGAATAATCTCGTCTATACTACGAAACACTAACGTCTTCGCTCAAGTCAACGAATAGAACGACTTTTACCTTAATTTTATTATAAAGTTAGTCCATGTCAGCTCACAAGTTAGCTTGAAGGTGTAAATGAGGAAAACCTGACTAATGTAAGCTGATGTTTTAAGGCACAATGCAACCTAACGCATTTGCTTATCTGAGTATATCCAGCAGACCGGATACGCGTCCATGCAACGCTACTGGAAGGTGAGAACTGTTAATGCCTTTAGCATTTGTTTAGGGGAAAGTCAGGTGTCTTCTATTCGATACAAGGAAATAGCCTTGTTTTCACCGTGACGCATCACTATCTGATGACACTGTAATCGGTCAGATTCATATTCCCTAAGAATCCTTTGGTGCTGCGTCTACATCGAACGTTGCATGTGCATGTAGTAGCTTCTTTATACAAGCGCCCAGGATAACTTCACTGACGCTCGTACGGGTTCGATTTCATTGATCGTGCTGTCAATTTACGTTTACCGATACCGCCTTTAAGTTGTTCGAACCTACCATAAACTCCGACCTGCGAAGGGACTGTTCCTGTTGGATATCTGTGCCATAACTTCCCGTTGGATAGAGTTCACATCACTCGGATAGCCGCTTTTGAATTTGATGTTGTTTGGTGTTCGTACACACCCAGAGCGAGTGATTTTCTAAGTTTCGACATTAAACTAGCTTCTCTTAGGTTCTACTAAGCTGATCAAACGAATATCTACATATAGCCGAACCGATTTCAATCCGAAACGTTCGATTCTAGCGTCACTTAATTTAATAACTGTTTCTTCCATAAAAAAACACAGCGGCATCAAGTGTGGACGAGCTTTGAAGATGGCACCCAAATCACTTTAATAAAAACGGATACCAATCCTTTGAAGTATCCGATACATCGTCTAACAAATATATTCGACCAGAAGGGAGCGCATTTGTCGCTTAGGAACTCGTGAGCGCTGCTGTGCAATTAAACTCGAAGAAGTTGGGGGGTCGAAATTCGTTCGACGTTGCCGTTAAGGTTCTGTGGTACAAAGCACCTAGAGATGAAATATGAAGTCCCCCTGAGCTGCTACAGGATTGTTTTTTGCTTACAATTGCGCCTTCACCGTTTGTACACGTACGTGAGCAGTAAGTTTACTGAAGCTATGCATCGAACATTTAGTGCAAGACAGCGACTCAACACTGACAAAATAGCAAACAATGTCCATCCTGATGATTTCACAAAATCGACCAGGAACGACCTGTCACGATGATGCTACGTAATCGACAAGTTACTTTTACAAGTATATATAAATCTTATTAAAGCGGCAGGTTTGATACGGCTTTAATGCTGCTTATCTGATTTCAAGCGACGAACAGCGTTCCGTTAGACTCTGTAATGTTTTCGGTGACGAATAGTACTAAACGGAAGCGTCTCTCGAGAGATATACGTTATGCTACGCGTTTGAGCATAGTTTGGCTATACCTCACCGCCGCAGCAATACGGGATAAGCAGACCAGTTAGTTGTCTAGAGAAATCCGATAAAAACCGCCTCCTACAAGATCCGTGTAAACCTCTCTCTCTCTCTCTCTCGCCTTCTTTAAAAGACCCTACAGTGCTGCCAGATATTCGGCTAGAGTTGAATGATCGCTACCTGCGTATAGCTGACATAGAGATTTGAAGAAATGAGTCGTTGCGGAACGACCTTCAGGTCGTAGTCTGCGTTAACTTCTATAGAATTATTTTTAGTTCCACAGTTCTGTTTTGTGCAGGACAACTTTCTTCTGATTCAATCTATGGGCTGTGTTGTACACGGTGTTAAACGAGGCAAAACGTTTCTTAATTACTAAACGGTGTGTAAAGGCAAATGAATAAGGCGTCTAGTAACGTTATCAAATCGATTCAGAGACGAATAATAATTACTCCGCTGCTATCCACAGAATTATTTACAATTGGAAGTTGTCATAAGTAGAAGTTGTGATGCTTTAGGACAACATTGCAAAAGGCAAGCCTTTGCCGTGGAAACTCCACTGACGATAGATCCAAATCGATGTAACCATCGTAAACGGGAAATACTTACTGAAATCCGTTTGTCTTATGTTAGCAGCAGCTAGCGAAAGTAATCGAGTTGAGCGGCCGACGTAAGTTAAAAAGAAATACTAGGTTTTAAAATTCAACAGGTAGCGGAACCTAACCGCTCGGATATTTCGAAATTAAAATAGTTACAAAATATAAATCGAGTAAATGCGTTAGGTAAAACTATTCGGGTTTATTCATGAACAATTACAGCATCCTCTTTCTTTCTATTAGAGGCATCATCTTGTTTATCACCACATCAGTCAGAATCAGATCTCACCCATCGAGCTCATTTCTGTACACAATAAGCACTCTGACGTACACGTTAAACAGAGTTCTGCTAAAGCTTTAACTGTAGTTTGGTAAGAAACAATTCAATTTAGGCCATATATTACATTACTTTTACTGACCACGGAAATGACAAGCTTAGTAATTGCTTACGCCTTACACGACCCTGCTGCTGCTGCAATAATGAACGGGATGAATTTCGGGCCTAAACATGCTTTTCTGTACCCACATCTGCTCCTAGAAAGCAGGCCGAAATCCGACTAAAGCTCATTTGGTGATCTATTGAAATGTAACTGCATGGAAAACAATGTTAAGTAATTAACCAATTTGATTTTCCTTTCTAGGAGCTGCATAGCACAGGGTCTCCCTCTTTTCATCTCTTTTCCGTTTATCCTAATACACAGTGATGCTTGTAAACTGGCGACTAACAGGCGGTAATAGTTTTTTTGCTAAATCGTATCGTCTTTGTCCCTTGGGGCCTTTCAGCCTACAGTTGCCCCTCCCTTAAATTCTTCTTACTGCCTTTGTAGTCAGTCTAACGATCTCTTGTAGAGGGTCTGTGCGTGCATACCTGTGTGATGATTAATTAACAGAGCAACAGGAAAATTAAGTTTGAATGAAGTTGGCTGTAGCGTCTTGCTGCAGCAACTACTGGAATGAGCTCATTTATTTGTGGGTCCTGATGGCTCACGGGGACGACGGAAAAACTGAAGGGGGTGACCTTATTTCAGCCCTCGATTCTCCTCTCTCTTCCCTTCTAGCTCGCCCGGCGTCGTAAAGCATTTCAACACAAAAACACAACAACACTTTTTAGCTGGCAGAAGAGGCGTATGTAAGCGTTATATTTCCCCTCCGAGCCCCCGTTCTCTTCGCAGATGGATCATAGTAGCTGGCACCGGCCTGGCTGTTCAAGACACACAATTTAACTACAGTCACGCGTGAATCATACTGACTCATGTAACACGCTCGCTCCTGCAACAATTGCTCCTCGCGTAAATGTACAATATAGCGCAAAAGTTGTATATAGCTAATAATAACAACAAGGACAACTATATCGTTATTATAGATCTTTGCCGAAGTTGACTTTATCTCTCAAGTTTTATACTGCAAAGTAGCTTTATCTCCATTTTACGTAGCCATTTAATCTATAATAATTAGCAATAACCGTTAAAGGTAGAAGAATAACACTAATTTAGTAGACTTAATTTCTGTTCACCGAATATTCACTGCATACATTTACGCTGCAAAGTGTCGCAAGGACGCTCACTTTTTACTCGATGTACATGCTGTACTGCCGTAGGACGTGAGGCGCAGCAGGTGATTCGACCTTTAAAACGAGCCTTTAACCGGAGAGATGATTATTCCTACTCCGAAGTTAAAGGGGAATATGTTGAAAAATCACATGTGTTTAAGCCACTGAACGCTTTCTTTTCGAGCCGCACTTTCGAGCCGTATCTAACGATTGTCTAAATCAATGACATTATTGTACGAACGATATCTACTTAGGAGACCTGTTCATTAATATATTTCGTAAGTTAGAACATACAAATGGGTAACCGTATGTAGTTCTCAATCGCAGGATCGACTTCTGCATAGTCACATCTCTATCTATCTATCACCCTGACTACATCGGTGACCAGTATCACTACTACTATACGTCATCACGATCTAATAAGTCAGCTGACTTTCATCGAAGATTAGCAAAATGTTGAGGTTTCTTTCATTTGTTTCCGTATATCGATACCCATAATACATGAACGCGTTCGGGTTTATGTGTTTTTAACAGACAGAGTGCAGACCTGACCTTTTGACGAACACGTCAGTAAGTCTTATTCCTATTTAAAATGCTTCATGCAAATTTTCCCATCTATCTATTGGCCGGGCAAGTGAAGCACATATGCCTTTAGTTGCTCCAAATCCAAGATTTTTTCAATGGCTTAGTGTGATTTTATTATTTATTGACAGCAGAGGTCCGAATCAATGCTAGCTGACTACAGGCACTAGTAATGCTCGATTTCTTTCCAACCCCAGACAAACACATCGCATGACCTTCTCTAGCCGGAGCATACATTTTGTATCATATATACACATTGTTGTTATTTTTGTGACATAGTTTTCATGATAAATTGTTTTACTTTGTAAAACTTCGTTCATTTTTGTCAAATTTCCCAAATAGAGATACAATCCAGTAAATTCGTTTACGCCACTTCGTGTGGTAGCTAATCATAGAATTCTTTTGTAGCAAATGGTCTAAAACTCTCTACTGGCAGGTGTTTGTTTGATAGTCCCTTGACTATGTTATGGCTATTCCAGTATCTTGCTCAGTCTTCACATAACTTCATCAGCTCTTCATCAACCGCTACGAGGAGCGTCTTTCACATCGAAATTTCTAGAACAAGAACGACAGAATTATCTTTGGGCTATTTCCTCCGATAACGTATGGTGACAATAAAAAACGCAATTTTTTTAAGCATTGATGCCATTAGCGTAGCGTATGAGGTATGACGCGTACCTTCCCGGCTCGTCTAAAATAAGCTTGCTTTTGTACAAATCGGACTGTGTCTGATCAAAATTAAATTACGTTGTAGTATTTGTTTTCATTACGCCGAGCTGTTTCCGATTTGGCCTGCACATATCTAGACGGTTGCTAGAAACGGCATTTGGAGCCTACTTTTGATTGGTTTCTCTAGTTTCATTTAACAGTCGAAGGCATTTCGGAACAAAATTCTAGAGTGGCAACCGATCGATTTCAAGATTTCTATTGGTTTCATTTAGAAGAAAGAACACACGTATCCAACAACACCTCCGTTAGAAACAATTAATCAAATGAACTTTCGATCCATATGTTTATTAGATAGTTGGATATATACTATATTTACGTCTGGCATGTTTAAACAGTTATTATTTATACCTGTCGATGTTGGTTCAACAACTGTCATCGGCTTGATCAATGGTGGCTGATTCAAAGTTTGTTTGCTGAACGAACGACAATTATATAGGCTCTATCACCTTTACGAACGGGTCGACTATTGGCCTATTATTGGAATTGTTGGTCAACGTCACTCGCTACTTACTGCTGTTTCCCCATAGTCCACAGGCCGTAGCACGATCGTTATCGCAAGCCCGATAGATAATTACCTCGAACCTCCTCGTTTTACAACTGGGCCCATAGGTTAGGTCATGCACGATCCACTATACGACAAGAATGATACCAGAAATTGATCACATACTTGTACACGCTTAATTACGAACTATCAAACGGGATGCCTCTGTTAACTCGGTGTCGTATAGTTGTTCGAGAAGCACAGACTGCCTCATCTTTATCGTCAACCCCTAAAGACATCAGAATTATTAGATTTTACTAACACGACAGCTTGGCCGACGAGAATAACCACAATGTCTAAATTAAGATACAGTCAAGCAACATGGTTTGGGATCTATTTGTCGCACAATGCGGTTTGTACGCATTAGAACCACAGTCGGGGGCCCTTAGACCTGAAAACGTATATATATTTTCGAAGTTTCACGCTTGTTAGGCCGGAGCAAACAGGAATCCGAACTAGTCTGTATGTTTTGTATATGTATATTAAGATAGCAATGAGTGCGGTATAGGAAGGCAAGCATGTAAAAACAACTGCGACCTTTACTCGTCAATAGATCGCCAATAAGCAATCGTAATATATACCAGCAATACGCCATAATATAGGCAGTAACACGCATGCTGTACGGCAATAAGTTGTATGTCATTGGTTTGGACCTCACGTAAAATTGATCTTTCGCTCATCGTCTTTACTAAACAGCTTTCGTAGGTAGAGTCAGGTACCGTGTAAGGGTGAACATTAGGCCGTAGTGAAAATACGGAGGTTTTTTTGGACAAACGAATTGTATATGAATTGGTTTATATTTCGCTTAAATTTGCAAACTACTTAGCACGTAAAATGTTGCATAATATAGATTTTGTTTACCCGCTGCCTAAGGTGAATGCCTAAATGCGAATCAAGCTTTGATTTATCTATTCCCAACGTAGCTGCAGGCGTAAAGCCCCTACAAGCCTGCTCTGCAGTGTTAGCAAACTTGAAGTTATCCGATGATGGCCTCAGCATAGTTCTCCGCCAGATATCCTAGTAACTTCTTGTGTGAAAGCACGTGTTGCCTCGTAAGAGATTTTCTTCAAACCCAAATGTAGATCTCGTTTGATCATCTTCAAATGTCTCTCTATAGCCTATTGAATTATTGGTGAACTAGCATATAGTAAACCTCTTAACGAACAATAGTACGAAATACTTCTCCTTCAATTACAAATTCATTTCCATAAAACGGCCAGAGTTTCTTAGAGGCTCATAGCACACGTGCTTCCACAGTTGAATTTTGTAATCAGTCTTTCAATCGGTTTAGTATTGCGAATCCTATCTGCCTAACTGTAGGTTTAGTATCATCGACGAGACTGTAATATTTTTTTAGTACAAAGTTAAAGGTCGTACATTTTCGTCACTTATAGATGTACAATTGGTGTGATGATGAAAGTTCGTGTCCTATTTATAAGGCCCAATTGTTCAACATCTGCGTGCGCACACACTTAACCTAGAATCTTATTGATTTAGCAATGCGTTTATATAGAAGCTGGATAGCTTTACGGTGGCGCCATTAGGCTAAATATACGATCGTCGATAATTAATCGCTAAGACAACGATGAAAAAAAAATAGGCTAGAAAAAAAAACAGATAAGTCAGAATATGATCTGCTTTCTGTACATGGCTTATGAAATTGAGGTTGCTGATTCACTGTAACCCTGACAGCCATGTGAAGACTATGAAGTTTTTTTTAGCCCTATATTCGACCAAACATTTGGTTGAGAAAAAGCAGAGGTCCCTCAAAAGACACATACCGTACAATTTGTTGCTACGCACACAATTTTAAGCTATTCTCGGGTGCTTTCACTGTTGCTAATTTTTGTCCTCAAATTCGAAACAGAGGCATGCTAGTTGCTCAGAATATCGTTCGTCTCTCCCTCGAAAAACCGTATCGACGTACCCCACATATTGTTCGGATAGACCTAAAAAGATATTCTTCTGCGTAGACAGTTTGCTCGTGGCGTGGAAGATTTCTATAGAAAGCCAATTTTCTGCACTGGGGATATCGTTTTAATTGAATATCCACAAATCTTCTATAATTATGACATTGCCACATCCCAGTGTCCCTAAGCTTCTTTAAGAAGATCGGATTTAGGATTCTGTGTTAGATAGATTTGTAGACAACCAATTATATGGGAATTAGATAGAAATCTTCATTCTCCTTTAAATGAGCGATTTAAATGAGACTAAAAATAATGTTCTTGATCGTAACTAATTGGGATTCAGTGAATATTGTAGTAGCAGAGTCCCTGTGTTGCTATTCAACTACTACGAACTTACTTCGAAAGGCCAGGGATTAACGATTGCAATTGTTAGCTATCTTACTTAAGCCTTCTGAGGCCTTGCTCCACTTGTTTGACGGGATGCCTGACGTCGATACCGATCGTAAAAGCTCTAAACTTAGAGGTCTCGAACTGTTCTAATTTTTCATAAATGACATTTTCAGTGCATCGTAAAGCCCTGTTATACACGAACCGCAGTTTATATGCAAGTTGTCGTAACTTAGATGAGATTACATGAGAGTACCTGTAAAAATTGCTCTTTAGTTGCGAACTGGCTTGACAGTAAGCAATAACCTATCCACTGCAATAACCAATATATACAAGATTTTGCTTTTGCGCCTAACCTTCAAATTCAATACGCTCAAATGGGCGTCCGCAGTATGTGTATATATAAAGAACCGCTCATCAACTTCACAAAAGTTCACTTCCTCGGAATCATGACTGACAGTCAACTCAGTAAATTGCAATTGGATCTATAATATGCCAGTTTCTGCAATTCCCAATACACCATATCTTGCTTAGTTCAAAATAGCTTGTTGGCTTCAATATTTCGGCTGAAGTTACACCATTTACGTCAAACTTATATCATCTCTTCACGAAAGGAGCCGAAATGATGCATCTGCCAGGCGTCTTCATCGCTCATGTCGTACGAAATTTTTCGTTACTATGGACACTAATCTATACAATTACAAGAAAAAGTAACCCGAACGTGGCTGGTCCCACCGCACAAAAGCAAACAAAATAAATTTGTGCTTTGTAAGCTCAGAATCGCAGAGTTATCGACCCCAATAACATCCGTTATTTGAATTTGTCTCTTATACGCCCCCTGAACAGATGTCCAACTGAAAAAAACAAAAAAAAGATTACTTTAAAATGAAAGCTATTAATTAATGTTATACACATACAGCCGGCTATTTATCGTGTGTCCGAATTCGTTTGGGCGCATGATTGGAACACGTATAACTGGCACATGCTAGCATTTACTACTAGCACGGCTAGGACATCATCTATGGCAGGAGTTCTTTCGCGTTTTAATCGTTCATTTCGAATTATACGATTTAAATGCCGTTTCGAAGCCATTTCTCACAGGTACATGAGATCTTCATGGGTCTTCTACCATCAACGCAGATAGATCGATCGATGACGATGATTGATTTCGGTATCGATTAGCTTATTCGATCGACCGCTTATTGAAGATGCTGTTCTATTCTTCAGAAGCGCGCTATGAGTTCGATGTAAAAACTGCTCAACTCCATCGGTTTCACTGCTGCACCGTCAGTAACAACAAGTACCCCCGGTTTCAAAAATCTGATTTCTAAATATGAAATGTTGACCCATTTTGGCTACGTATGGAAGAGCAAACAGTCTCGAAAGGTTGATAAGTTCTGCACGCAGAGCTCGCTAGTTTGGTGCTTGCATAACTGTTTTCCATATAGTGTTTAGACGCACTAGAATATAGGCGGAATCAAATATGCCCGCATAGGCGATATCGCCAGTTTACGGTAGACAGGAAAAATCGTCAAATGTCTCTTGAAGTTCACACCTAATACAGTTTTTTGACCTCCATTGCAAGCGTCGTAATTTACAAGTCAGAACAAATTTGCTTCATATAAGCTGTAATTAAAAATCCAGAAAACTTCCTTTGAATCTAGAAAGAAGTTAAAAGTATTTATTAATGGAGCTGACTTTAGCGAGGCCAGCTGGAAGTTGCGATTTCAACATAAATATCAGCACAAAGTGGCAGTGGCAAAATTATATGAAGAAAATTATGCTTATTTGATGGGAAGCTCCTTGCAAGAGATTGATCGGTAGCGTCCTAACGACTGGGGACGTTGGCTTGCACTCACTGTTATATATTCTCTGATATTTGAATAACATGATAGATTGATTTTCTCTAGATATTACCAGTAAACGTATAGGAAAATTAATTATACCCAGAATTCGAGTTCACGTGACCATCAGATCTACTGAATTATCCAGTCACCTAGCTCCCACCCAAAAACACAGTAATTCATCGAAAAACTCAGCGTAAAAATGTTTCTGTTTCCATTCATTGCTGGCCTAAAGTTACTGTAGTACGGTGCATAGTTTTTTATCTAGTTACCGTTGCACCGTCCTCTTCCATACGATATTTCTTTCTGCACAGATCTGCCTTTCTCAAATGGCTCGAAGTAGGCGCGCGCTCGAAGCTCCTTCGGTTAAACAAACATCTTTTTTAGACGTCTGTTATGCCTGTCGACCCATCAAGATATGGGTTTATTCTTCCTATAATTATTAAAGTGCGTGCTTGCATCACTTTTACAAAAGGCAACGCTATGGCGAGTATAAGAAAGTGACTTATTACTGAATTAAATGATTCGTCATTACCCTTTTAAGTCAAAATGTTTTGTTCGCCGTTAGATAGCAATGTCTTTTGTACTTTTTTTTTTTTTTTTTTTTTATAGCAAAGCTTGAATAACGACCAAACCTGTCCTAGCTTTGGACGGTGCCATTAAAATCCTTTGTGGCGAAGTTATGTACGAGGATGTTGGAGACGCTTGCACGCTATATATAAAAACTCATTCGAAATGAAAACACTAGAAGGCAGTTTAGCTAATTATAGTCTGTACCTTCTTGCCGGCAAGCATCGTGTGAGTGCATCCGACTCCAGATTACCTGACAATTTATCATTAAGATTTATAGGATCCCCAGAGCTAACGACGCCTGGCATGGCCTACTAGAGTTCTGCAGGTTCAGCCTAATAAGGTAGACGCAGTGTCGTTACGCTCGAAAGTGTGCGGAAGTACCCTACGCAATTGTTACGTATATTAATGGCAGATTATATAGACGAGTTTCGGGTTGGCCAAGCCGTGAGCTTTCCAGGGAAAGACGATTTCACATATTTTATGCATTTACAACCTAAAGTAGTACACGATTAGTTTCTAATCATCCCACATCGTGCGGCGTCAAAACAGTCGTCCTACAATAAATCTGAACTAATTTTAATTTACGCACGTAAATAACCGGACAACCTGTTATATTCATTGATCGGGATCAAAATTAGCTTTGTTTTGAATTAGCCCATAGGTGTTTTTTTTTCTTTTAGGCTAATTGCTTATACTTCACAAGCATTCGCAAAGCAAAGGGTGCCTTTTAAACACGAGGTAAAATTTGAAGGTACAGCAGGCAAGGTCAGCACTAGACTCCAAGGGCCGTCCGAAGGACGGTGAGCACTGGCCAAAGCAAGTAGGAGAAACTGATGCTGTTAATTTTCGAGCTATCACGATGTTTCACAAAAGTTGTTCCAGACGCTTGTACCCTACGAATAGAAAACGTGAATCCGATTTCTGCCTTACGCTTAAGCTGGTCAACTACAGTCACAAATAACGTTTTAGCTATATAGAAAGGCAATGCTATTTCTAAGGCATAACATTATTATGACTTTCAAGCTATGCAACATCGTCAAACTTTTAGCGGTCAAGAGAATAATTCTGGTGTTCTTAATTGCGATATCAGACCGTTTCGTTTCGAAAAATGCGAGAAAAGATCGAATGCCCATATGTACACTGTCCGAGTTCACTTCATTATTATTATTAAAAAAGACACCTTTGTCATAAATGGTATTTACGTAGCCAATAGCTCAAGAAGAATTCTACACTGTACACCCCTTTAAATGGTCCTTTTTGTTTTTTTTTTTTGCTTTATCTCTTGATGGCTGTTGAACCGCACATAATCGTCGTCAATACATTACTGAGTTACTGTATTATTGGTGATCAACTAATTAGGAGAAATACCAAACTAGCACCCCAGTGCCTCACGGGGGGCTCATGCGAGGATCGGGGAATGCGGTGCTTCGTTTGCCTCACTGCTTCTATTTTTTCATAAAGATAGACCAAGACGGCTGAGGTGTTACTAACAGCTTCGAAGGGGACATACGGCATAATTGCTATCGCGACGCGTCTGGAGGCAAAGTTGTCTAAATTAATTCTAAGGACGAGGTAAGCGGCAGTACCAAACTGACCATGAATATTGTCAACCTGAACTTTCTAGCTATGCCTTTGGTCAACGCGTCATTCTGCGTTCTCGCTCGCCCGGTTTCAGCACTCATACGACGCATTCTATAATATACACTTAATTAACCTATAGCGATATAAATGACGCCCCCTTTCATCTTCACTCGTTGCAAACACCCACGTTTCCATACTTAGCAAAGATAAATCTGCTAGTGGCTCAGTCAGACTTGGTGCAGTGACCGCTGTTGGGAATAACAATTGCCGCCTACTACACAACGAGGCGATCTAGGAAATCGCTCTCGCTTCGCTGTTGCCGTTACAAACATTACCGCCTTAGACCAGCCGCCTTTTTCATACTCTCAACATACCGTAATGTATCCCGGCTTTAACTAGGGGGTTCGCCTGGGTCCTCATCAAATTCTTGGCTTACTTCTTATACAGGAAATTGAGGAAAGTTCACTACCGGTTCCGGTAGGCCGTATATCACAGGTAGGCGTATCCCATAGCCGATAGTTTTCCGATCGCACCTTCCTTAAACTACCCTATCATACTTTTGGTTCAGAGTCGCTAGCAGATATCTCATGTAGCGGGCGACGATATCTGACGGTAGACTTTTGGTTGTATTACCTGAAATGCGGGCGACATCGTCAGCCAGTCTAATATCCAGCAAAAATGGATACTGGTTATTCGATTGTCCAGGGATTATTATTATAAGGGTCACGATAAAAAGAATTATTAGTATTGCCTCTTAAGAGTCGCTTTATTAAACTTTTATATTTTGTTTAAAGCTTTAATGGAAAATGATAGTATGCAACCTTAGCATTCACCTTTGGCGACATCATCGGATTAAACGTTGTCTTAAGCGATTCAACTAGCTACCAAAAGCAAAATAGAGTTCTAGTTTTGTATTAGTTTTCAAGTAGCGTTCCGCTCCAATTTGCGGCGCGGCATGTCGTAGCTGGCTGTAAGGCTAAAGCACTTACGGAAATACCGATCCGCCATTGTGGGTCAAGATCTAGACAGTTCGTCGATTGAGTAGTGAGCGAAAGCACAGGCTACAAGTAGTCTGGGTCTGAAGCAAGCCTGGAGAGGCCAAACCACCGCATGTTTACACAAAATATAGTACACTTATATCTTTGGAGACCAGGTATAATGAGTCGGTGCGTTTGCTGAAATTTTGCTAGACTACTTCGCACAGCAAGGTACACAGTTTACCTAAACATGCTGAGGTAAGTTATGATGGCTTCTCTATAAGCTGCGTGTATTTCAGGACTAAATTTAAATTTCTATTTCATCGATATTGAGCATCGTACGTTCTAGCACATGGTATCGAAAGAGGGCGTGACAGACTTCACGTCAATCAAGTGTTTCAAGTCTAAACATGTAAACACCCGAGTTCTATCATCTTAAATACTAACTCGATAATATTCTACCTTATGCTTACTTTTACTTGCTAATACGCTACTTAGTCGAACTGAAACTGTTATTTCGAATTTACCATCAAGTTGCAAGTTACTTCGATTTTCATAGTAGACAGACCAGTTACGAGATGGTTGACTTGAAACTAGTTAAATAATCTCGCCCAGAATAACGATGAACCAACGAAGCATCCACCCTGAACGCGGAATTCCGGTACTATTTCGAAAAATTCTAATTTCGACCAGCGTTGGCAATAGGTATTCGCATCTGGTCAGTGTTGTCTGATAGGGTCAGGTGCGGGCGGTATCTTGGTTTTTGCTTATAGTTCAACTTTGCTTTGAAGATAAGATCTTCCCGTCAAGAGGGAAAATTTAATACGGTTACATTACTACTGCGTCTTTTCGTTCAGAGAACGGAGTTCATTTTAAATTACTTAGATTGAATCTTTGAACACAAGAGGAGAAAGCTACAATTGACGAAAGTTCATTATTAAATCTTTTTAATTCACATTTAAATATACATATTTAGTACCAATAAATACTAATTTAATAGAACTAACTAGAGTACACGTTCGTAGAGAAGCAATAAATAGGCCATTTTGCTTCCAAATTTTTAGGTTATACCCTTTCGAGACCATGCATTACGTATAAGCCTATAGTAAAGACGTCACATGGTAATGGTAAAAGAGGCCAGCTTTTAGGACACTAATAGGATGCATCCAAAATCTGCTTAAGATACACCAATAGCGCTCAATGGCCAATACGAAGTTAACTAGAGAATAAAGCTTGACTTAATACAAAAGGAATGTACTGTAAATTGAGATTTTTCTTATTTGCGCCTGGATCACTCCTTTTTCAACTTGGCATTTGAACTTGCTATGAGGCATTTTTTAATGTATATTGTTATTATACAAGATATATGGGATAAGAAATTACTTGTCATGGCGCTAATCGCAGTCGGTGTTGAGATGACATGGCTCTTGGAAAACTAAAGCGAAATGCTAAAGACAGTTGAATAGTTCATTGGCTCAGCTTTCTAAGAACGTACCCAGCGCCCGCTCCCGTTTGAGCAATACGTTATTATAGAACGGTATAATCTATTTTTGCAAATAGGAGATGTTAGTTAAAGACATAAAGGACTTGTGATCTATGAACAGCTGTCTTGTTAAAACCCAATTAAGTGTACGTTGAAGACATAACTCGCTTTTTTATGTCTATCATAGATATACTTTTGACTCACAAAAAGGTACGCGACGAATTAGAGAATCGTATCGCTCCGAGGGCAGAAAGTAGAGCATTCAGTGTCGGACTCATATAGCAGCTTCTGCTTTTTACCAACTCTTCGTACGGGGATTTCACAACAACAACAACAACAACAACAACATTAAAATTAAGCACAGTATCGACAACGACCTCAGCGGCTGCTCCTGTAGTCCGGGTAAATAAAGCAGCGGTTCAAACGACACCATTGCAGTATCTAATAGCAGCCAGCCCGGAGGCGTATATTGTCCATATCGATTACTGATCAAGGGCTAAACGAACACACGTCTACGACGTGATCAGAAGTGCCAGTTTGTCATCATCGTGTCTATAGGATCTCGATGGCTATGACGATTCCGCTGAACAAGACAATGCATGTTGCAAGAATCAATAATACGATTAAGTTATGGCAACGTTCTGGTCGACGTTCACGAGTCAAATAGGCATATGGCATACTACTTGGAGTGCACTGGTTTGTTTCTCTCTTCTACGACAGATATACTTTGCTCCCGTGCTGCTCTCTTCGTCCCCTTTTACCCCCCACTCGCCACTGTAAGCGGTTTGCCATTTCTACAATGAGGATTCCCCCACCGACGTCAGCAGCCTCAATATCGCTGGCGAAGAAATAACCATTGCGAAGGCCCAGAAATCATGCGCGAGTAAAGCTAGGAACGTCTTGCTTTGTTCGCACACTTTCTATGATGACCAGGGCTGCTGCAATGGAATTAATTGAGCGTCTAGGAAAGTAATTGTAAGTTTGTTTCATGTTTTTGGAACCACATACTTACGTCTTTCATATGCAGTGTATTTTGGGACGCAAGTGACCAAAGCTAAGGCATTTCAAGGAAATTTAGTTTAAAGGCTAGGACTAATTGACAAAACACAAATAAGCAGCTCAACTTAAATCAACTAGATTAAAAGACAATATGCCCACAGACACAGACCTCTCATCTGCACGACGCTCTTCATTTCTTCTTGGAAGTCCTAGCATGCGAAAGACACGTACATGCGGGATACAGACGACAACGTTAGTATTGCAAGGCATTCACCCATTCGATTCGAACCATTTGTATTGAAAATAGTGCTTGAAGAGCAAGTCTCTCGAAAAAAAAAGTTTGCCGTAGTAAGAAGCTGTCAATATTTAAATCCTATCCTTTCGTCAAAAGGGGGATTTCACACGATCGCAAAGGACGCTCAGAGTTACCCTGCTTGCTTACGCCAAAACAGTGTGTGTCTATTCGACCGAGAACGCTCAGGGGTTGTTGTATTATTGTTACAGCAGCTGACGGGGCTATAACTTGTTCAACTGATTCTACTTAACGAGAAACACAATGATCAATTGCTATAAAATTATGCTAGACTGGGGGGCTGGTACTACTAGGACTATGCTTTTATGAAAGCTCGCCATTAGGACCATAGCTCTGATGTATGAGAATCAGGACAATAATAATAAATAAAAGAGCATATAGGTAAATTTGAAAAAAGCTAGCTACAACCTAATAAGCAAATTAGATACGTCGTTCGTTTGGCAAACCATTTACATGAAATGACAAATGCTCGTAGAATTTAAATAAAGCCATTTTATCTATTTGCGTTTAAACAGACGTCGTATCAGGTAGACATATTCAGAGTGGGCTGAATGATCACATCAGCATAAATATTCGGAACGTGCCAAATGTATTGATATATATATATATATATACACCTGACTGACCGAATCAGAATGATCGAGATCTGTGCATGTAAATAGTCACACCTCCTGCGTTTGATTGCGTCTAATCGCTAGGTGATGAAGACGGCCACCGTACGACGAGCACCGTTTCGTTTAATGCTATCTAATCCCGTGTTCTATGCCATTTCAAAAACACAAAATATACTCTTGTTGAAAATATATTTTGGCAAAGCTCTGTTGTAGACCATTACCCTCCGGAGTTTCAAACACACGTAATAAAAACATCAATTAACATGCACCCAATATACATGGTATGAGCGCAACATGCACAAATGTACGATACGTTATCTGAGATTCATTCGGGTTCCTATATATCCTGTATGAAAAACAGATTTTGAAATTGGCACCAAGAAGGAGGAGATAGGACTTTAGCGGTAATAGATATCTATGCCAATCTTTTTCTGTACTCGCCGAGGCGGACGGCCTCATTTCATTGGCACTAAGCATACCAAATGTTTCCATATAAAAGAGCCGAATGTCATGTATACATGGTTTTTTGCAAAGTGTTTGACCTTTCGCGATTTGAAAATTTGCATTTCGAAAGAAGTTGCTTTAAAATGAGGGAAGCATACCCAAGTCGGTCTTTCCCGAACAATTCAGAGAACAGACAAGATTCGTCTAATCTTTCTTAAAATGTTTTAATGCGATGATGGTTGTGGCACGAAAAAACAAAAAAACAAATTAATTAGATTGTTTAGTACGCAGAAAGTTCGATTTCCTCAATCCTCCTACACCAAAACGCTTTATTTTCGCCTATAATGCCAAATGTAGGAAGGTCCTAGTGTTGTACTTGTAGGACAACTGCAGTTAGAGATGTCAAATTTGAGTGGTCTCTAGAGATTGTCATGAATAAAGTGGCAGTACGAACCACAACGATATTTCAAACAAATTTCAAAAGATGGTCAGTAGACAACGAAGTAAAATATTGTCACAGAGTAAACTGAAACGTCCATCCCAACAGTCTCTTCTAGCACAATATACAGATTCGCATGATAAACATATATTTCCATAATTGAATTAAAAAAAAAATATGGATTATTTCTCTGAGCGTTCGTTTTGTCCAGTTGTATAAATATGTGTTGCTACGCTTTTTTTTTCCTTTATTTGTTCCATATTGTAAGCAATCGAGTGAGCTATTGGATTGATACCATCTGGAGGCCATGCCTATTGCGTGTACGAGCAGACATCTAGCAGTCTTGTTTAATATTTTAGCACTTTAGATGCGAGCCATAAAGATTTACCCGATACCAGAGCCATTAAGCGAATGCTGGCTACCTCGGGTGCGACTTGTACAATACATCGATAGATGTAACGAATACTCGTAAGGGAATCAAACATTCAACCAATGTAGTATTATACATAGTATTATGGCCGCGAAAGCTGCAGTAGAGCCCCTGTGCCAGTATATCGAGACGCCGCCTTGTTCACAGTCGAATATAGAGTTACCCTGTCCATATGTTTTGTGTGAGCGTATTTCCACTGACTTCTTCAATGGACAGTCTATGGCAAACTAACAAGTATTAATGGGTTGGCATGGATGATCGTAAGTGCGACAAGGTCTTACTTGTTCCAATGTCCGCGTTCCGTGGCAGGGCCTAGACGAGTAGTGATTTCTCTAGCTTTACGACTAAAACACTTCGTATTTGAAACGTCTCACAACGATCGTGATTTATGAGAGTAATTTATAAACATACATGATTTACTAGCACGGTCCATTGCTGATACACACAGACCTCATGACAGATCTATCCGGATGTCCTGGGCATGTTCAACAAAGCGGTCATGTGTTCTTTTATGCAAAAAATATTTTTGTATGCCATAATTATATCCAATTATCGACCAGTTGAATAGTTGGATATACTGGCCACAACAGGCTAGCTTAATGGTTTTTCGAATATTCGTACTGACTACTATAACCAGATAGATGACAGCGTACACCGCATTATATTGTCGCTTTCGAACATTACGCATACAGTCGGCCAACACCCATTGGCACTTCAAAGTTCGCACCTATTTTGTATCGCTGCCTCATAAGTCTTTAAGCATGATACTTCTCCGTTTGCCATATTTTCGTTCTTCCTGTCCATGCCAAGGACACAAACAGGCAACTGGAATCGGGAGCACTTATCGTTAGTTTTTCGCAGCCCTGAAGGGGTGACATTTTGATCTTAGCGCAGGAACATACTGCTTCTTCAGGGGTGCAGTGATCATTCGTTGAAAAGCCGGTATCAAAGAACTCTTCCATCACGTTTCTTTTAGGGGCTCCCTTCATCCGGTTAACTTGACCTGGTTAGCCCGTAAGCCAATTTACTTCTTCACGCTTTTCATACGTTGTCGAAAGGATGAACCTTCTGTGAGGTCGAACCTGTATGTACGGCGGCATCAAAGATGTATAAATAAATGTATAACGGATGCGTTTTCCTTCTTACTCATAATAGTTAACGGGCCACACGCCTAGAAACAGGCTAACGGATTTACTTTCGGTCACTGTTATGCACAACTGTCAATTTGATTCAATGATGAAATGCGCGTACGGTGGCCGACTATAGCTAATAATAGGGCAGTAAGCCATTTGTTATCATTAACACGAAACACATCTGCTCGAATCCAACGTGTTACTATGAGCAATGATGCCTGAAAGGTGTCAGGCTTGGCTTTCGTTACAATCAATACAGATTTTCTTTGGCTTAATCAATGCCTGCTTTTTCAAGAACGGCCTAGTCCTTGGGCAAATCGAACGCAATACGATGTCTGCTTATATGTGTTCTCATGGAAGCAAACTGGTGCTAACGCTGCTTTTAGAATGGGCTACAGAACGAATCGAGTACCGGGGCTACTTTTAGCTATTACTATAATTATTATATATTAAACTTATATATTAAATAAATGACAAGGACACTTGTCGGCTTCGATTGCACGGGATTGATCAATATAATGGCTAGCTGCTGAAGCTTTTACACCCTCTCTGTGTTTTGAGCTTTACGTCACACATCATCGTTAGGCGCCAAACAGGATGTATCTATGCCCGGATTCGAGCCTATATCACAGAGTACTTCTAAGCCTTTTACACCCTCACTGCCCCGAATTCACAGAACAGTAACGTTCAGCCCTTGCTAAGCGCATTCGTGTGTGTACAAGTTGATGCCTATATAATCTCTCATCCTTATTCTTTTCCCGATGAACTGCGCGCTGGCGAAACAGTTCTTCAATGTTTTTGACATGTATGTATATACGCGCATATTATAACTGGCGGACTGGCATAGTTTCGTCGTTAGGTGACAAAAAACAAGCACTCTACAGCTACCTGTTTTTGTACAGTCGTAGAACTGTATTTACTTAACAATTTATATTTTAACTTGACTATGTTCATCCGGGGACATAACCCCATCTCGCGGCTGGTATCCCCTTGCACCCGGTGCATTATACTTTACGTTGCACTGTATACCTCTTGGTGACCCCCTACGGGCACGCGCTAAGCGCGATTCCATTATCTTCGGAGCCGACTAGGGGCTAGCGGGCGGCATAAAGGGGACGTCTTGCACAAGTCTGCGGCACTAAGCCCACATACAATTGGGTTTCCCGTTGCTTCCACCATCGTATTGCCGAGGTACTACACGTAGCGATCACGGCTGTTTACCGCTGGCAGCTGGCATACGTCACAGCTGCGCAAAATCCCTCCGTTTGGAAAATATCATGCCATCAGGCGCTGAATAGTTTTCTTTTTGTTTGGATGACCCCGATAACACTTAGCAAACATCAAAGCCTCGGTTGCCTGTGGAAGCGCGAGTCATAATTTTTTCATGCCGTCCGAACGGTGGAGGGTGTTCTGTCGGAATGAGAAGCTGCCCACTGTTTACCGTTCTCGCATAATGCTGATCACTTTGTGTCCTTCGATGACTCGGCGGTTGATGCGCCGTGACGTTGTAGGGGGTTCATGCTAACCGAGTCGGTCAGTTGACTACTGGTTTTAGCTACACCTCCGTTTGCAGGTCTGGTGGTGCCCACATAACGCGGAGGTACCACAGTTCCCGAACTCGCTGAACCTCACTCTCGTCTTCCTATAGCAACGAAAGAACTGTTCGGACGAACCGACATCCTACAGGAAAAAGCGCCCTCGTCCTCTTTGAAGCTTTCACACGTCTCTTCTGCATTAATCTTCAAATCAAACTAAGTGTCGGGCACTCCTTGCAAATACCCGCACGCCTGCCTTACAGCCTGGTTCGATGGTCTCGGTTGCTTTGCAAGTTACTCGTACTCCCCAGCCTATCGCTTGGGTTTCCTCCCATTGAGCATCACGGGAAACGGTTCTCGATCAGCCAACTCCTACGCCACTTCAATCATATTACGAGCTACCCCAACGGTGTCACCAAAATAAGGCCGACTGGCCTAGCTTTATAGTTGATTGGTACAAATGAGCAGTTTACAGCTCCTCGCTCTGCGGCTATACAGCCGTAGATGTGGAATAAAATTTATTTTAAAATGTTACTGGAAGTATGGAAATGTAGCAAAAATATAAAGGCAACATCGTGAGAGGCTGTAAGCAGATCTAGCTACGCAGCCTGTGACTAATCGAAATAAAAATAAGTTTTAAACAGAAAGAATTATCGAGCATGCTCAAGGACAGCGTGCCGGATGACAAGGAATACTGGCGGGTTTTACCAGCCAAAAACAAGCACTTAAAAGTTATAGTACGAAATCTCAAGAATCTGTAAAATGATCATTTCGCAAGCTTAAACGTCAGCAAGTTTAGTATCCATAGTATTTTAAGACATTGTAAATATGAAGGTTACATTCCCTGCATAAACTATAGTTCCCATAGTTTCGCTTGTGCTGGATGCGCAGACTGTTTGGAGTTTTCATACTGTCATCGTAATGTCAGCGTATACCTTGATGAGGTCTTCCATACAAACAAGTTGTACTGAAAGGTCTCATAGAATACCCACACAATTCCTCACTCCGACGCCAATGGACTCTTTCTTATGGGTATACTTGGAAAATAAGGCTCACGTCAAAAAACTCACGACACGGAAAAATTAAAAACAGGATTGGGCAAAAATGCACCATAACACGAAACACAATACCCGTTGAATTGTTTTAAAACAAATAGTCGACCATTCTGAACATTTGCGGTAAAAAGAAAGATTATACTTTCTATGTAGATTTTTTTGGTATTAACTACTATTTTTTGGGACTAACGTTGTATATCATTACTACCAGTCTATATGACGTATCGAAGATTCGACATAGAATATATATTACGGAATAAGAGTTGTAATTAGCAACATAAATTGTTAGACAAGTAATTGAGTGGCCTTTTAACAACAAATACATTACAGGCGCGTTACTAGGTATCAGGACGTCATATTTGTTGTCCTCGTACGCTGGACTCGCAGACGCTTCCGGTCTCTCCTACGTTCTGCTTATATTCTCAGTTATTTCTAATTGTAGTAAAAAAAAATTATGGTCCGTGGATAACTACGCGTTAGTAAAGTATATATCCGGAGCGATGTACTGCCATTTTAAAGGCACCGAATACACAGCTTCTCAAACGGCTGTCTATTTTTAATTTTTAAACATCTAATACGAGGAAACGTTATTGAGCGAACAAGTCCAACAAAGGCCGATCTGATAATTCTATACGTGTATGCCTAATCAAAGCATTGGGCATTGAAGTTCGATCAGTCGTACTCTTAGCAAGCATAAAAGACAATTTCCAAGATAAAATTACGCCACCTATGGATTTTACATGGTTCTAGATAAAAGGCGATGACGGCTTAATCTACAATATAATAATAAAGTTATAATACTTACGCAATTGCGTCAGTATAATATATCAGTACTCAAATGCGATCTAGGTGGGACACGTTGAATGTTCCATTTATATTTTCTATTTAGTAAGCTGGATAGCTCGATGCACCTGGCCAAGGTGTCAGGATTAATTGCCATTCAATTATCAACGGACGAATGAATCAATAACATTGATCCCTCCTTAGCCAGCGTGTGAGCGTAGGGTTTTTTTTTTTTGTATGATTGACGAAAACAGACATACGGTTAGGTAATATGTGTCGGAGATGAAAACGGACGTTTTGGCAGGTGCTACTGATTGGTACGTTTGTCTATATTGACTTCTGTGTTTGTTGACACGAACGTAATCGTGGAACGCGCAGAAAAATCGCCGCGCTGTTCCAACGATAGTACTACGTCCGATGTACTCCGAAGTGCTCTGCCTTGTAACGTCGCTGCCTCCGAATTATATATGCGGTAAAGGTTGGAGTGAGATTGAATTTTCATTGTTAGTTACTTGCGTCGAAGACATTGCGATAACTTATCTCTTCGCGACGCTACTTGATACGTACATGCGAAAGGCAGATGGACGAGCTTCGTTTTGCGTACAAGTTAAACAGTTTCGCTTATCGTTCATCATCAAATGAATGGCTGGACTAACGAAGTCGTTGATTTATATGAAGCGAACAAATGTATCCTATAGTGAATTTAATAGGTACGGATCCACTCCGTAATCGCCTATCTCACAACACGGCTCACTAACGCCGTGGAAGTGTAGAATGAACGCAATACGTGCTTATTCAGTGCTTTACTGAAGATCATTTGTGAATGTTGCATGAAGACGTCGAAGTGTAGACGTTCAAATGTCCGCTACACTCGACCAACACGTTCGAAAGCTGCAACGCGTTTTGGCTTTAATTTTGAAAAACATTTTTCGGACACTTCTGTAGTAAAACATAGCGTCTTCTACGGCCTGAGCTTTTATCGCTAGTTGCGGCACATCGGTACAGAATGTACCGTGTTTACTAATGCCTATTAGTGACGATATGAGGTTTTTGAGCTCTCCGGCGATATACGCAGCGGTGAAGGTTTCGAACTGTGAAAGTTCGATGCCATTGCAACTGAGCTTAAAGCTGCATTATTACATTCGGCGTGAAGAATTAATCATACGAACCTGCCTCGTCTAAGCCAAAGACACTCCGAAATAGAAAAAATATCATGAAACAAGGACGATTAAATGATCGATAGCGTGAAGAAGTACTATAGTTAATTATGGATATGCAATGTATGATCTACAGATTTTGCTCGCCATAATAGTTGCTATTTAGTCATCGAAGATTTCTATCCTCGATGCATCCAGAGTTTCCGGGCAGCAGAAATATCTCCCTTGTTGAGCGATCTCCTGATAGCTCGCATTGCAGGCTGTCAACAAGTGCGGCATCGTACATGGACGATGGATTTGTTTACATGCAGGCATCTTCTTCAGCCTAATCGGTTACAGTTTTTAAAGCTAATCTTAGCCTCGATCTCGTCAAACAACGACAAAACACCAGCTAAGCTCCTAACGTGGAAAGCTCACGTATGATTATTCGTCACACATTTGACCTCACACGTTTAACTTCATACCACGTTACGAACTTCAGATTCATAATTAAAGAATAAAATTAACTGCCTGAATATACATTAG
Organism: Varroa destructor; assembly: GCF_002443255.2. Lineage (NCBI taxonomy): Eukaryota > Metazoa > Arthropoda > Arachnida > Mesostigmata > Varroidae > Varroa > Varroa destructor. The sequence goes on along the minus strand of NW_019211457.1, from coordinate 17,241,086 downwards.
CTACACTAGGTAGCCGAAGGGACGCATAGGCCAAACGGTCACGAAAATCGGTCTTCCAATCGAAATATCGTACCAAAGAGGTGTCTGTGACAGTATAATGTATTATTGCATACATTTGTCTCGTTTCAACAGTAGCGCCATTAGAGTTTAGGAACAAAACATAACTGAAGATGAACGTACGTCGTCACTGATTCTACGATATGGCGTATACAGTTTTTCCTTTCAGAGATGAAACGTGTGAGCAGCGGCTTTTTCTGTGACCGAGTGAATTGCACAAAGCGTTCATACAAACTATACCCGAGGACAGTATAGCAAGAGGGATCTTTGATTTTGGATATCTAAATAAAAGTTTTGCATAAAGTACGTAAGTATAAGTTTGGCAGTCCTACTTATTTGCAAGCTTCTTATAAGTATACAGAATGTCTTCCTTAGCTTAGAAATGTCCAGCTTAGAAATTCCTGTCTCATCTATAACATGAAGTAGCATATTGACCGGCAGACAAAATAGTGATGTCATCCTAGGTATGGACAAGTCATAACTAGCTAAAGTCAGCCGCCTCTCATTCCCGCAATTAGTTTTTGCCCAGACGTAATCTGCTATAAATGCGTTCATTGTTTTCTCCCACCTTGAAGGCCCGGTCGCGATAAATTCTTTACAATGACTTCGATGCCAGGCCGTCGGAAGTTTTCTTGCGTTCCTGCTGTTGTTAGTGCCGCTGCTGCTCGTACTGGTGCCGTCCAGAGACACGACCCTCTCCTTTATATTGTGTGTTTTATAACTTCACAGTGTCGAAGCCGAACAAACCCGATGACACTGTACGGCGCAAATCATGCAGAGAAAACTATGTGCTATCTTTTGACCCCGACATAGATGCAAACTGAAAAACTTGGGCAAATTCCCTTGATGATGGCCTTAAAAACTCAGCTGTTTTTTTCCTCGTCTTAACTGCGTTGCTGTTGACCTTTCCTATTCAAACAAAAGATCTCCCCTCACAAAGTAAGTGTCGCTCCACGCCGAATTCGTCATCTTGATGAGAAGTGGAGCTATAGTGAGGATTTAATTCAATGGATGAGATAGACATCGAAAAGGGCCAGAGCGGGGCAGGGTGGGACAAAGACGTTTGTGCGCTCGCCCGTTTAGAGCTGCTTGCTTTTGGTTCTATTTAACTGCACTAGCTGCCATGTTCATCGACGGCGGGTCGACCCGGCCGAGTGAGTTGGGGAGAGCAGCGCCGAAGCAGCTTGCGTGCGAATACGGAAATAGGTTGCAATGCCCGATCAGAAGGCAAAAGATGTAGATAGAAAAACTCTACGTAGACTCGCCTTGGAACTCGAATGCACGGCCGCAGACCTTAGCCCACAGACATTCAAAGAGACAGACACGTGCAGGTCTAAAAACACACAAGGCCTAAAGGGGGTTAATGGCCTGCCTGGTAGGGCCGTATTCCATGGAAGCCTCTTTTCAAGATAGCTGAATTCCACTTTGACGACGATTTTATTAGTGAACGTCTTGACTACAATAGTATACATTTTGATGAGTCCCTTGATAATGGTGTAGCTCATTTCCTCGTCGGAAAGGGGAGGGACCAAGGACAACGGCCATGAAATTTCTATACAACGTCTCCGCTTTTAGGTCATCAGGCTTCAAGGTCGGTTGGCTGCGAAACAAGCCGAATCTCTAGACGCGGATAGTGACACCAAGAGAAATATCGGCAAGGGTTTCAAATAGCTATGAACGCGGATCATAGAAATGGTTTCTCATTGTTCCTCTATTTAGTTTTTCCATACCGTCTTTACCAATATGAACTCCTAACAAACAGATGGATTGCTTAATAGGCCAGTGTGCGTGGGCAACCATAGATCGGCATTTAAGACCGGTAGTAAACCATGTTCCGTAGACCATGTTCCTGCCAAACACATACTGCATGAGTGTCAAAATAACGATGCTTGCTATGCTAAATAAAACTATCAATTTTGCTTTAGTCACATAAATTCTACCATGTTAGAGAGATTCCGATACAATTGAATGTGCTTCATGGGAAATGCTGCGAACGAATGATTGATTCTAATACGTATTTTCTACTGGGGGTTACTCTGCTAATGGGACTACTCTATCATTAACCTATTCCTAATTTTGCACACGAACTAGGTAAAAATAGTTTTCAATAATCTGCGGTGTTCTTGCACTCTGTGGCTATACTAAATAATAGTGCAACCTATTCAGAATCTAAGACTTTTATTGAAGCGTACACTGAAATCGGCTCTGTCATCATGCATAGACAGTATTAACAGAACCGATTTCGTATTGATACCTGTAGTATGAACTTTCAATTCCACATCTACAGGGTTACCGACTGCAGGAATCGAACCCTTGGCAAGGGGAGCAATTTCTACCTATCACACTCTGAACGAGGAAGGCCTAAGGCCTATGCGTGAGCTGCCTGAACATATCATGGGATCCAGATCTGCTTGCGTGCAAGGAGAAAAAAATAAATCGCACATTTATTCTAGCCTAAAGTGGCTATTTCTGAATTTTTTTTTTTTATGTTATTTTTTCGCTATTTCTGTCCCATCTTGCCTAATCGGAGCTAACAGTGCAGGTCGTATAACAGCAAAATTTAGTAATTTCAAGGTCAGACCAATACTAAAGATGTATCGGCGACCAACTCTATTCCTAACAAAATGTTTTTATATTTCTGTTCACTGTATTAACAATATTGATTAACGATACGGAAACAAAAATGCCTATTTGACTGAATCAACACTACATACATACATAGAACGAACAAAAGATCGAAACATATAGAATCAATAAGCTAAAAAATGAAAAAAAAAATAAAATCTTAACAAGTACTGAGACGATGCTCGCTTTGTAATGCAAACATCGTAAAGGGCCCACATAATTCATGATAAAAGATGACCCAAGTTGGGTTCACTGCAGATACCATAAGGGGTGGCGATATTGTGATGATTGGTTTACCTTTACAATCGGATGACGTTAAAAATAGACTATTGATAAAAACAATTCAAACGTCAGTTAGACGTGTCGATCGTATACATTTTGCGCTCGGCTCATGAAGACCTATATAGCACTATCTCCAGCCTGTACCTAAAGATAATCAATAAGAACAAGACGATCAAAGTTCAAAAACATAATTTTTGCAGGATTACACTACTGAACAGGTAGAAAAAAAACAACTAGAGTTCGTAGGCTAGCTTGGTGACATTATTGAAGTTAGTGTCTGAGTATTATTTTCTTACCTACCTACATACATGTGTGGGTATGGGATGGAATCAAATGAATAGCTGATCCAGTGGCGTTTGTCACAAGAGTAAACGAACGAGTATATTTGTTTGGTGAAGGACAAGTACGTCGACATAAATATCTGATATATCATCGCTATTTAGCTGATTATTAACGGCGGCATGAAATGCAGACGAGCTACATCATAGCCAAGGAAGCAAGTAGGTGTGCAAAAGTTAATTTTGAAGTTACCAGACAGTCGCTTCATGGAGTGCTGTTCTTCGATTGATTCCAGGTTTTCGACGATATGTATTTCAGAGTATTAGCTGGTTCTCTATCGGCTTTGAATGGTCGACCGCTTCCCATCGTGCACGGTGGAAGCTGCCGACGATTTGATGAGTAACCCTAGTTGAATATAACTTTTTACATACTGCAGTTGCTGGACGAAGCTAAAATAGATGCTGAAATATTTTTTTATAGCGCTGTACAAAATATCGTTCTAGTGTTGTTCGTATGCAAGTAGGTTCATGCTTTGCCTGAAATGGTTACCTTCCAGAATTTCCCCCAAATCGATATGTGCTATAAGGCCCCAATCGAGCATCGACAAACAAGACTTTTTTAAAGGTGTTGCTTTCGATATCATCGTCATCGTCATCGTCATCGTCATCGTCATCGTCGTCGTCAGTTTCATTGTCAACCCTAACAGTTCCGAGGAAGACATTGTTTTTTCTATCTGGCCATAATTTACAAACTAGGTGTAACTCTATCTAAATGTACGCACTATGAGAAACTTTAGTATTCGTATTGAATACTATAGTTTCTTATAATAATAGCGTAACGTACCGATAAAGTTTGGGAATTCTGATGTATTTGCAAGCTGCCGCCGTTGTGGCACAAGATTGCGCGGTTCGCGCTCAATGCGGTGTGTTGCCTCACCGTGTGCTTGCAGCGAACGCTAGAAAGTTATATAAACAAATAACAAAAAAAAAAACTGACTTCTTATATTTAATACTGAATAGTCAGAAACAGGATCTGTGTTGAATTGTGACGACGTAGTACTAGGTTTGAATCGAAAACAGTTGTTTTTCCTTGAATACCACGAGGGTTTAGGTCATGCAGCGTCTCGTTGTTATGACAGACAAACTTAATGGTGCACTGAATAATATGAAACACCCCATCATCGTCGAGTTAGCGTACGATGGTACGATGTCATCAAAGAAAAACGCTTTATCTGCTTTCAACGGGTGCGGCACTCCAGTTGTTATGACTCGAACCGATAACTCTGAAGCTAACAGACAATATCAAATTCATGTTTCAGCTGAGCATAACACAGAAGCGATGAGATCCTTTTGCGCATAAGTTTTTTCCCGCCGTTGCTACTTGATCAATAACTTTCAATAAGTGGTAGATATTTTAATAAACTACTTGAAAGAAGATAGCCCAGTTTAAAGTGTTATTTGTGTGCGCGTAGTGAAACTGCAAATCTAGTTCATCAGAGGGATTACTTCTTGGAAAAAAGTGGGTTCTCTTAGGTGTCACCATACGCACCTCAGGTACCTTTGAATTGCAGGTTGCCCTAATTGGATAGGCTGATAAACTGGATATAATAAAACTCGTAGTGCGACAATATTGTATACGCCAGCAAATAATTAGCTGATATCAACAGGTCATGAAGACATTTTAGCTATAACTGTACCCGGCATGAAAATGTATAATTAATAATTTTTGAATAATACTGGTTCGAAATGGAGCAAGTAAGGCCACCTTGGGGGTCAGACCGTCAAAGAAACGTTTTTACGGTTAGCCCGTTTACCCCGGATCAATTTTGTCTTTCGCTGGTCTCAAATAGCCACCCTTTTGGACCTAGCTATTTTTGCTGCTATAAACCACTTCATTAGTCGACTTGGGTTCTATCGTAATTTGTTGTAAACAGCTTTTGTGTCTGACCTATATCAGCGATGCATCACTCCATATGCCATTTAGATGCGCCGGTGTTATTAAGTCATAACGACAGTCGCGACAGAACTAATTAACGAATGCTAATTATCATAACAAAGTGACGTGCGGTATGTGGAAAGGCTCCCTAGTCCTACAGCGGTACAGGCCGACTGCCGGAAGTACACTAACGTATTTTGAGCAGCTGTCATTAACTGCTAGGCTGGCTACAGATAACTGATTCCCCTAACAAAATAGACTTAATTAAAACTAATCGACTACAAATGCCTGCTTATGACCTAGTAGACAAAACTCAGTCCAGCGTATTGCCGCCCTCTGAGGATAGGTTCCCCATACTCAGCTGTTACTCCTACAGCAAAAGTTAAGGGTTTCGTCATTTGTCGTTTAAAGGACTCTGCACGTCTCAGTGTTTATATGGTACGGACGGGGAGAAAACGATGTAAAGGGAGAGCTCACGTAACTTCAAAAGAAGCACAATATGTACACCACCGTTTGGCAAATTATCCAGAAAGGACAAGTTGAAAAACTTCCACTTCGGAACATATTCACAATTATCTATAGACCCAAACACAGGTTACAACGTTGTCGTGTAATGAACTTGACTCAGTTGTAATTTATTCTACTGACTTAATATTCGAAAATAGATCGTTTGTTTGTTTGCGTTTTACTCATTAGACGATTTAACACGAATATTTGTGACCGTCTTAAGCATTTGCGCCAACAGGCACAACATCCACATGAATTAGGACTTACTTCTTGAACCTGTGATGACGAATTGAACTGCCAAAGCCTTTTTTTTTCAGGGAACGTTCCAGGGCTTTTATTCTACTAGATCTAAAAGACGGACCTCCGAAACAGGTCCGATTTTTTAAACCTAGTTATTCCATTCGAGTAATTCTAAAACCTTAAAGTTAAAAACCACTGGAATCTGCAGTTTGCAAAAGCATGTTATCGAGCTAGATAACAGAACAGGATTCTATAATTGCATTGTCCGATACACGAAATAGATTTTGTTGTCGTTGAAAGCTCTCGCGCTTCACAATCACAGAAAAATCTTATGCTACAAAATGGCGAAATTGTTTTATACTAGCAGCTAAAGTATACAGCATATGTACGTCGTAGAGAAAATCACTTGTAGTTTTTTTTTAGTGAAACAATAATGTGTTTTTCTACTAAGGACATACGACGTGGCCTAAGTCTGAAATCAAATGCAGACACACCTGCGACATGCGAAGTTACCTGCAAGTCAATTGTATTGGGGGAACTTGTAACGTTCTGTAAGTTCCTCCTTCTCGATGGCCGCGCAATATCAAAACTTGGGTTTTTCCAAAGGTCTTTGTCTCAACAAACTTGTTTCAGCAGGGATGAATTAATTTGAGAGTCGTTACATGCATGTACAAGAGGAACTGATCCTTTCTATCATCGATTGCTTTCGATTCACGTCCTACCCAGTCCGTTCCTGATCTACACCTCTATTTTCTATTGTTCATACAGATAAGTTCTGTCTAGACAACAGCGTTTGAAAATATGCTGATAGATGGACACGCAACGTTATCAGTATTGTTGTAAAGGGTCGGTCTTGCCCATATTTCATACCGACCCAGGTATGTTCCTATATCGAACATTTGATATCCGATTCAAGCGAACGCACCGCAAATGATAGCACTGCCCATACGAAGATGAAACTGTAATCAGTGTTGGTTGTAAGCCAGCGGATAACATAGCTACCCAAAATCACTTTTGCCTGAGTCTTAGCTGCGTTGCCCTTAAGGGATGCTTATAGTATAACATGGCCTATATAAATGTACGGTATATTACACTTACTCCAATTTATCAGTAATGAAAAATAGTCAGATCTTATAAGGGCCAATCTTGACTGAATTTATTTATTGTAAACAAATAAATAATACGTGTCAAGGATGGAAGCCGACTGCTGTTTTTCACGCATAGTCAACAAAACAGAAATGTTCTGATTTTCAATAGATGCTTATCCGCACGTCAATTTTTCTTGCCCCTATTCGAGCTCAGACAGAAACGCAGTATCAACAATTTGATTGACGTCGAAATAAATTTTCAGTTATTTACGTAAAAAATTCTTTGAAATTTCACAGAAAAAGTCTATTGGACGAGAAAGCTAGTCTAATGAACACGACGAATGATACACGAAAGGGAAAGGAACTAGAGAAAAACAACAGGCCAAATCCAGTGCTTCCTGCAGATTCGAGTTCATCATTTCATATGTTCTTACTTTTTATTTACGTACGTGTACGAGCCCTATACGGTGGTATTATCGATATCTACCCTCAAATCCTTCTAGCTTGGCAACTCGATATGATACATTGGCTTCGGTGAGTGTTGTTACCATTGGCCTTTACGTCACCGTACGTGTAAAATTTTAAATTTGTGAAGGCCAGGCGAAAGACAGCTACACAAAGACGGCTAGAAAGCATGGTAAGAACACATGAGCAAGTACATGTCGAGAGGATTGGGACTCGTGATGTAGGCCACCATTCGTTCAAAGAGAAGACACGTACAAGAACTAACAACGGCTTGGCAGATTTAAGGAAGACTAATTTCCTTTTGCACACGCAACGGATGCCGTGCAACGTGCCGGCCGCTAATGTAGATGGCTTGTTCTCAGCGTCTAGACCGCACTTATTTTGCTCGTGACTTAAGGGTGTGTTTATGCAAAAATATTTTTTACTAATCGTTAACCTACAGCATTTCATCAAAATGTTTCTCCGAATACTTTTTACTGAACTTAAAAATAGTAAGTTAAATTACTATTGGTGCATGATCGTGTATTATTAAGTCAATTTACGAACAGCGTGCGCCGCGAAAAGAGACCATTCGATAAAAAGAAATTGTCTTAAATTACGCCCACTAAAGCTTAAGACAACCAAAAGAACACGCGAGATATAACAGCTTATGGACGTCACAGGCTTGAGATGTATAGGGCTTATTCTATTGACGTACTATTGACGCGTTTTGGCTACTTGCCGACTCCTAGTTGTTCGAGATTTACGTGTGGCATTGTCGTTGGGCGTTCCATCACATAGACAGCTTACCCTCCAGCACGAAACAGAGTGCGTTCATGCCCGGATTCGAACCTGGACCACAACGCGCCCCTAACACTTGCACGCAGGTACGTTACTCGTTGAGTTAACACGGCTACTTGCCGACTGCCGGTTTCTAAACCGTACGCTTGTGTGCGATAAAAATCTTATTCTAATGTATGCGGGCACATAGCCCGGAAAAAACCTCCATTTGTAAGTTGCGAACTGGAAACATCTTTGACGCAAACTCATTGAGATCAGCCAAAAGGTAAATAAAAAACGGTGCATTAGTAACCCTATTTTTAGTGATAGAAGCTCTTAGGTAGTGATTTGTGTGATCGAAATGCGAGCTAGGCTAAAGCTAACTAACTGGAACACTTAGTACTATCTTTATTGTTGCCCAACTTGTACTTGGGACCGTCTAAAACAGACAAGAGTTTTTGTTTTCCACAACCAATCGTCTTACTGATTCATTAACTGACGTCAAGAAACTTTTCGTCATCCAATAACCCCAAAGTTAAACGTCAGTATAATATTTTGACTTGAGAATCGGCCTATAGATACGACAGGAATATAGGAAATTGGAAATAACTGACAGGGTGGTGCTTTCAAATCGGGGAAAACATTGGCAGCCTTTTTGTCGTATTGGGCATGCGTTCATCGTATTTTAATTGCCAGACGAAACTCGTCACGGAATAAAAGTACGACCTCGGAATTTGAGATTAAGAGATTTCTATATTTGGTTATTATCGATACTGTCTGTTTTACCGTCCCGGATAATTTGCAGGACGCTCCGCTTTCGCCTATCAGTGGGCTTAAAGTTCATGAAATGGAAGCTTTTGCGAGCTTTTTCGAAGGACTTTTTCGAATACTGTTGCAATGAGTAAGATATATAAACATACTTCTAAGCTAACTATATATCTATGCTAAACATTAAGAAGTAGTAAAATGTTTGCATAATTCATATAATATAGTTCGATATAAATTCCACCCTAAAAGCACCTGTATCACTTGTAAGCCATACCTATGGAAAGTGTAACAGCTTGTATAGAAGCTTCTAATCTGGAAATAGCAACATATATGATCGTTGATGTTTATCATTAGGCTCTAGTTTTTTCTGGTAATATTAGACGAATCTTACCTTTAAGGTAAAATCGGCAGCGATGCACTCCTTACTCCGGAGTCCAAAATCTTTCAGCAGAATTCGCCAACGTGCTCTAATCACTCTATGTACCGTTTTTTCGTAGTCACAGATTCGGGGAAGATGTCCATAGGCGGAGTTCACCGCACAGAACGACCTTCGCCAAACGCCTTTCCAGACACAGCAACAGGTGCTACTACCGTTGCCTATAAGAGAATGGCCGTGCGCAACAGGCGATTGAGCCAAGCAGTACTCATTGTGTAACTGTGCTCGGATCTGCGAGCATATAGGTGCTCGTTGAATGAGCCACTTTGCGAATGTGACGAGATCCCGGTCTGGGTTAACCGGTCTGGGGCCGCACACACGTTGCTCAAACACGAAAGGGTCCTCTAGTTCATTTGATCCTCTCGCACGTTGTTGCTTATCTGCTGTGTCTCTTGTCCTGGCAGCTTATCTCGGCGAGGCCCAGAGTGCTACTAACTGACTCTACCACGCTTCGTTAATGCCAGTCACCACCGGCGTGCGTGCGGCAACGTGCAGAAACTCCATGTGTTCCGGAGTTTTAGCTATCAGGCGGAAAGAGCCGTGACGTCACGGAGGCGGGACCACGAAGGAGAGGGCATCAGCCAAACGTAGGACCCATGCTGGACATCTAAATAGGAACACAAGCTACTACTTTACGCCAGACTTCGCTATGAGGGAGATTCAGAACACAGACTTGCGTGTGCCAGAGAAAATAAGATCAGTCCAGGCCAGAAAAGAGCGAAAATATGAAATAGCTAAGGGCATAGAAACGCCCAACGGAGACGCCCCCATGATTCTGACACCTTCGACGTATCACGCCATCATACTTGGCCGATCAACCGATTTAGAATTATACAGCCACTAAGCGATTCCTTAAACTATGGCAGCAGCAATAGCAGAACAAGAATTCATGAACTGAATTTTGAGCGAAGACAAGCAGAAGAAGTACGCAGCGACTTGGCCATGTTACTACTCATCCCCAACCCCGGGGCGTACGTTGCGTCGAAGTGGGATTCGACACCGACAATGACGGTGCATATCATTTCCTACACGGCATGCGTCTGAGGACGCAGAGCAAAGGGAGGATCACGTCAGCAGCTGCGATCGACAGAATCGCCACCGTTCTAGGAAAGAATGAAGGTTTACTGAGAACAAGATGACTCCTTTTCCGAGACTCTCAGTCGAAACTCCGTTTTCCTATCCGCAGCAAAAGCTCTGTTGAGCTTAACGAAGAAAGGCCCGCCATTTGCATATCGTCGCATATGAAAAAGACAATATATCGTGAGAAAAGCAACACCAAGCAGTACTGAGTGGACAGTGCTAAAACGGTTTCATCAAAATTACCCTAGTATGTCCACTCCTGCTGCCTCGGCAGAGAGGCATTATCAGTGGGTTTCCATATAACTTCATACTGACTAACCAGCAGGTGGTCACGTATGAGACTAATCATGGTAGACGGTCACAAAAACAAGCTGGAAAACTAAACAGTAGTTGGGAGATTGTCGGATCCGGATAGAGAGTGGGTAGGTAGTTACATCACTAGCTTACAACTTAGTTTAATTCGGATTTAAGCCTTATTTGGGACTCTTCTGAGCGGCCCTTCTTTCACAGCAGCATCCTTTTCCGGTCAACTGTCCTGACTGTTAGCGACAACTTTAAGTGATATTCGATGTTCGGACGAGAATAGTTTTAATAGCGTACATCGTTTAAAGGCTTCGCGCCATTGACTTTGGTTATGGTATCGATGAGACCTTGTTTCATCCTGCCGTTCGTAGAATGTGGGCGCTGAGGCACATTGTGCACCAATAGAAGGAGAAGGAAGTGGGTCTGACGAGCCAAATAACTAACGGCCATCAGGTTGGTTCTAAGACGGCGGACGCTGAGCTCGAGCAGGCTGTGGATAAAGGAGCTCATATAGCATCGTAGCTCCAAGTAGGCCGAGAGTTGGTTATTCGTTCGAAAGGTTTATCCCACGGACTCTGGCGTAAAGTCGTGTAACACACGAGATTAAGGAGCTTCGTTGGTTGAAAGTTGGTAACCACTAAACTACGTATGTCCGTCAAGAAACGACCTAGAACTTACCGCAGCTACTACAACTACCGCTAACGCCAACGGCCTCCTACAGGCTGCTATGGCGAAAGCCAGCCATTGTAGTCTAAAGCTTATTAGGTCCTTCGATAAAGCAATAGTGCATGAACGATGTTTGTCTATCAGGGCTATTTGTTGCTGGATTGCCAAGAAGTATAGACCGCAAGCAATTAGAAAAAGCCTAGCATGAATAAAACGCTATAATAGATATTTGAATTTTGTAGAAAAGATCATTCCCATACTAGGTAACTACCTCTGTAAGGAAATAGCTAAAAAGCAAATACAATTAAATGAAATTAGATTCAAAAACACCGATATGTGTATTAGCCACGTAAGAGTTTATGAGCATAAAATAACTTTGGAGTGGTTTCAAAGTCTTTAGGGGATAACTGTTTAGAAAAGGTGAAGATTGAAGAAAGCTGGACGCCGATGCAGTACACTTCTGCACCGCGCTCGTAGCGTGCACGTCTCGCCACGGATCAGTGCTTATTTTGTCCCTCAAACTTTGCCTCGTTTGCGCGTCCTTTCTTGATGGTGAGCTGCGACAGCAGACTCAATAAAACATAAGAGAGGACCGATAGGGTATAGTGAACTGCGGAGTATTCGACAGCGAAACGAACAGCAAATTCTACTGGTTATCTTTTGGCCGGTAGGCCACTGTTTCCTGTGCACCTTTGATGATACCTTCTTTACTGGTACATACGTACTTCTTTGAAATCTTTAAAGTAATGGGGTAGTTTGCCTAGAGCAGAATCGAGGTAGGGAAGGGGCGAATGTATTGTTAGAATATCATGCTAATAGCCTAACCAAAGGAAAAAAGGGCTCGTCCTGTTCCAACTGTACATCTGATCTGTTTATGCCTACCTAGAAACCCTTTTTAACGACGGCCTGCTGAAAATGTCGGATGAGTAAGATGTACTGTACTCGTCGGCTTACAACCATTGTCTGCTCTTGTTAGAGATAACCGGATAGAAAGCGCTTTGTTTCCTTAATGAGGACTTTTCCGAACTTTCCGTATCACGGCTGGCTATCTGTACGTGTACAACGATATGCATATCAGCTACATACAAGGTATGATTACTATTGCGTCTCTATTAATTACTAATTTGTCTTGTATTGAATCTGGATATATAATAGAAACTTCTTCATATCGTTCTATTTCAAAATAGGCTTAGTCCGTGAATCCGGTTCAGTTAAATAGGCCCCTTCTGCTGATTTTACTGAAAGTTTTTGTCCTTATCAATTTAAAGCCACTTTAAAATTGCTAGAATCTCTCATTTGAAAGCACGTTCTTTACACTATGCAATGTTCAAAGCTGCAAGCTTATCAGTAGCTAGTTATCGCCTCGTTCTGTGCGAAGCTTGTGCCCTATATGCCATAGCAGAAATTTCTATATCCTCTCCAAGCATTCCTTGAACCGCTTATCAAACAATGACACAAAAGGTAAATCGGTATTAGATGCGCTTATTGTTCTACAGTAATTAATGCGTGTGGTTTTGTTGTCCACCCCACATAGAAAACTTATCAGAAAACAGTCTTACAGCAGTGGTAATATGGGCTTCTTTAGTAAGCTATTTTCAAGCATTGTGCATCGTTTAGAAGCTTATACCCTTTTTTCAGTTAAGGTACTGCGTTTATGAATATAGGTCGGTGGTCCTTGAGACTTTCTTTTTTTCTGTCTTTATGCCTACGAAGCGTGTCTGCCATGTGTTTTGAATTGGGCATTGGTTTTTACTGATGCCTTCATCATCTAACCGACATACTTCTCGAGTATAAAATTATGACATCAAGTTAATCTGGCGCACATTAGTGTAAAATGTGCAATCTAGGTGTTGAATTTTCGACATGTGCATCATCATTCGCGCATTCAATTAGGTTTATAGACTTGGATTTCTATCTGAGTATTCTTCATAGACATTCAGCATTAACGAAGCCGGCTATACTTGAGCCTCTGAACTGCTCTGTATGTAAGCCTTATTGTAAGTTTCCGTTATGCCCTCTACTGATGTTCACTCCTTAAGTATTAAAGACTCACGTGAATTATATCAACTATTTCACGCATGATTCTAAGCGCTGAACTATACGTAATATTTTATCATTATTACCGCAGAGGCCCTTAAACGATCTTTTATAGCGTAACCTAGTACATGGGAAATGTTTTGAGCTGTTAATTGCTTGGTTAGACTTAATGATGAAATGCTACTGAATAGCTGAGTCACTGCGTCGATTTTACCGCTGGCTATTTCGAAGGATCTTCATTGATCTTCTATAAATAATTACAGCTCAAACTGTTATAGGCAAACAAACTATGCAATGGGAAACTTATAGTATAACTTATAGAAGATATAACAATACAAAGTCTGCAGTTCTTGCACGACATTGTAGAAAACTTAACAACGCAGATCCACAATGACGAAATTAGAAAGTTCAATTCCGCGCTGAGATTTAGCAACGTTTCAAATGATTTATATTTATAAATACAGCTGATTGCCTAATTACAAATAATCCGGATGGATATAATTACATAAATAATACATTGAATACACTTTCTACTTATAATATACTATGTCATAAGCATCATCGCCCGTTGCTTGAGGTTTGTTCCATTCCCATAGCTTGATTAAGAGGCCTGTTGATATAGATGCGACCCTCACGACACAGTGCAAGGCTGTTCTTCGAAAACCTAATAACTTCGAAAGCCTAAGTACCAGCAGGATCGGTAGGACCAAACGAAGCGTTTAGATGTTTCAGGAAACAAGAGTAGTTGCACACTTACGTTTCCGTCATCAAACACGTTTCCACGATGGGACACGTGGGGTATCCTGAAATTACCTTTGTTTCGTAACTATAAATATACTTCTTGTGTACTGGGAGTGTTGGATACGATGCAACGTCTACAGAGATGGCATTATAGAAATATGTTCAGAATTTTAAAGCAAGTGGCATCGTTGAAGTGCCTAGATCAGTAAGGATAACAAGAGTTTTATTACTGAGGTTGCTTACCAGCATGCACTAAAGCTCATCATTACGTAATTGAATCGACGTTTCGCTACTTTGAAAAACACTTTATAACCTATGTCTAATTTCTCCGTTTCCTATATATGATTCAGCTTGAGCTAAGGTTCCTGCGATGCATTTAGCAATTAACAACCCAAATAATAATTTACTTCAATGCCGAACAGCCCTTATAGCCTTATATTATTACATTAGGATATCCCACTTCAATGTTGAAGTACATAAGCCCGATCGCATGCAAAAATCAGCACTTGGCGAAATACAAAGTACACCATTTCCTTCTTCAAGAGATGCTTTAACTATGTAGCTACGATCACGTTTATAAACAAATAACCCGTCAATATTACAGGGTGATACGGATATTAGCCAGACAGTTTGCGTAATATAAACTGAATGATGACGCACGTACAACATTGAGCGCATCCGTCCATAGCGCTCTATAAGAGAATGTAGGAAACAATAGACATTAAGACATACGTCGACCAGCCATTTACAACCAGGCTGACATGTTAATAGAAAAAGATTTCTAACCAGCTTTTGGAATGATGTAACTGCAGTACCCTCTGAATGGTTAACGGCTGTAATCTTCTATCTTCAGTATGTTACAGCTTCCAGATTTAGGGTAGTCAGTCATTCGATGCTAAGAAGACGTTCATGCCAAATGTTCGGCGAAGAATCTGTTCAAACTTGTTAAACGACCGCAAGTGTTAAAAAACTAGGCGTTACAAAGCGCGTCTGCTTCGTAATGTATTGAGGCTTTTTAGGTTTATCGTAGAATTCTGCAGAATTACAGGCATGCATTTTAAGGATTTTTTATGCACCCCACAGATGACAGCCAAAGAAGAAAGATCTAACTGCCGAACCGTGACATAAGCCCATACTGCCGAAATCATGTCAAAGCAATGACTCCATAAGATTGCCGTATCAAAATATATCTAATGTCTCCTCTCGTCACTGATCTAGTCTAGCGGGTTCTTTGGAAAATTTGAATACAGTTACTTAACTAAGTGGGCATAATGACTGTCGAAAAGTAAACTCTGACGCAATTGCTTATGGTCTGCCTTGAAATGGCCATGTTGAGGTGGAATCAGAAACGACGTGCCCGGTATTCTGTGTCACACAGTGGGGCAAATCTTGTCCGAAATCCCAAAAACATAATACGTGTACTCACTGAAAATTTAATCGGCGTGCATAGAACCCTTAAAACTATCGTAGAACATTATTAGCTTTGACCAAAAGTAGCTCTAGAACAAACTGAATCATTAGAAAGTGACGCTCTGTTCTTCTAGAACTTCTACGCCTGTCTATTCTAATACAGGCGTATCAATATTTTTGATTATTTCAACCATAAAAACAAACCTAATAAACATATTACGTGAACGAATCCTAAGGGATTCTCGTAGTCCTAGGCTTGGCATGTATAACGTGCGTTTTCGTTATGCTTGTAACCAACCGTACCATACTGCTGCAATACAAAAAAAAAAAAGACAGATATACACAAACGAATTATAAAAAAAATCGATATTTTCATTCCCCCTAGACTGCGGTGACGTTCGTTCTACAAATGTTCGACTCAATTGGATTACTTAGTTTCCTTCAGTTTATCTCTATTTGCTAATAGTACGGCAATCTATAGCATATTTGATTGGAGTCATTGTGACTTAAGCTGGTGTTTCTGACTGGCTTTTCTATCTCTATATATATATATATATATATATATATACGTTTAAAATAAATTGCCGATTAAATTGAATGAGTGACGTTAACAACGCCAACTGAAAAAAATGTCAAATAAAAAAGAACATATACAGAACTATTAAAGTCCTGCTTTTATTCATTGGAAAAGGGTTTCAAAGATGGGCTAGGTCAGCAGGTTAAGGACACCGAGCATCCAACTCTTTCCTCGGTGCATTAACGCGATAACCTAACTAGCGATCATCACGACATCTCTATATGTATCATACATCCTGCTCGCTTAAGTGAAGAGTCGGCCTTTAATATGCTCACCATGTGCTTGGAAAAGGAAACGCTACATGAACTCGTATTACCCCGTAGGGAAGACACTTTCATCTCAGTGTGATCTATAACTTAAAAATAAAATATCTTCCAACAGTATTTAACACTGCTAACTAAATTAGTTCTCTCGTGTGCGGCGTAAGCATCTGAATTTATTGTACATTAATGGTTAGATGTAAAGTTACCCTAAAAATGTTTGAGACAGGCTGGAAAAAAGCTTCATGACAACGTTACAATTCATGTAGTAGCAATAAATAAAAAAAAAAAAAACATTTAGATCAATTCTCTGTTAATCGTCTCTTAGTTTCTCTTAGTAGTAGTCTCAACTGATGAGTTGCAGTAGGCGTATTGTTGAAGAATTATGGCTTTGAAGTCTCTTTGGGCAAAATTACAAGGGCCGCACTGTACATGTACTAGGCTTCCTAGCCACGTAACTACGTAATACCAAGTGCGTAAAACCACGTATTAAGTAACGTCGACCCATAGTGGCACCTTTTTTTTTTTATAGGAGAATTTTCTTTCATCTTCGCTAGGCTTTTAACGATCTGCTGTCTCAGTTCATAGCTATTTTCCATATAATGCCTTTACGCGGATATCCAGATACAAACAATCGATTTACTTAGCATTGCTATCGCCTCAGAAAGCAACGGGCCAAAGGATGTGTTCTGCGTTCCTCGGTCGCACTCGATCCCATAGTCCTTGACGTTGCGCCCCGAAGATAAGGGTACCCTCTCCTTACTATTGAGTCGCGAATTATCTTTATGACGGAAACATATCCGATTGCATCCATAATGTTAGTCTTTCAAACGAGCGATAACAAGTTGAACTTCTGTGTTCTACAACAAACCGTACTTTAGTCCGTACGACATAACTATCACTACGTAATTTTCAGATTTCAGAGTTCTTCTAAAATTAACATGAGCTTATTCTTGTTAAATCTGACCAACATTGATTTAAATTGTCGTAGGATCTTACAATCATTTGAGACTCCAGTTTCAGGCCATGCTCACTATTCATTTCCGAGTACACAAGATATAATACAATTGGCCTAGACATATTTCCTAAAACTATAGGCGAAGGCTGTATGAAAAAAAGGATAGTCCTATTGTCATGTTCATTTTCAGAAAATTCGTGAAATTAAAATGACGATCTGTAATCGATTTTATATTGCGTTTTATGAGTCAATTTGTCTAATTGGTCGATAACTAGAGCAACATTTGGGAAGCTCGGTCCCTGTTTAAGTGGGATCTACCTATTATCGAAGCGTAGTATTTCTAAGAAACATATTTGGTTTAATGTGTATTCTTAAGTAATAATGTATTTGGAGCATAAATGTCGGAAATTATTCTGTGATGATTGCTGCCGATAGGCTGTCTTTCGTTATCACTGCTGACTCATAAATGAGTTCTGTACTCTGCGGACCGCCCTTAATGAGGCATTGAGTTTTGAGGAGGGCATTTCTGCGGTACATACCCATTATTTGGACTTGTCAAGGTAATGATCATTATAAGAAGAGCGATAGTATGCTATACGTTGGAAAATAAACGAAAAAGTTTGAGTTAGCGATACAATTGTCTAGGAACAATTGCTCCAGAACATTGCGCAAAAATAACCTGTGGTGGTAAACGATATACACATTGACAACATTAATGACGTGTCCTATTATTACTGCTGTTACAGCGAAATATATGTACGACTAATACGTTAGGATTGTTAAAAATGTTTTTACACGCATATATAAAAGAACAAGCTTCAGGACAATTTAGCAAGTGCGGGGAAACGTGTAGGAGGATGGTCGTCTGTGTGACTGCCATGAGTCTCGGGTTCAATTCCCAGTTGATATTATGTAAGTTTTATACTGTCTGAATTTTTTTTCTATCATTTATATCTTACAAGCGTGATTACCGTTAAATTTCCAAAATTTGGAATGGGCCCTTATTGTAGCAAAAACAACACTGCCAATTGAGGAGGTAAAGGCGACGAAAGGTCTCGGTTTTCGCAAAAAAATATAGAAATAGTTAACTTTAGTAAAAGTAGTCCATATTTCTTCAGCATTGTGTGCTCCGCATGGAGGAACACTCACTATATGCATCCATTTTTGTTACAACTTGCACTTGTGCAATCTACTTTCCTGAATTGTCTATACATACACGCACATATATATATACTATTCTTAATGCATGTATGAAGAGCAATGGGCTTGTTTCTTACTGAACCATGCATTATCTAAGCACGAACTGAGTATGTACATGCTATGAGGCCTTATTTTTGTAAGTAGAGGTGGCGGGTCATAGATTCGCTGGGAAAATAGAAGGCCAGCCCGACGTTAATTCTGGCTAAAAACCCTTACAGTTACCGACCATTGCTATTATACACCTTTGTCCTGCTTCTCTCGACGTCCTACGCACTTATGAAAAGCATCTGCATAATTCTTCTTAGATTATCCACTACGTTCTCTCTCTTCGGGGGATCAGTAAGATATTTTCAATTATGACCAAGTGACAATAGCATAAAATAGTGCTATTTGTTAATGCAACCGTTTACCCTCCGAGATCACCACCTTGAGTTAGTGCCGCCCAGCTCTGTGAGACCTGAGCTGTGCTTACTGTTAGATTCCACCGAAATTTTGGTGTCACCTGATTTTTCCTGCTAGGGTGCACAGTGTCCTTTTTGTAGTAATTTTCCAGTAGGGCCTACAAATTATTTGGTGCCGTGGGCTTGCCCTTCGTTTAGATACAAAGGGGTAGCCTTAAGCTCCATGAACAGTAAGTATTCGGCCAGAGTTTATTGTCACCATGTCATGCGTTGCCATCCTCTCCATCAAAACTCTGCTTTTGTAGTTGGTTCGACGAGACATTTATGCCTCGGACGCTACATTAAGATCCTGTAAGGTCACAAATAGTTGCTCCTCTAGTTCTCTAAGTGGTTTTGCTACTTCACAGAGGAGACAGTGTAACTCTTTCGCGTTAGACCCTTCATGTACGTCAACTTGTGTGGGCCACATCTGTGGTTTTGCCATGGTCTCCAGGGGCCGGTTGCACTACAGGTGCATTACAGCTTTGTTACCTTCCTCTCTCATAAATTTTTCCACCAATCGTTACTCTGTACATTTGACAAGTTCCTTTGTCTATTGGTCTTTGGTATAACAGCACTTTGCAGTTATACCAGATATTTTTGCGTCCCTTAGTGATTTTGCCCAGGGTATCACATTTTTCTTTTTTGTTGCATTCGTGACGTTTCTTCCAACATGGCAAGCAGCATGGTACCGTGATCCTTCTGCCGATGAGTAGTCTCCTCTTTTTTCGTACCTTCTCAGCTGGGCCGTTGTACGAGAACCTGACAACATAGGAGCACTTGCCTGTTGTCTTCTTTGATAAGCTTCTCCAACTTGCACATACCTTACGCCCGGAATGGCGAGAGTCGATTGATCTTCCTTTCTACCCAATGTCAGCCTTTATCTGAGGTTATTCTGACAGTTACGGCAGTAACTCCTTTTTTGTTCTGTATAGGTTTCGCGAAATCGGTTGCCGCCTCCACCTGAGTTTCCTTGAAAGTGGCACGTACGTATTCATATTTTGTAAATTTTTGGCCTACAATGGCAACGTTGAGCAGACCCGGATAAACGTTTCTCCGAAGCTTCATTCCTCGCTTGTTATTAGTGGTGAAGCTTTTATTTATGCTCTTCCTACGATGATCTTTCCGCTTAGATTTACAAGTAGGTTAGCACAAAGTCTTCTTACCAACCCCTAGCAACGTTCGTGACATATTGACTAGTTAAGCAAAGCACGGTATTCATCAGAGACGCGGCCCATTCAGTGCTCATTTGTTCTGTGTCAGAGACATATGGACATCATCGCCTTCGCCGACGTCTGACTATATTTTTCAGAATTAGACCTGATGATCATCTTGCTAGAAATTCTTCACAATATCCCCATAATTATATGGGTTGTTCTCCCTTTTTCTGGTGCACGTTCCAGCCCATATTGTGCAATTATAAAGACTGTAGGGTTATTGCCTTCTAAAAAATGGCACCATATTAACGTCCTTTCATAGCCAGACCTCTTCAATTTATATATATATATATATATATATATATATATATATATATATATATTAATTGGATGTTTGGACCAAAATCGTCCACGATCTCCTTGTAAACAATTTTGTTAATAAAAGTACCATTTTTCTCCTTTCTATTGAAGAAAAAATCAAATTTTCCTGTCAATTGAAGCAGTTTGGCCGACTGTTGTAGAGAGAGCCTTCTTCCAGTACCTTAAAACAGTCGACTGAGCTGCTAGCAACATATGAGTGATTTCGTTGTCCTTCATCCTTGCTTGCTGGAACGGCCTTACTGCGAATAGCTATTTTGGGCTTCGTCGGCCCTGTACGATTCCACAGCTGGTGGCAGAACGGCAAACTTAAAGCGTATGATGCGGATTAGCTACGCAACAGAAGCACGCCCAAAACAAGTGCCAGCAGTGCGGTCAGCAAGCGGAGGAAAAGTTTATTGTAAATAAGTCCACTGAAGCAATGTCCAACCGGCTACAATCCGTGACTCACATTGAACCGCCTACATGTCGATGCTCTTACTCTATGTCAATATCTATACTGAAAGGTTGAGAGATATATTCTTACAACAAACGCTTGGAGGCCCCATTTGCTCTTTTCAATTTACCCTGTTTAGGTGGGAACAGCGTGGGAAACCGTAATCAGTATTTACGTAAATTTATATATGCATATTACCCGTGCACGTTCACTAACGTATGATTGAAAGACATATATCCAACCATTGGCAGTATGGAGAAATAGATTACTTAAGTCACACGGCTAATACACAGGTGAACCATCAAATATAAAATCCGTAATTTATCTTTCCTAAATCCTATACGTTTCATACTATTTGAACATACAGGAAAGTTCGCTGATCATAACTCAGCTATCGTACACTGAAACCGTAGGCGACAGAATAACCAATCAATGAACTCTATCAATTTCTACTGCTATGTGCAGGGTGGGGCATTCAAATTCAGAGAAACTTGGACGAGCTGTTTGCCGAAGCTAGCATGCGTTCCTTCTCCATTCTTCATGCAAGAAAAAAAAAACAGTTTTTTTTCTAAAATAAAACAATGAACTCGTCGTAATGAAAAGTGGTATATCGCTTTTTATAGTTTGATCATAGACAAACGTCATGGATTGATTCAAATCGGCGTTTTACGTACGACATCTGGACGCGGCTGCGGACAAAGCAGAAGCAGGTTCTGCCATAGCACAACGAACAATTTACGACAAAGAAAGATAGAGTAGTGCAGGGCCGGAAGTTTATCGGTACCGTCTACAAATAAATTTATGATTAACGTTTTATTTCGATTATGGCATTATTTCATATGAACAGCCGCACCGTGTCACGGATTGTTTACGGAGATCTCAGCTACACGTCATATGTCACCAAGTCAAACGGATGCTCTTTGAAGACAATAAAATCAAGATATTGAATCGATGTCGTTTGCTCCATAGTCTTATTAAAAAAGAGGCAGCAAGTCATCTTTAATCGTTCTCTAACGAGAAAATATCTATTATAGATGCAAAAATCAATTACGGAAATGATCGCTGGCGATCCAGAGGACGTACCTGTCATACAGCAAATTTTCAACCAACGTTTGGGTTCTAAATGTGGGGTTCAGTTAAGGAGAGATCATGCCACCACACTTGTTCCAGAAAAACAAACAACATCACTAAAAAAAACAAATGTGTTTGTGTATTCTACAAACTGCTCTAGAACCCTTGATAGCTGAGGCGTCTGACGGAAGAGCGTGCGGCTTCCGACAAAATGGTGCACCGAGTACCCAAACAGTGCAGAGTTGAGAATGGAAACATGTTCTCGAATGAGCACATATGACCACCAGATAGTCCAGACTTGAACTCTTTACCTAGTTGCTATTTGAAAAGTTAGCAAAAATTTTAACAGGTGTGGATACGAGAACGCGCTCGCTCGTGCTATCACTACTTCGACATCTACAAAGGAAACATTTGAAATGAGCCTGTGAGAGGTTTCGACGGCGACTGTTGAGTAAGTACGACCGCCGGATGCAATACTTCTAAGTTTTCTCTGTTTTTGTTTAGGTATATTCTTAAAAACAGTTCATAAGATCAGAGTACGAATTTAGAGAAGCTACCGTAACAACATATCTCGCTGAAGCCACTTTGTACCTTTATACATTGAATTTACGTGTGGAAATCGGTTGACTTCCTGACTAACTTAAGGACGCATATAAAACTGGCTGGAGGAATCCTCTGTACGAAAAACAGTTATCACTCAAATCCAGTCATCGGCTATTTATCTGTCGGTGCCCTTGAGTGAACAGCCGTCGTTGAGTAGCATCTTAAAATGTAGTAGCTACCGACTTAAAAAAGGAACCTTCAAAAGACAATCGTACAAATGTATTGTATAACATCGACTACTCCCGTTGATTTAAGATGGATTGTTCGCGAGTCGTCCGATAGATTATAACCATCTTTTCCTATTTCAGTTTGACAACACGCAAATTCTTTCAAAGCGACCCACATGTCGTGACTGAGGATCATCGTATCGCCATATTTAAATACTATGTATATATCCTCTGCCAGTATCGAATTGTATAGACACCCAGTTGGCTTCCAGGAGTTCTGCTAGATTTCCTGTTTGCTAGCGGTAAGCCGTATGGTAGTGTGTCTATTCCAGGTGAATCCTTCTGCTTGCACGTTATGATGTAATAGTAATGCACGTTTGACTGCTGGACAAAACAAGGTTGGGGTTAGCTCATGGCAAGCATGAGGAATAACTGTCCGTGACGTACACAGATAAACACCCACTCGATGTTCGCCTATGACATAAACAACTATTGTCGTAATGATGATTTTGTGCATTAGCGTTAAGAATATAACTAATTAATGAAATTAATCTATCGGGCCCACAAGCTTAGGACATCGCCGGAAGGTCTATCGATCAGAGTAGCTTCAATACTATGATTGACCATTAAGAGATATGTGCAGAAAAACACGCAAAGTCGCACGTTATGGTATAATAGTTCAGGTAAATGGAATGGCTGGAGTTTCATAAAGTGGAAAATTTTGGGTACTCGTAATCATAGCTATTTTTTTTTTTGGATGAAAAAAGGGACCGGGTGTTACAGTTAGGTTAACAAACGTTTATCTATTTAGAGGTAGTAGTATTTGATTCCTCATCTACGTGTCGTTCACCATCGAAAAGGTAATGATAGGCAGAGCTTAATAGCCGGCTTTGTTGCCATTAAAGGGAAAACTGATAGCTTTTCGCCTTGTTGAACTGCCCCGTGTATTGAAATACATAAAAATAGCGAAAACGTTCTTCCATCCAGTCGAGCATACCTCGTGGCGTTGGTTTCCGTACGCTGTGAAAAATAATCCGATTCAGCCGGCTCGAGTATACGGTGCGTGTTTCGCACGTGATTCGTCGTAACAACGTATTTGCTAAAGGTAAATATCAGAAAGTTACTACTCAGTCGCTATCCGAACTAACAGCGAAAATGGATTTTAAGTTCTTACCTATAAGACATCTCTTTGATGGTGAAATTTTAAAAAGATTCTCTAGATCTCAAGTCCTCCCAAGGAGGTGTGTTATGTCACTTTTGAAGGCCACTTGATTCTCATTGTATGAGCTAAGAAGATGAACAGTAAGTTGGTTTGTCTTCGAAGGCTTTAGCGGTCATTGTTTGATCTTCAAACGTTATCAAAAACAAGTCTTACTCTATAGCGGAAGACACCGCTACCATTTGCGTGTCTACCGAACTACACGTTACTGTAATTTAAAGAAAGGTACCGTATAGCTTCCTGCCACAGGTGACACCACTGGTATTGGACGTTGCTTTTAGCGCGCAAATAAGATCGCCAAGGCCGTCGTTTTTTTATATGTTTATGTAAACGGGTTTCTACGTGGTTTGCCTTCATAGACAACACAACAATTTTCATTTGTCAAGATCATGTTATATACAGCCGGCGCAGTACAAAAGCAATTAACGAAGTTTAGTGATAAAATTTGTTTGAAGACTCTCATTTCGCGGGACTAAGACAGGTTGCAGTACGCCAAGTATTGAGGATTCTGCCATTAGGTTCACATAAGCCCCTAACGGTCTCTTAAACTTCAGTTCTACCTGAAAAAAGAGTCGGGAAAAATAAACTTTTGCTTTGTCTATAACGACAGCGGTATTGTTTCTGACATCACTCGATTACATATTTACGGCACTATGATCGAGCCGCGATATACCAGTATGTTCTCTTCCAGGGCTCCGCGTGGCAAAAAATTTGTATCATCTCAAAATTGCCTATAGATAGGAGGGAATCTCTATGCATTGTCCGGTGCGTTCTGTTTACGTATGCGGACGAAATATTTACTAGCCGTTGACTTCTGTGTGTTGTGCTCGCTGTGCTGCTGAAAAAACGTGAACGTTCGGTGTATTGTTTTTAGCATATAGACAAAAAAAAACAAATTATCAGGTATACGCCCCTACGCAAAGTGACCCTGCAGACGATGTGTGGCCATCCCATAAATTGTCTAGCCTTTTAGGACATGAAGCAAAAGAGTTTAACGATAGTCAAAATTCTTTCTGTGCCTATCTTTTCATATAAATGGTTGTTTTACCGAGATTTTCCAATGTATTCCAGTCATATTGCCACTGGTTTGTTCTTATATAGGCTACCTTGAATGCTGCCGAGCAGAAGGTATGAATATGTAGTTCGTTCACATTCAAGTAAGCCTTATGTAGGAAGATATTACTGGAAAACAATAGCGGTTTAGCTACCTCTCTAGTGTTTACATCTTCTTTTTTACGAGTATTATACGTTGTAAAAAAGAGGTATTCTCCTGTAAAACAAACTGAAACCTTTTGTTGCTCTTGTCGCCATAGGGTGTGGCAAGGCTTTCACACGCTTTTCTACCTAGGTCGCACACAAAATGGCGTGATCGCAATGTAGGTAATTGTCGCCCTTGTAAGCAATTGATTATTTTAATATAGAAAACAAATCAAGTCAGCATCTGAACGAAATTGAGGTATCAACAATTCTTTTCAGCAGTATGTACTACTCTCTTCGTGAAAACTTTTCCTTTGTCCATATTTGCTTCCACTTCATTTAATTTTTCCAGTGCTTGTACTGCAAATGTTTGGTGAGATATCTTGTCAGCTTATTTAGAGCGTCAGGAGAGTCCGCAGCTGAAGCGTAGTGGGTCAGCTGTGTCGCTGGTCAGCAAAAAAGAGCGCTTTCTAGCTATGCGCTCCGATCTTGCATAGCCGCAGATGTGTCTCGTTTTATAGATTAATATTGAAGCTTCTTCTTTACAACTCAGCCACGCTTATCTGACGAGATGTCCTTATTGCGCGATCGACACCCTCCCATTGCTCTCCCTAGACGATTCCGACGTCTCCTCGTGGGTAGTACAACTGCCGGCTCTCCGCGCGCGATCGAGGTTACCCTGCACTAGCCCGTGGGAGCAGGCACAAGCACTTCCGCAAGACAGTCATTGTCGTCGTGCTAATGATCGTAGTGATAGTCGCTGTTCTTCTTGTTCAATGGTGTTGACGTTCACCTTCCGATCAGAGATCCGCGAATCCCTGGTCAAGTGGGAAGAGAGAAGCGCACACTCGTGGCTTTTCCCCTTTATCTGGCGCACGGCGCAATCACCTACGAATTCACGTGTTTTAGCCCATATTATTCTGTCAGGAAAATAGCACGCCGCTAGCCGTTTAGGTGACTCCGATGACGAGTTCGGCACACTAAGGCTTCGGCTGATTTTAACAAGACTTGTTGTTATCCCCTCGGACTAGTTTAATATAACGAGCCTTTCTTAACAATAAAAGCATTGACCTTACATTCTTCCGGCAATATTCCCATTACCGTCGCCCACCGAGGACTTAGTTGGTGCGTCATAATTGATCTTCGCAACCTGGCCTTCAACACTTACAACGTAAATCGAACAAGAGCTTGCCATTCTGGTTCGCCTTGCTTTGTTACCCTCAGCTTTTAGTCGCAGGCACTGCGTCCTGATATCCTTTCTCTGATCACAATTGAACAATGCGCTTTCAGAAGCGTATGTTAGATTTTTTCTGTA
The DNA here is from genome assembly GCF_002443255.2 of Varroa destructor. Taxonomy (NCBI): domain Eukaryota; kingdom Metazoa; phylum Arthropoda; class Arachnida; order Mesostigmata; family Varroidae; genus Varroa; species Varroa destructor. Next base: position 17,214,430 of record NW_019211457.1, on the reverse strand, counting down.
TATGATTTCAAACTACTAAAATTGCCTGGACGTACGAATCGACTCTGAGCATAGTGGTGAAGGTAGAAAAAATAGCAGATCTCGCGGTGCTAAGACGCTTACCGAAAACAAGCTGAATTCAAGCTTATCCAGCAGCAACAAACCGGGCTTGACAAAAATTCTTTCCGAGGTAAACCTTCGTACAGCTTTCCCACGCTTGCCTTGCGCCAGTCTTGAAGTCGAACCAAACGCGGACCGCTTCCGCTTGCAGATATCGATGCATCTGCGTTACGACCTAGTTACGTATATTCAAAAATCGTCCGCACTCCTTAATGCACCCGTCAGGTTTTCTCCCGTCGAGTATTATGCGAGGCAACTTGCGATCAAGCAGTATTGATTGCTACCCCTTATTGTTGCTAAGCAGCAAAGTTTGATGATGATAATCTATATAGATAATAAGCCTTCATTTAGCGATCCGGGGAAGTATTTTTTATGCTATGCCTAACTGAACGCCTATGCTTATTTACCAACTGTGTCTCCGTTGGCCATTAAGGAGCTTACTGAGTGACCTCAAATTGAATTATTGCAGCAACTTGGGCCGTACCTCCAATCGGACTACGAGGGCGAGTCTATGCTTCTTTCCCGATGGTTCTATAAAGTTGTGTATGTTGTGGCACTTCAGACATAACGTGCCTCTTTGTTGAACTTAATACTACACATATCACATTGTCGTTTTAGGTAGAGCTCGAGTATTCTCCTAAGTTGTACATCTCTCTGGCTTTTCCTAATGTACCTATCGAGATGTCCTCACTTTTTATAGGTTGTGCATTAGAGTTTTATCGCAGCCACTGACAGTATTACAGGGGCAACAATACACTGCAATATATGATGGTGTATTTTGATTAGAGTAAATTAGATGAAGCCATGGATTTTTTTTCTAGCTATTGTCACAACCATACTTTTTATTCGATTGTAATAAAAGGGGTACATGTAAAGTGTCTGAATTTGTTCGAAGGCAAGCCTCCTTCCTAACAAGTTGTCTTTCCTTTGTCGTAGTGACTGAGACGATAGTCGCATATCTTTGTATCTCTGATTGTACGGCTTTTACTATACCTAATTCTGTCCCTCTTTTCACACCTTTCATACGACGTTGTTGGTCCACTCTTTCTGGAAAGCTAGTTGTAAAAACGCTATGACCGCTTCAAACGTAAATAACCTGAGCGAACGGGTCCCCTGCAAACCTGCATGTTTCGTCACTCTTTTTTGTTGTCTTGCTTGAAATATCGCACACCCAGACGCCGCAACTCACATTTGAAGTGGCTCAACTGCCAATACTTGTGGCTTCCCTCAGCGGATGTTTGTCATGACCTCGATGGAGTCTAATGCGAAAGCTGACAAAACACTATCCTTTTCCTTTAACTTCGTTTTCAAAATGGTGGAATAATCTCGGGGATACGTGAAGGGTGGTCAAGCAGTAGAGTAGCGAGCAGAAGTAAAGAAATAAAACCAATGGGTTCGTACCATCTAGTCCCTTTTAACTCGACTAACAGTCTTTCCGTGCGTGCTGATAAAGGGTATTCAAGTGCCTTTATTGTCATCCATTTGTTTAGAATTTCGCGCGTTGAACGGATGTGCAGCTTCGTCTTTAGGACAGGGTTTGGGTTCTCTATTGTCTCGACCTCTAGAATCCATTTGGCCTAGTCCTTAACTTGCTCCTACAGGGACCCTTGCGGTAACTGTAGTGAAGCCTGCCGTTGGGATTCAAAAGGTCGCATCAATAATTCGTTATCATATTCTATATATGAGGCTTATATATTCGTGGTCACGTCGTGTACTTCTTACAGAGGTTGTACGTAAGCCGATATCGAACAATCATGAAATTCAATTGACAGGGTCAAATTTTTGTGTGTGCCCTCTATCGAAATATTAGTTAGCAGTATCCCGAAATTTTGAACTATTTGACTGTCAACGTACCAGATTAGTTCAGCGGCAAAATAGATAAACTAAGGAAATGAGCAAATTAAATTTAGCCACAGCATCGCACTAAATGTAAAAACGTAATGCACTAAATTAATGATACCTTTAAATGTTTATGTGAGCATACTTGTAAGTGTATCTATGTATATAGGGGATCGCTTAGTCGACAATCTCAATAACTCTTCATAATTACAAAGTGCCGGGTGAAGCGTAAAGGAAAGCTATGGAAATGGAAAACGGAAAAAAAAAATAGAATAAAAAAGGCAAAAATATATATTTTTTTTCTAGCAATAGCCCCCGCTTCATGTAGCCATGTTTATTTACTGTTAACTGAATACAATTTCAAATTAGTTAGCGAATTGGTTTTTACGTTCGGAAGATTTTCTTCCTTACGTGTGTCCCTTTTTCTCCATAGTCTACAAATGTACAATTACAATACGATATAAGTGTGTTACAAAATGTCAAATGATGATCATTTTCGGTGAGCATCTTTTCGATGTGTTGATTTGATTCAGAAATGTTTGGAAAACAATTTCGAAATAAGGAAGCTTGATCCTATGGAGGAAACCGATAATCCCTGCCGACAGACGCTTACGTCTGGGCAGCATATTAAAATTATTTAATAACAACACAATTAGACATGCAAGCCACGTAATGGATATCTTTAAATGTAGATAAACTCGACTGATGACCGTCCACAACTATTAAGAACGCCCTTAAGTTAGTTTTAATCGTCTCCCTCGTTCAATTCGTAAATGAGTATTTGATTGGACAGCTAGGTTAGAAGAATCAACGTGTTATTGACTCTTTTTCTCTTCCATGCATAACTGGTTTTTCGGTTCTAAATGCTGATCGTTCGGAGCCCTAAAAAAAGTTAGCCCATGCGGCTCAGGTTCTAGGCTGGTCGAATGCTAAGTCGAGTCCCAAAATTCGCTACGGTATTGTGCAAATTAATGGCTGATCACGCTTATTAAACAATACATTTATCCCTGAGCAATCTGAATGCCTCTGCTTTTGTGAGTTCGCACCTTGTAGAAAAAATTGGTGCGGAACAAAACCGATCAACTGCCACCTGTTTGGCGCTATCAGATCGAAGAATATATACTTGCCATCGCGCGATGTTACCGCGAGTCCATTGAAGTTATCATTAACTTGAGTTTCGTGACATACTACCCTGAATTGCTGTATATATTTTTTTCTTTCGGCTGAATTCGAACTAAAAGCCTCCGTCATGGCGGCGTTTTCTCTGCTTGCGAACATCTGGAACAAACCTTCGAGGTCTTCGGCGATATAATCGTCGTACCTTATATCAGCCTCCTCAGGCTCCAAAGGTACGAGTCCAGGCATGGGCCAATTATGCAGTAACGATACGGCCACTGCCGTAGTGGGGCTGTTTCCACCACTAGGGCACAGCACGAAGAATGAAGAGGGTACTACAGGGCTGGCTACCAGAATAGGATTCCACGAGTTGATCCCGGCGATTGTGTAGACCGGGGTGGGAAGCTTGCCCTGAAAAAGTGGGTCAATCACCACAAACCCAAAACAGATCCGTAAAGTAGCTGACCTTCTTATCGTTTTCGGAGCAATCAAAGTAACAGTGATAGGATAGAGGCTTACGTGAACAAACATTGGATCGGCTTTGTCCCTCGCGCTATGGTTAAATATAATGCTTTAAAACATTTTCTAATTTCCTGAACGACTAAATATCCTGGTCATTAAATTTAAAAAAAAGTGGAAATATTTTAATGGAACTACCATATTATATATATATATATATATATATATATATATATATATATATATATATAAGCTAGCAAAAAATCGTTGCAAAAGTTTTGTGTCACATGGATGCGTAAATTTGGTACAGAACCTCAGCTCCGTCATTTAGGTGCAGCAATTTGTCCTAGCGACTAGTAGAGGACAGTTCGGTAAAAAAAAAAAGCAGATACGTAATGTTTCGGGAGCTTCACTCAACTCACTCAAGTTGCTATATTAGACCACTCACTTAGATTTCACTAGAAAAACTAGCACGTTTAAACTAAATCATTGCTCGGTAAAATTAAATTGTTTTATAAAAACGTAACCAAACATCAAAAAGTGCCTAAATCTAAAAGAATGTATATAATAATAATAATAAATTTGCGAACATAGCACCAAACACTCTCTGTATTGTGAAACCAGCGAAGGTTTTTTGCAATTTTAACTAAAAAATCAAATTTGTATACTTTTCATTCAAGTAAAACGAGTCAATTACGATTACGTTTTGACGCCACTATTTCGTACCTTTGGAAAATGCTTGTATGTGTAAATGGCCTCGCCGTATTCGGTAACCGTACAAAACAACGCTACTAATCCTTTTTCGCAGACGCAAATGTCCGCCAGAAACGTTTTATTGCTGGTGGGCTTCCATAGGACGTTTGTATGAAGCTGAGCGTTATTTTGGTGAGAGCGAAACATCTGAAGCAGACATCCCTGATACTTTAGGAACATCGTGGGGCCACGTCTCTCGACCCCTTCTTTAATTTTAAGTGTTAAATTTTTGTCCGTTTGCATCAGGTTTTGGATATTTTGATTTAAACTGTTTCGTTTGACCCATTCGTACCGAACGCAGTTATCGTGATATACGATCTTGTTATAAGAATTAAGGATAGTCCGCTGTCGATAGAGTGTTTTGAATTCTATTATTTGACTTTTTGCTATTTCGGCAATTCCATTCGTCATAGCGCAGTATAACCTGAAACGCACCTTGGAGTCGTTGTTCATACAAGGAGCGTCTTCATCCACCCGAGTATCTCCAGTATTGGCGGTGCTATTGGCATCTGTAATAACAGATGAGCTTGAAAAATGAGCAGATGTAACGGCGACATTTACATGTGGTCTCTGTTCATCTGAGACTCCTATAAAGTGCACGTGTTGATGTGCCAATAGGCGACGTGTGTGGATCAATGGCTGTTCAATACAGCTATTGGAGCGCCGCTCAGGCAAGTACGAGTTAGCAGACGACAACAGTGGACGCTGGATTAGTTCCGAAAAATCATTGATTGTTAATGGATATCCCAGTCGATTCATCGAAGTCACCCATTGCTTGACTGTGCTGGCGACATCATTCTCCGATGTGACACACAGATCGTCCCGTGCCAGTAGGTCGCGAAGCATACCTTCCGTAAGTAGGTATTGACTTAGTATGTATTTTTTGAAGTCATCTGTGCCGAAGATTGACGCAAGATTCTTTAAAATCTCCTGGCGTAGCGCTCCCACTGGTACCGCGTAATTACAGCGAATCAGCTCCACTTTTTGATAGATGTTAGATTGACTAACTAGCTGACGTGCAACGATTTCTTCCAATACAGTTTGTTGAATGCTTCGTGCCAATTCGTGCAAGTTGAGTAGCTTGCACCACTCATTAGGCAAGGTATCGTAAGTCATGTAGTTCAACAGGTGCGTGACGGTTTCGTTTGAGGCGTCCACGTAAAGATAGCTGCCCTCAATGCTCTTTGCGAAACGCGGCGAAAACGCCGACAAAACTCTTGCGCACGCGCCCCCCACGTATCCCCCATTTCCGTACACATAGATGGGAACGTACAAACCGCTGATAGATTTCCAGGGAAACTTTGCAGAATCATTAGGCCGAATAGACAAATGACCCTGAGAAGGCGAGGACCACCTGACTTGTACCTGAAACAAAACCAAAAAATAAGAACTATTTATATTGGAAACACCATTTCTTGCACATACTTGAGCAGTCTACTATTTGTAGAAGGCGATTTGATAAGGGGTCAGGGTAGCCATGGCTTCCAAAAGCCAAATCACTTATTTCTTTAACAGCTAATGACAAATATCATCGCAGCGTTGGCTGAACTTAAATACTGCCGGCCGACACAAGTCCGCTGATCTAGACTTCTGCCTTCATCAATTAAGTACATGTTATTGAAGTAGTTGAGTTTTGTGATTCCAAAGATGCAAGATCATAAACAAGTAACCCTTGCCTATTTTCTAGGCATATTACTAGTACGAACTTCATATTACTAATAAAGTTTCGAAATTTGTTGAAATTCACACAGAGCTCTAAATTAGAGGGATTACAATATTCAAGCTCAAACTGTTCAAAAATCCTCCCGCAGAAGGTTCAACTTTGATTTAATTTTTGCTTACTCTCAGGCTATTAATAACGTATAACGTATTTTTAGTTATAACTTAAGCAATTCTTCCTCGAACTTACTTAAATAAGTATATATAAGTATTGAGTATATAAGTAAACGAAGTGAATTGTTCAATTCTAATCGGGTCGAAAGTCTCAGAGTTTGTCAGGACATGCGTAGATGGTCATCTTCACAATCAGCGAACGTCCTTTATAGTAACCTCTCAAATATATAGCATAACGTTTCACTTCTATAGTTTTAAGACTTTTTTTTTTATAAGACTTAGTAGTCTTAATAGATATTTGGCTGCATTTCCAATAGTGTATGTAAAGATAGCGATACAATCTTAGAGCATCTCAAGAAATCTGAAATTACTAGCAAGGGCTTCTCAATTCACGATGCCCCATAACACGAGAAGTTACACGATCAATTATATACATCACACAAATATAATTTCTATCTACTCGTTTTCTTTCGAAGAAATTTCTAATAATAAAACTAGTAATGATATACTTTGTTACCTCGCTATCGGTAGCCATTCTTATTCAGTCGAGTTCAGGTGACCTGCGATTGCCACGCTAGCAGAACAATGATCACCACAAACGCGAGGGCATACGCGAACAGACACAAAACAGACGACAATTGTACGTAAACGATCGCAAAAGCAACGCATCGAATAGGTTTGTGCGTGCATAACAGCGGATGAACGTTAAATACAGAATACATCTATACCTCATTGTACTACGCTTTTCGGTGCTTCCTCCGAAAAACCTTAGTCTTACGGTCGATAGCTACTTGTCGTTGCCGATTCTTCTAGCAACGTTGTCTCTAAATTTAGTGGTGATACCTTTTATTTTTATTATTCAAAAAAAAAAACCAGTTAGAATCTGTGCTATAGTCGAATTGAGATCGAACATCTGTAACTTTGTACTTCGTGTAAAAGCACCCTTGTGGAAAATGACTAATTGAAAGCAATTCGTCAGATCGCGTATTAGAAGTACCCGGTTTGTAGATCGTGACAGATAAGGCTTTTGTATTAAGCCAGTTTTCATCAGTTCATATGAGAGGTCACACTCGAATCTCATGCAGCGTGGGGCTGAACGAGAATAAGGAAATCTATTTAAACAGAACAAACGTCTCTATAAAATAGTAATGTTAAAACGCGAAGAGCTGAAGTTATTACGCTTCATTATAATTAAGTTTACTGTATCATTAATTAAGTTGTAACATTAGTTGTTCTGCGGCGCAAGCTGTAATCGACAGAAGTCGAAACCATCTGAAGTTGCTGAGCAGAATACGTAGCGAAGTTTCGTTTGACTTAAGAACGGCGCTAACGTTTGACTAGAAGGGTGCCCTTGTGCTAAAGCAACTTTGCAATATCGAACCTTTCATTAATAATATTGGCCTAGGGCATCGTCGAACAAGATAAATTGGGCATTTCAGCATAGTTCTGGGGCTATCAGCTTTCATCGATGATCATATAAGTACCACAGATTTAAATAGAACCAACTACTAATTGGCTTCTTATAGAGGAGCTCGACACTAGAGGTCTACCATTAAAATCGCATTGAGCAGTCATGTATACGTTGCAATGCAACTCTATTTGAGATTGATAATTTTGTCTTATAAAAACTGTAAGATAGTATTACACACGACACTACAAAAAGTATTTAGCTAGATCTACATTGAAAATAATGTTACTCTTATGTAAGCGCGGTAATTCAATGGCGTTGGCGTCTCGAGGTCTCGTTTCATAGCAATAACACTTCTATTCTGAACGGCGTGTGGTCTCGTTTCCACGTAAATATAGTTCGAGTGTTAAGGACAAATTTTATCTGGACTTGGTTTCGGCCAACGCAGGTGAGTAGTTAGAGCTTTATTAAATGGTGCGTGCAGGACTAATTACGATTAACAGCGATTGTCGTCGTGAAGAAGGCTCGCTATTAAGTTCATGTCATATTACTGTTAAACAAGAATGACTTTTTTTTGTTGATAATGGTGAATTTTAGTTTAGCCTTATGTTATTTCATCCGTTCTATTAACCCATACAGCTTGTCTCCTACTTACTGCAGTACAAATCCTTAGTAGAAGTCGTTTAGAAGTTATTAGTAGAAGCGGGTACTTTCAAAATCAATAAACTGTTTAGTGAATTGACTAATGTACATGTGTATTTTTGGCCTATTTAACGTTGCCTCCTTCAGCAATCGATTACACCAATGAATATTTATGCGTTTACGGATTCTATACTATAGATACGTAAAACTTCGCTTTGCTACGTACAGCTACGGGTATAGGCTACCTTGTTCACTCTCAGACCAGAGAGAAAAACAGTTTTATAACAAAAAAACGACTGAGATTAAATCTATGAGAACGAAAGAGCTTATCGCGTACTAAGGAGACCCGAATATTATACTAACCACAATTTTAATAGGTTTATAAATTCGCCCATTTCTTTCAAAATAGCAGAGAAGGCCGAGTGGATAAAGTGGCTTGCTTAAATCTAGTGCGATACAAATGTATTATCCGATAAGCAGAAAGATTAACGTAGAGAACTGGGCCGATAAGGCCCAGCGTAACATAGTTATACTTTATTGATATATATATATTTTTTTTTTCATTTCACCATCTTTTTATCTCACCATCATTATCTAATAATAATAATAATATATATATATATATATATATATGAATTGAGGACAAGCAATTGGTCGTTCACATGGCTACTTGGAGCTGGCCGTCGAGGGTTTGTCTCATAAAATAGAACTACGTCTCCACATAATAGAAGCTCAAAATGTAGATGCAGATACCTCGTCAAGGCAGATTACGTTCTTAAACCCACCAACGTCACTGCTTTCGTAATCCGATGAATTGCGCTACGTAAGGCCGGACATCATATACAATTTTCCATAGCTCGATCGGGCTTGGCATCGTTTGAACAACAGTGATCTTTGTCGAATCAGGTGGTGTGAAATAATGAAAAAAAAAACGGCCAGAATAGGCAGGCCCGCGATAAGGGTCCACAGGCTGATCATTATATGGAAGCGACATGTTCGTCTATGCGTGTATCAACATGTGTTGATATTAGTTCGATTCCCAGAAAAAGTGTTAAATATCTAATAATAGTAGAGTTGCGCTACACGTATAGCTTCTAGCTTTACATTTCCGAGACGACGCATCCGCTGTGAAACTTTCAAGCAGTATGACGCCACGCGATGGTCCACCCTTATGCCAGAACCATTTCACTGCAGAGGAGCGTATTGTGCATATATGTAACGCAAACAAATAGGCTCTAACTTAAATTTAAGCTATTTTTATCAAAGCTACCTTGAACGCTACTCAGGCACGATAATCGCAAGTGGCTGTTAAAATTCAGAACTTTACTCATGTTCAGTAGTCGATCACCGACGCAATACGATTTTCCGCGTCTACGAGGATATCGTTCCCTTACATCAGATGCTGAACGGCATTTTGTATTGCATAGAGCTTTTAGTTTGGCCATTTTCTGGGCTAGTATACACGCACTTAGCGAATATAAACGACTAGGTCGTTGTTATCGCTGCATATATACATACGTTGAGCCCTACTTATGTTGATTAGCGGTATACTGTGTAATGCAATGACTCCAAGCTTGCATGTATATGCTTACCCCCCGGCCCCCTAACGACAGGCGTTTCATGTAAACGGGTACATTCTTCTGACGTACAAACTAGCGAACACAATGTCGTGGGGTGTACGCTTAACGAAAAGGGCCAACGCGTAAATATCGACGTATAGTGACGTTATAAGCAATACATTTCTTAAAAAATCAGAGACGTTTGTTTGTTTTATTACGATTTTGCCGTGTGCCGTTATTACGCGCATTCCTTTAAAATCGCCATACTAGCCTGCTTCTTTAATCATATGTAATGACAATATAATAATTAGACTGAGCTTCTTTTCGGAAGTCGACTGAAGCATCGAGTGCATGTGTATATATCCTGCTTCGTTCGAAAGTAGACGCGCTTATTCAGCAAATGAGCCATGGTTACATGAATTATCTAATTATCCTCATGTCTTGTATATTCGTGCGCTATGACATTTTGAGGATTGGTTGAATCTCATCGGATAGATTCAGACAGTGGCAAATGTACTACGGCCCTATTGAGTTGTGACAGACCCTAAAAATTTGCTGTTTGAAGTAATATTCGCTCAAATATAACGTTAGTGCCCTAGACGATAGATGAAATCGAATATAAAGAATAAAGCGGAACAGAGGGCGGTGGTGCAATTCGTTCGTATTGTACACTTGTCCTGGAGCTGGCATCCAGGCGGAGCCTCGAAATAAGCAGAAGGTCACAATTATATATTACATAGGTCTTTAGTAAACGCTCTATCAAAAATGTCACTAAGTAACCGCTTCGTTGTTTACGGTGGCAATGAGAATGCTAGCGCGACCGGTAGGAACGTACGAAGCATCGATCACTGTATACTAATGTGCTCTATTGACATGTTTCCTTTGCTTTTGACTAACCTCGAATTTCGGGTGCCCCCACACTACAAGAGGAGGCGTGGGCTGAGCCAACTCGGCCTCGTACCCGCGCCGCTCGGTCTGCATTAATTTCGAAATTTGCACATAGTACGCCGTCCGTTAAGTTTATTCTCAACTTAGCCCAGGAAAGTGACAAGCTATGCCAATCAGCCTCAATGGGCACCTTTAATTATTGCTCGGCTGTTACTCACGTAATTCGCCGGACCAATTTATTTTCTCTAAAGTCATTTAAGGAACTGCGTTTCTGCTCTAGTTACTGGCAGTGTGCTATTTAGATGAATATGTATTTCTTATGTTCGTTATATGTCTAACATACTCCATTGATAAGTACACAGTAATCGAAAGATGTCAGTGAATGGTTCGGTTGATTGACTCAAATCTTTCCGCCCGAAGCCGTCAGCTATCGAAGGCGCAATTTTCGAATCGACTGCTAAATACGGTCTCTTGTTGTTGCAAGCGTGCATGGGAAGACCCATGCGATCCCACGATCACATGAGCCTGCGTTTCGAGATGGCATTATTTTGTTACGTACCTAATACGTCATGAAATTCTACTTTCAAACAATGCTGCCTGTCGTTTGATGCGCATCCAGGATCTGTACGTACTGCATCCGACCGAGTCGCCCGCCAGCAGTGGCTCACTTTAACAAAGAAGACTGCTAGTTATTGTTCATTTTATTTATTATTATTTTAATAGTTTGCTTGTATAGACGAACACCTATTCCTTACACATGTTATGCACCGTACAAACGGACCCTATTCATCGTAGAAGCTCAATCCGGCATACACAAATAGTACCTATCTGTAACAGTGTGAAATGGAATACGTTTCGATGTCACATGTCTATTGATCCCGATAGTCATAGCACACTTCAGTACTCTGTACGTGTCAGTGAGGTAACGTCAAAACTGGGCGCCTATTTCTATTGATCGACCGCTCCCGCTACCTTAAACATGAAGACAAGTAAGCGGTTTACATTTGCTCAGACCTGGTGTAGTCGTACGACTTAGGGGTCCAAATGTGTAAGCATCGTGACCACTGAACTGCCCCGTATCCTTCAATATAGTAGTCCATTCTCCAACGCCTCGCTTCTGTAGATTAGCGGAAGTGGGCTTCGTGGGCGTAATCCAGTCGGAGAAAATGTGAACTCTCAGAAATGTATGCTTTATGCTGGTTTGATTATTGCTTTAATTTAATTACATTTATTTATTTCAGATGACCCCAGTCAGAGTTGCCAACCTTATATTGGCGAACGCAGGCGCATCTCGAAATGCTTGGGTGTCGTTAGTATAGTAGGCCTTCGTTTAGAAGCGACGTAAAAACAGGAACGAGAACCACTATAATAGGTTGATCATTTGCGCTAAAACTCCACAGGGTAGCCGCAAAAATAACGCTTAAAACTCCATCTTGTAGAATATGTTTGTCGTTTCAAAAGAACACCGTCGTCAAATGCAAATGGGCATTTTTTGTGCTGTGAGATATTGCGAACTAAATGTTTCCAACAGTGGTTAAAGTACGCGGTAGTATACTAGTTAAGCCGCGAAGCTGCCTTATTCCAGGCTTTAAAAGCAGGCATGTTTTTTATAGGAAGGAAAATCGCTAATGAATCGAGGCCTTAGCCTATTTTATCACAAGGCCTGTTTCCTGTGGAGCTCTAAAATTTACGAGATATCCTGCGTATCCTTTTACTCGTATAAGAACACACACTCACACACACACACACACACACACCGTTCTAGGTACCCGGAGGCCTGTGCTTAGCTAAGAATAGCAGCAACCAAAAAGAAAGGGCACGATTGCCTGTGTAAGTGACCGCTGAATGCATGAATCGAGAGATTCTGTGCGAGCAGCCCGCTGGCGGTACGTATGAGTGCTTTCGCATTATTGTCAGTTGGAACGTCGATGTCCTTTGAACAGGGACAGATAAAACCTACTAGATGAGATAAGTTGTGTTAAGCGTAGACGACAAATTATAAAAGACTGAGAAGTTAAATATTTCACTAGGAGCCTATTCGAATAAACAATTTAAGGTTGGACATTCCTAAGCTTACATTGCTGCCTCTTTTAACTATTCGGCATTTCGTTTACGCACAAAATGATTCCCCTCAGTATCGCTGAGAAACTAACTATTTCATCGTTACTTTAGTGTCTGGCGAACGCAATGACCAGCTTAGTCCCCGAGGCCCTTATATAAAACGTACGATTTTTACAAGACCCTCCGTCGAACCGCAGTTCAATAAATGGCATCCTCTGTTTTCTATGCAAAAACTGCTATCAAGAGGTTTTCCAAGAAGGATTCACTTCCAGACGACTCGACTCGATCTGAAACAATGGGTAACAGCTGACGACACTAACGACTGAACACCCAGAAAGTAGACGATATGAAGACACTATGAACGACCTACGCTCCAGCCACCAATATTTTTGAGCTTGTTCACAGCGCCGTTTGCGGCTGTAAAGGATATCGAGGGTAAAAGGACATTTTGGAAGAAGGAGTCGCAGGAAAACAACGAGGGCCATGACAGCGAGAAGGCAGCAGAAATCAATTCGGTAAGGTCGTTCAGTGAGTAGGTAAGTATCGGAGAGACTGACTGACTGACTGACTTTGTTTTAATATACGGCAACACGAGATTTGATATCAGTTCGGCTTTTGGAACGTATGAAATGTTTGTTACTAGCAATTTAAAAAGTCTGAGCTGTTGGGGAGGGCCCAGAATGCTCGATAAACCGAATGAAATACAAACTGCTAGGCGAGGCAATTTTACGAATAAGTTAATCGAAATGTCTATATATATATATCTTTTTCTCAGAATCTACTCTCGTTAACAGCAAATATACATTGAGGCTATAGGCATACACGGACACCTTTCACGTTTTCATGTAAGGCATACGGAAGAAGATAATCTCGTTCCCCTATTGGAGTTTGTCCGCTCGCTCTAGGCAACAAGTGAATATCACAATCATTTCCTGGATAAGATTCGACTATATCTTAGTCTGTTTCTTACCCGGTGGCCTCTGCAACAACTGCTCAATCAAATATCAATCTAGTTTCGAAGAAAGATTCATTGAATTTGAAATTAACCTAATCTACAGGCATCGGCGGAAAATTTCCTGACTCTTTTGCAAATGCTGTAGCTCATCGTTCGATCTACTTATCATTTGTCTTACATACAGTTTTAGATAAGGCCTATTTCCTATATATAAAACGTACCATAGTTGTTTCTGGATAAATCGGCCATGAAATTGTGTAGATAGCCAGCATCTACTGCTGTTACTCCTGTTTACGCGATGCTCCTTTAGGAAATTTTATTGTATATCTATATATATCTTTTTATTATATTATTGTATATATAGAAGTAGGGTTGAGATAAAAGGAGACGAGAGTGTGCGTCTAGTAAAATGCTTAACTTGCGCTCGAAGCAGTATCCGTATCATTGAGAAACCTGTTTCGTTCCCAATAGAAAGCTTAGCTTTGGCCCACTCTGCAAAGATATTATTACGGTACGACTAATTCTGCGGAAGTGACCGAGACACAAGATCTCTAGGCCAGCCAGCTGTCAGATCATCATAAGAGGCAGCTGGTTCAACGCTACGTCGCCGCTGGCGCTGAAGGACAAGGCAGAAGGTAGAGCTCGGTCGCGAAGTGCTGGTGTCGATGGAAAAAGGATTAGGACGATTAACGGTATGCTGTACAGGAAGCATGTGGTCAAATACCGGACGAAGTCGTCAGGTCCAAGCCGTAAAAATTCCACAAAGGAAAAATGCCAAATACATACTACGACGGTAAATGGAACCTTAACGGTGCCAGGACCGTGGGGGGCCTGTGGCGAAGGCGTTTAGCCGTTGAGAAATAGGCAGCCGGGAGGCGTCGCGTTAAGCACACAAGACCATTCAAGAAGCAAATCTCAAAGAACGCAGCCGCACGAGGGACAAATGAATACTGCGTGGACAACATGGCTAGTAAAGATGGCCGAATATCACGGTTAGCTAGACGTGGTTTAGATACAGAAGCCCTAGCCACTATATATTGTGAATCTTCGACTAACGGGCTAATCCTCCGCAGCTTCTTATCTAAAGTCACTCGAATTCAAACTGGGTGCCATACCTTCAGCCGGATGGCAGGCAAATGCGTTCCTGCTACGCGGTCATATAGGCTAAATATTAACAACAATTGTTTGATTTAACGGTAAAGAAGAAGGTATAGATTTTTTTGTGTGTAAAAATTGTGTAGAACGCTAAACGAACAGATAAAATGACAATAACAAAGCTTACATCAACATTAATGACGACATGTGTAGAATAACTGAGTTTTTATAACTTTATTTTTTAAAGGGTAAGTCAACCTGATGATTAAATTAAATACTCATGGAGAAGCATAGCGTAACGCTCGATATATAAACATTATAAATGGCCAAAATTTAACGAACCATTTTACAAATGCCAAGAGTACTTTTGGGCTCCGCAAGAGCATGAAGACGTAAATAGCAATAAATTCAAACGAAGACAACGACTTCAATAGTTGTGCTGTATATAGTGAACAGCCATTGGAGAATCGAGAAGCCTTATTAGATCGATTAGAGCACTGCACAATATTTGTATTCGACAAGTTCGCCTGTATTTATTAAGTAGGACTTGCGTGCAAGGTATCGGCGTATAGATCGACAGTCCAACTCCCATAATTTCCCTACTGTGACCGCTTTAATCGTCGCTACCCGTTCGGTTCGACGGTACAGTGACCTTGAACCGAAAGTTCCTTTGTTATGATAGCGGTAAATTGCTACACCGTCTTTGATCACGTCGAAATCGCCCGAATCAATAATATAAAAGTGGTACCCGGGATTACCCTGCTCGAATACTAGATCACCAGCACGATAACGTCGTTCGAATAGAAAGTCTTTTACATCTTCATACACCTTGTCATTTCTAAAGAAAGGCTCAGGATGAAGCTTCATAGTCCTCAGTAACATTCGACGCTCGTAGAAAGTTTTTCGAGGCGCCTTTTTAAGCTTGTCGGCGTCAGTGTCCGTCTCCGGATTAAGTGCGTCTTCGAACAGGGCGCTCCTGTCATAGTGAAGATCAGGAATATCGTCCATTCCCAGCGAGCGCTCCACACGTTGCCAGCTGGAATCATAGTGTAACGGAACAAGTCGGTTGCATTCAAAGCGCATTAAGCCTATCAGCCTCTAACTAAACAAACGCCTCTCATTTAGACACGGGTCATCTTCGTCTATGCACAAATGAACTCCTGCAACATTAGAATTCCTTTATGTCACCAGATTGTTCAGAACTGATTAGTTTCATGTAGTGTACATAGACGTAACCGTACTTGGCGTGCCAACACGTGACGTTTCGGTTTAGTCGGTTTTTGTATTTGTGGTTTACCAGCTGAACGTAGAGGTAGACACATAACACGATGTTTGCTGGCGTCAAGAAGCAGACATTCATGTTATGCAAGATTGGTTTGCAAAAAAAAGCACAAGCCATGAGGATGGAAGTGAATTTAGCGCAAACTTCATAGATAATTAACGTTAGATTACTTAAACATGACAACACTGATGACAAATTACAAATCATCTTAAGGGAAGCTGGTTTCATAGGACCCGACCTAGGACAACAAAAATTGTCCTCCACAAAACGGGCCTTCTTTAGCACTGCGGTACATCTGTACTTGTTCATATTCAAAACGATTCAGTGTTTTTATCTGCGTATCGTTTAGGTTGATTCACATTCTAAAATGATGCAAAATTTTCGCATACGCTTTTCCTAGAACAGGAACGAAATAGGTTTCTGTGTCATTCACCGCCCTGTGTGGGTACAGTCTTCAAAATTACCTTTTCATATTGCTTCAAACACCGTCGAAAGGAGATTATTTAGGGTTATAAACAGACCTACTTGGTAACGGGATAATCATACAGCTTCTGTAGAAATCCGCTCGTTCATGTAGCCACAGGACCAAACACTTTCTTTTCTCAACTTAGAAAGTTATGTCTATAAGCTACCTCTGTTCGGACCTATTCATCGTTCTAACTGTTTTGCTGCACATCTCGACCAATGCTGTACTCTATCAATTTTATTTTGACGACCCTGTCGCTTCGAAAGCATCGCCTGATCAACTAATAGCGTCTGTAAATCGAATGTTGACAGTTATTCTTTGAAACTGAGTGGCCGATGAGTGAGAAGGACGACTTGGCTACCTCTCATCTGTTTTTATATGTATGTGTATACCTTTACAAACCGTGGACTTGGAGTGCCTATCGCGAAGTCATCTAAGGTACGACTCAATAAAATAACGCTGCATTTAGCTAGAACAGATTTAGCTTATTGATATTCATTTTTTTTACACAAAATAACAATTGTTTAGTCTGCCGCTGAGCAGAACTACTTTCATTCGATATTCGACTGTCGTTTTTTGTTGTTGTGATTTTTTTATTTACGTACGCTTTACGTTGAAGGATAAACGGCGAATAAAATGAGCAGCGTTTCTATCAGCGTGGCTGATTTTATGCTCAATATCGTATGTAAGCACCACTTCGTGTATTTTGCTTTATTGATGATTACGAGCATCGAACTATGGACAACGTTACGAGCATAAATGATAGTTTGTTTAAAATTTTTTTAAGTTCTGTAAGGAGATCAGTACAGACGATAGAAATTTGCCAGTTCAAAATCTACTCTTGTCAATCGAGCTCGAACTATTAGATTCTGTGGGGTTTCGACAGTGTATAATGTGTCGCTGTAGAATCTTCATATTGATCTCTCTCTGAAAACTATAGTTTATCTCTTATTTAGCTATTTTCAATAAGTCTAAATGAATATGGCAAATAATAGATAGGCCGCAGGACTTCTCTAGTAACTAGCTGATAAAAAGGTAACTAGCGTTGCGTAGTAGTGAAGAGAACCTACGTATAATTGCATCAGTTAGCCCAGAACATGACTGAGCCCAGAAGCTATGGCACATTACTTTTTTGTGGTCCGAAGCGAAAGCTCGTCCTGACTAAGTGATTTAGATCGTGCTCGCAAGCTATTATTATGGAAGTTTCAACTTGCTGACACCGCTGTGACGTGCATCATCGTGGTCGAACGAGGTTCACTGAAATTTAATTGGGTAGCGGTAGTTGCTGAACTCTTGTGCTACTGCAATACTGGATTTCTGTGGGATCTGATTCTATTCGAATCTGAACGGCGATGCCGGACCGAAAACGCGAAACACAGTGGAGCCTCTTAGATTCATTAAACCTCAACATAAACCTTTATTTCTCGTATCACAGATAGCATGGTCACCTATTGGTACATTATTTTCGAAGGAAATCACAGATCGATTACCCAAGTACAAAAGAAGTTGTGACCACAATTGCCACGCAATGGACATTGATCGACAGCCGGCTCCGATCATGAAAAAAAAAGTGTGTTTATACACGGATTTGTTCCCAAAACACGACATGTCCATAAGATCAGCGGACAAATACCTCATCACACTAAACTGTTTACGTTCGAAACTCACGTTCGGGCCATGATATCACACGGATCCGGCAATTTTTTGCGGCTCCTTTTCCAACCTGCTGTCCTAACGTCACAGACGATTATGTCGTTCTAAGTGCGCGTTATATCTATTAGATGTATTTACTACTTATCTTTAATCCTTGTTTCAAACAATACCGAAATCGTTCCAATCCGATAGTTCTAACAAGTACTTGTGGCTCATGCATAACTGGTGGTAATTATTAGTTGTTAGTGGAAGTTGATAAATTTTCTACATGATTCCTTTCAGCTAATCATGATAAACGAAATCGGGTTTTTCGTGTGCCGTTCGTACGAAAAAAAACCACCATTATCTAGGCGTAAACCCGACTAACGACCCGCTTAATCATTGTATTGCTGATAGCCAGGACAAATAAACTGGTTGCTAACTGTACTCGTAGCGTCTGCCGCCATTTTACTTTTATCTAATAAAAACAATGTTAAACGATGAACTTGAAAAGACCTAGCGACGCTATTGAAGCAGATCCGATTAATATCGTCGCTCAGAGATAGAAATCTCCTTTTTCTTGTTACTCGCTTTGGGGGATAGAACGAAAAATCTGCTCGTTTTAGTGCAGCAGATTTGGGCTATACGTTATAAATGATCGAATTTGGCTTTCATGCAAAATCTGAGATAAATCGAGTTAAATGAGAGAAAAAAAATCGTTGCATTATGCTTGTGAGGCTCGAAGTGCCTCATGAGGTATCGACAAATAATATAATATCTATAATATATATAAATAAAGCAGCGATCATGGCTCTGTATCGTGGATCATGGATGCGCCGTGAGCAACATATACGTTTGTGTTATGAGCAGAATCGCCTGCTCCATTGTAATTTTCGATCAAACCCACAAGCGGCATTTCCAGCGGCCGTGTATCTAAGCCAGCGGAGTCTCAGACGTTTTCAATCTGCAAATGACTAGGTAGGTGTCTTGTCTTTTAAGTGTATGATAAGTCGTTATCAGTATTTTCAGAACAGAATCATCTTGTTGCATTGAGGTCAATTAAAGATCTGCTCTTCCAACATTATGTGAGTGTACATGTATAGACGTGCATCTGAATCATCCAACTATCTGTAGCTGCGCTATTCGATCCGAATCTGAAACATATTTCACTCCATATGTCATTTTCGTAGCGTTGGGTTTTGTCCAGCCAATGATTCTCGTTCTACTTTTTGATGCAATATCTATGAACTGAGTCACTCCACAGGACCCACATCCTTCCGGCCGATGTTGCGCTAAGAATACAGACAGGGTTGACAACACCTCTAGCTAATTGCCGATGAGCCGAAACGGGTCTTACCACGATAATGGCTTAAAACCTTACTATTTCGACGCGCTTCAGAATTGTCGCTCTCTTCAATGTAAACACCATTTACGGGTGCGTGTGATAGGACCTGTCTGAACAGGGCGATGCGGTTCTGGGTAGACTTTCTATTGAAAAAAGAGGTCAGTGTCATTATTGGTTGGATCTCCACATCTGTCACAAAGCACAGACGAATGGTCCTCAACATGTTCCTTATTTGACCGAGCTCGCTTCCTTATTTGGCGCGCTCTCGGAGGCAAATCGACATATAGATCGGTCGCGGAACTAAGTTAAATTCCGGCCTTAGCGTAATTGTAACACCTTATTAAAGAATTTTCATGATTGCTTCTCTAATGTTTGCCACTGATTTTGTCAAAGAACAGTTGCTGGGAATTAGTTAGACACGAAAACAATAAGAACTATGCAACGTGTTTTTATCAAAGTGTTCCCAAACACAGTAGTTATTATCCTATTAATAACTAGCTGAGTAAACGCATCAACTTGAATTGAGTCGTCTTAGTAAATGTGTCATGGTTTTTGAGAACTGTTGTAGCTAGCTAGGCTCGGGCACTCGAATCAAAATATAGCTTTTACAGACCTATGTTTACCCAGTTACCACGTAAACTGCTAAATGCACGAGTCTATTCGGGGTCATATTAGGATTTAATATCACTTACCATTTCAATGGGGGTTGCCATTAATCAACGATTAACAGTTTCGGCAGATGGTAATATACTAACATCCACACATCTTCTTACCTTCGGACTCGATTTCGATGCACCGACAGAGTCACCTAAAGCTTGAAAGTGGCATTAAAATCAGAGGCTATCTGAGAACGGCTCATTAAAGAAATGGCCAACAGAAAGCTTCATTGAAAATGTTCATTAACTACGGCTCATTATATTGTTACTTTTAGTCACATTTAGCACAGATGTGATGAAGTCGAAACTTTGCTCAAAGTTACACCTGTTGAAGGGGCGAAAAATAGCCCGGACAATTGGCGAATACCGTTTACGTAAAAAAAAAAAGAGAAAAGATCGATCTTAGTATACTGATTGTTATAGTACACTGAAGTTTGTTGTGAAGAGTTTTCTGACTAAATAGCAGAAGCTAAAACCAATGCGCGCCACAGACCAATGGCAATTAAGTTACGTTTAAGATTAATTCAATGCTTACGCAGCTATGGCTGTTAGTTAGTCAAATAGACAGAAGATCGAACCGGGGCTATCGCAATGTACCATCGCTGAAAATACGCTACGGTACGTGACAAAGGTTATTGTTTAATATCGCTTTCTTTGCCTAAGCGGCTTCGACCAAAAGTTTGGGAACTAGGAACGTTGCGACGCGGCTTAATATTATACTTTCCGTCAATAGAAAACAAGGCGAAGAAGCACAGGGTGTCATTTTCTCATTATAGTTCTTCAAAATGACGTAGACTACGCTTTACATGCAGAGACGAACCTTTTGCAGACGCTTTATGTCCCGTCCCGTCGGCTAACTTGCTAAATCTTCCGACAAGCCTGAATGCGCCGCTGGGGGTAGTAAAGAAATCCATGGCAGCGATATTGTAAGCCGTATGTCAAAGCTCTTTCCGATTGCCGGACTGATCCATCGCGCCAACGCTTGCCAGCGGTGACCCTTCTATATGCAAAAGAATGCTATCGGATATAACGATATGCCTTTCTGTAGCCCTCTGCAATATCTAGGAGAAGCTTAGAAATGTCTCAGTTAATCCGCTGTGATGTTTTATGTAATAGTTTTATAAAACGTTCGGTTCCACTATGGACCAATTGTCGATATTCGAGTGAACTAATATCTGCGTTAATAAAAATATGCTTTCCACAAGGTAAGACGCATATAAGTATAAATAATAAGTAACTCTTAAAAACTCGCTCATAGAGAAAGATTTTAACTTTCTGTACATACTGCGGAAGTTCGACAAAAACAATTCCTAGAATCTTAGGAAATTGACGACTTTATTGTTACTAAAAATGGTCGAATGGTCATCTACATCACGGTGCCAATGGTGAAAGTAGGATAATACGTCAGCCTAATGAATAAGCTATACGTACCTTATTTTACATGGGTCTTTCCAATTAGGTATCTAGTCTAAACGGTAATAGTTTTTCATGAGTAAAGTTACGATGAAGTTCAGGACATTTTCTAAACCCTAGCACCCAACTGATCATCATATTACTTCTAAAAATTACTGTTTCAGGATAAAATATGGATAGTTGTGATAACGGCCGTGGTAATGGTAATTTTCATTACTCTATGCCAGATCTGTTAGCAAAGGAATTCATCTACGAAATAGCGGACTTGTCCACATATGCATGACATTCACGTATGAACTCCAACACAATTACTGGTACATAGATGGGTGGGAAGTTAGTAATACGCAGGCGGAATCCTGGGTTGGCCTGAATGTTAATGATCTGCCGATACAAGTTCCTAAACCTCCTAGTGACAAATAAGCCTGTGCTAAGATGAAAAAATTGATTTAGAGTATGTGTATTTTTAAAAGAAAGTGCCTAAGTGACGAACGTATACATATTGAATTTATTTTGATGCCCACTATAGTTGTTGGCATTAGGTGGGATGAATCGGTAATATTTTACTTAATAAGTTATCTATATATACACATATATATATATATATACATTCAAACGACGTTTTTGAGTGTCGCTTGTGTATATAACGGCGTTATCCGGTATCTTGTCTGAAACAATCCTGCTATATGATTCCACCCAAAAACTTTCATGATGAACTTTTATTATAAGCTCTGGGTGTTTAATCTACTTTGAATGTTCCTGTGGTAACACAGTGTATAATGTGTTAGCATGCTAAGCTTAGGTTCTAATACGAACGTTTGGAGCCAGCCAGGAGGCTGGCTCCAAACATTCGGATTAGATGCCTAGTGGCGTAAGTACCGGGCGTAAAACACGAAAATTTTAGTAAGTTACATATATATTATGCAATCGACCTTGAGTAGATGCTGAAGTCTAGTATTCATAATAACAGAGGAGAAACAAAATGTCCCGATAAAATCCAACCCTTTATTACTACGTACTAGTGTTAGTAGGCTTTATGCACAAGGTACATTTAAATTCTCCTAGTTCTTAGCAACTTTGTTATATATGTTTAAACAACAGATAACGGTGGGCGGGAGAATACATAGCCTCCTTTTGATATTGACGATAATAATGTAGCTTGTTTCTATAGAACTCTTGATGTAAAGTCGAAGTGGTAGTCCACCTAGATGAAATATCTGGAAAGCTGCCTGGTGTCCTCTGCCCTTCTAATAAGTAAGCCATTTAAATAGCGAGCCTGCAGATCAAATGGCGCTAAATTGTAGCCTGGTAGGGTAATATGGAAAATGCTTTCTCATTAATCGAAGGACTTGTGAGATCATTCACAAAAGACTACCTGTCGTGGCCTTAATTTTAATCTGCATAGTCTAAATGGAGATATGGTTAGCCAGTTGTATTATCCTCTCACTAACACGCCCTGCCTTTAGAACCTTTCCTCATCGCATTTGGATGCGATTCTCTTGTTAAAACCACCCTTCGAGCGTACCTGAACTACCTACTCAATATACACAGTCGTTAGTGTGGAACCTAAAATACCAGTTTTGTCTAATGCAAACTCGGTTTCCAGATAATTTCAATTAGTTAGTTGAACCACAATCAGTTTCATCATTCTTTGATGGAAGAATTCTAGACAGGTTGTTTTTGCAAGTCAAACAAGCCAGAACAAGCAGTCTACACGCTTTTCTCTACACTTAGGAACCGTTTCGTTTCGTCTTCTTCGATTCTTCCTAGAAGTCTTTCAGGACTTCTAGTAGACTCCTGACTTTAAGCACCGTCGTAGAAAGCCGAAACAACTGATAGCACTCATTGTGAGGCCAATACTGTTCTCAATAAGGATTAATATTATAAACGCTTAGTGGCTACTATCGCGCAATCAATTAAGTTTGAAGCTGCTGGTAGATCCTTTGTTATCATCTGGTTTCCTGTTTTTTTTTGAAGATAGAAATCATTAATGTTTCTTCGATAACATTTCGAGGTGCCGTACCAGAGGTTCTGCCGCTACTACCACCAAATTAAAGCTATACTTAATGATTCCCTCCATCAGATTACAAGATTCGAAGCTGCGCTCCTTCTTCACCCTTTGTTTTTCTAGTGCTAGCGCCGCTTAATTAGTAGTAGATTATAAGAGCTTTGCTCGATCTATTTTATGTGAGGTAATTCAACATAGCATTTATTATATAGTCTACAGTTTTCTTTCTAATGCTTGTAGCCGCCCTCGCCCCCATTTTAACATGTTGGGAATGTCTATTCCGTTAGTGCCGCTTAAATACCATAAGAAAACAGCAGAAATGAGACATACTACTGCTAAGCTATGATAAACAGTTACGCTATTGCTCAAAAAGTAAATAATTTTCCTCTGATATCAATAGTCGAAGTCTACAGATAATTTTGATTATACCCGGATATCCCAAAAATAGTAGCAATGCTATTTAAATTTTGGTCTCTACAAACTTTGGAATGAACTTACAGCCTTCCGATGAAACGTAAATGTTGTCTTATTGCGCTCCGGGCAAACAAAATAGGCCACCCATTTTATACATTCTATATAAATATGTTTAAATCTCTAAAAACAATCGATAAGTAGGTTAAGTATGTTAAAAAAAAAACTCTTGATAGCTACCTCTTACCTTCTGGCTGACGCCGTTTTCGTTTCTCATTTACTTGCATGGTCCTCGTGTTATTATATAATTCGTGTTAATATATTATTTTACATCAAGCCATGTCACCATAAAAACCTTATTGCGTTGCAGGTTGTTGATACGCGGTAATTGAGACTTATTGCATCACCCATATGTCATGATACGTATATACGTTAACACATAAATATGCCTCAATTAGGAGTAATATTGAGTAAAATACGTTATATGAGCCTGGGCGGCCATAGACCACAATCGTGGAATTAGACCGTAGTGCCTTAAATGTTTTTCGATCGAACCTGAATTAAAAATGTTTGGATGCTTTCATTGAACACAGTTTTAATATGCGCATACAACAGCTAGAGTCATCAGTCATTAAATAAAGTTCATGCATATGCCAATATACGCGAAATTTATGTCGTATAATTAAATGCGAGAAACAGATATTCAGACATAAGGAAGCCAATTACCTGATCATGCGAATAGGCACCGCAAAGGCTATTGCAATAGCTATATTTGTTTACACACATTGTATAGTAAATGTATAAATTCACAGTGTCTAAAATGGGGATATTTGTTTCTGGGACCGTACCTAAAAAAAAACAAATATTTTAATGAACTGTTTTCGTGATGTGTCAGAAATAATCATTCGTAACGGCCATACCTATTCTCTAATGACAATTATTCACTGCGATTACAGCTTTAAACAGGTTCTACACCACTCAAGGCTCGTCTCAAGTGTCCCCTTCGCAATTCTGTTAATGGGTTCCTGATAGGGCCAGTGACCGAGTCGGCATTACTACGTCGATACCTGTTAGACTCTTGGTCAATAACACTTCATGTGTTCATAACAATTCAACGGGTTCAACTCTGGAAGCGGTTCTTCCTGCGCTTTATCTTTGCATCGAAGACGGAAAATTTCTTGTCAAACGAACCTGTGGCTTTCATTTTTCCCTCAGATTCTTCCAAAGCCTTCTCTAAAAGTATGGGCAGCAAATACCCCGCCCCCGCCATTCAAACATCTTGATTTTACTGTTTTCATAGAGCATCTAATTAATTTTTTATCATTAATGACGTACATGTGAAATCTTCGTAAAAATCCGTGATATTCACTCAGATTCTATTTTTTTACTAACGCCCTGAAGGACGAAAGAGAAGGATCATACTACTAATTTTGGAGTCCGCGCCCTTCTTTTTTGTAGAAGTTTTCCGGTTGTCTTGCTCTGGAACCTGTTTTTGCGACCACATATTCATTTGCTACAGAGTATACTGTCGATTTGGGGTATAATCTCGCTGGGAGCTCGTCTAGCACAAGCGGATTGGGTAGTGGATGATCTTCATTCAGCTCAAATTCCGAAAACGAGACTCTGTTGTTTGCCACGACGAATTCGTTGTTTTGTCATAAAATAAGCTGACTTTCGTCTGGCACTGGACGTACGGACGCTGCAAAAAGAAATGTTATTTATGCTTGAATTTATGATACCGATTGATTTAAATTTTAGGCCCCCTTTAAATAGAAAAAGACAATCCACTCCTGGATTTGCTTTATGTACTTAATGTTTATGTTTTAAAATGCCGTCGTTAGCCATTGAGCTGATTGCAGATAATAATACTACTATAATTATTGCTGAATTTACATACATTCTCAATAGATTTCGAAATCTTTGAAGATATAACGCATTCATCGAATATTTTCTTTCAAAATTTGAAAAAATATCCCAAATCTGCAATATTTTTTACCAATGTAGGCTGCCCAAAAGACTGCCTCGAGTCAATTTTGAAAATTCTGGGCCTTTTGAATTATATTTTCCTTATATGGACTTTCTTTCATATTTTGTTCGATACAACCCTGGTGTCACTTAGTTTTTTTTATTGACTAGAAACATTAATAACCACTGAAGCTGCCTGATTTTTTTAATTTGAGTGCCCCAGTCCTTTACTGCGACTCCTTACTATACCAGCTAACAATCGATAGGTCTTGCTTATGATATGAGTTAACGACAGCGAATGTCGGGCGCGAATCATAGAGGAGGCACATTTGTTTTGTGCCCAATGTCACCCATCCTATGCAGTGCTAACACAGTCCATAATGTAACTCCAACATTTACATCGTTGGCTCTTCATATCACTCGTCTCTGAACTATTTTGTTTTTGGCTTTTGTCGAAACCTTGCACGTAGTCGTACTATTCATAATCCTTAGTGGCTTTTCACCCTATAAATTCGTCAGTTTACTTTGCCTCAAATTCATTTTGGATTTTA
The DNA here is from genome assembly GCF_002443255.2 of Varroa destructor. Classification (NCBI taxonomy): domain Eukaryota; kingdom Metazoa; phylum Arthropoda; class Arachnida; order Mesostigmata; family Varroidae; genus Varroa; species Varroa destructor. The sequence goes on along the minus strand of NW_019211457.1, from coordinate 17,187,997 downwards.
TATTTTTTCACAACTGCTATTATTCTACGTATGGTTCACGTACTCCTCGGGCCCAAAAATCATTTTCCACATACGACAGAGACATTTCTCCCATGACGTCAAAACTGGCATAACTGAACAATGTAAGCAGGAAAAAAAAAACTCGAACCTGAAAAAACACAATGCTTTTTGGTCCTCAATGCTATCGTTTTATACCACTTAGATAAGTAAAATACAAAACGATTATATTTTTCCTATTCGTGTTTTTGAGAAAGTTTCTACATTTTTATTTTACTTTTATTAATATCCAACATACGTGTTGGTTATCTATTTATGTGATCTATTTAAAATATGGAGTGTATATGAATGGTTGTAACACACATCTATCACTTCGTAATAACATAATAGGAATGGCGGCTCAGTTGTAAATTGACATTTTTTTTACATGAAAATTATTTGGATAAAACTCTTCGGTGTACCCTTTTCAAACTATGTCTTATAAAGCACATCATTTGAAGCAATCATTTAAAACATATTTGTAGACCTAATAAAATTAAACAATTTTTTTCCTTTAAGATAGTAAGCATAGAAGGCCATCAGATAAACTTCTGTTTCCTGTTGTCGGAAAACATCAAAGGCCTTACACTCTTATTGTTCAATAAGTGCCAGGTATTTTGATGTATTACCTGAATATAGGCCGAGTGGTCAATGTGCTCATCTTTCTACACTTGGAACGAACACTTTTCCAACAAAGAAGAAGAAGAAACCTAGGGCGTTCAGAAGTTGTGGGGTTTTTTCTTCATACCTACGGAGCGCATGCGGGCAACAACTAATTCCTTTTTCTTGGATGTAAACGACGCTGAGCACTTGTACAATTTCACAAAACATGATTTATTAAAGTATACAATAATATCAAACGACTGCACTTATGAAAAATGTATATGAAGGTAATTTTCATCTAATTAGAATCGTTAAAAGGTTTTTTTTTGCATATTTGAGAATAATATACATTTAACAAATTTCTATCCAAGGCATGCCATTTCAAAAACTTTTTTATTTCGAATTATATTTTTCATATCTTAGCGCAAGCGGATAGACCAATGCAAGTACAATCAATGATTTACATCAAACAAGAAATGGAATTCAGTAGACAGGTTTCAACGATTTTTTTTTATATATTGCGAATAGCTTTTATTATTTTTTAAAGGACTTTTTAATGATAATAACGATCTAGAAAATTTTTATTAGGGTAAGTATCCGGATTCGGCCCCTTTGAAATGGCATTTAAAAGGGAATACGTACAATAAACGATCGTGCCGCATTCCTGATTTCATGATACACTAGCAACACCATGAATGTCCAATAAAGATTGTTAAAAAAAAATAACTAAGGAGTTCACTTGTACCGGTAATTTTCGTTTCTACAAGTAAAATAGTAGTAATAATAATAATCCGTGAGCTAATTTAACTGCAGATTTTCGATGTAATCCAGAAAGGTCAGACCCACCTTGTATTTCATTGAATGACCTCCATCCCAGAGGCGATTATTACGCACTAAAACTATGGCAATACATGCAGCATGTTACCTGGTTCACTTTATTTACCACCGACCTTCTAGCTAGCCTTCAGGTTAAGACTTTAATTTCACACAGCTACGAAACCTACTCTGGAAAGCAAGGAAGTTCGGAAAGAAAATAAGTTTCGCATATTTCTTTTACACGTTGAGGAAAACTTGAAAATGAGACAAATTTCAAAGGAGGTTATGTTGACCTCTTTAACTCTTCGCTGTGCAGGAAGATCTAAATAAAATTATGCTCTAGAGAGCTGATCTTGTCATGTGCAACATAGGTTAGATGTTTGTGCTTCGCTCGTTGCCTTCGCTTTACAAAATTATCAAGTTATATTAGTTCACTGAATTGATTTTTAGTTGGCATACAGCCCGCTGAGCTGTAACTAAAACGTATAACCATCGATTGGACTACGGCCGATCTTTCAATCAGAACCGTAACTTTGTTACTTCAGTTAAGAGGCTACGGTAAACATCGGAAAATCTATGATAATCAGTTTAGATATCGGGCGCTGACGTCAGATGCAGGCATCCTGACTATTTTTGTCCTCAGAGAAAGCATGCTCTGCACAAATCAGAACGACCTGCAGGCACAAGATCTATGAACTCATGATTACAATTTCGCGCTCCAACAAGCTCACATTTTGACATAATTTTGTATGATCTTGACAAATCTTGAAAGTAGCTTGTTTTCGTTGCGGGCGTTCGGAATATTATATATGCTACAACAGGTGTATAATGACATTTAACGCTATAATAGCAGAAGAAATGTAGGTATAGATTAATTGAAGAAAGCGAATGCTTCAATTAATAATGGGAAGACAACCTAAGTGGTTATCTAAAGCACATGGCTGATAATAGTCAGATGCCTAATAATAGGCAGACGCCGAAAAAAGATAAATGATTATATTTAGTGGTTTAATATAACAATAAGAACCAAACCCTATAATCCAACAATAACAGGAGATCAATACACTTTAAGTGGCCTATATAAAACAGGGACACCTAAAGCGGTGGTTCATGTATTCTGTATCGTATCAATTACCTCGTTATCGTCAATAATAAACCTCTCCTTGAGAACAAAAAAAAAACTACACGATGTATAATAGGTCACAGTTATTGTAAATCGAATAAAATCGAGTAAACTGTCAAATTTAAGTTAACTAAATTAGATTTAAGTTAAAATTTGTCACATTTACGCTGTGTTCCCGAATTGGCTCAATTAAATATTTGGTTAATATGCTAGTTCCAGGAAACAGAAAAATTTCCGGGGTATACTATATTGATCGATCTTTAGGTGGTTTCTGCTGGAAATGCAATAGTGTATCGGTACGTATCAGCTTTGCCCATATATATATACATATATATATATATATTAGACATGTTTCTGCGTCTGTCTCGCCCTTTCTACTACCCATTACGAAGCCTAGTTAAGGTCCCAAATATCAGGTTCTCTTATTGCGCGACGAGGCTCCCGCCTGCCAGTGTAGAATGCCAACGGTGAATCATCTGAATCATCACCTTGAATTGAAAAATATTTTTACTGGCCGACAAAACCTAAACAGACCACACAGAAACCTAGCTAAGGAACTTGCCCAAACTAAATAGAGCGCTAGATTCCGTAGGCAGTCTCATCCTGTAGGAAAAAAAAATGAGGAACTCCCGTTTCCGCTTTGACAGCTATTATTCAAACTTTGAAACCCGTCTACAGTGTTCATAACATATCCACACTGGAAATTATTCTCATAATGGAAACGTTGTTACCGTCAGGCCATTTTCATGATGTGTGCTAGCTGTCCGTCTAAAGGAAATTTCATAAACTCAATAGACACCTTCATGGTACGCTTGTTTTTAAGAATATTTTTAGGACGAAAGGCAACGGCAAGAACGAGAAGATTATTAAGTATTATATATAATACTACATAAAGAACTTATCTTCATTGAGGTGAGCTTAATTCCACTGTTTGATTCGATTACACCGTTTCCTATAGCGTATCACCTATATGATGTTATTTTATAATGAGGAGGTACTAGGTTGAGCTTTTCACTATTCAACGAGTAAGACAGGATCTATTAAGGAAAAGTCTGGTTCAGAGGCAAATGGACGGACCGGACCTCCTTCGGTGGTGGATCCCACCTATACATTTTATGCAGAAGCCATAACCTGTTAGTCAGCAAGCCAGCGATTATGTGACTTCAGAAGGGTGCTTCTTTTAATTGCTCCCTTTTTGCGTTTGTTTTGTTAGTTTGAACCAGTTATTAAAGCGTTTTTTGTTGGACTGGAAATTTTTTTACAAGTTTCCCCTTTGCCTGCTGCCCAGCGAGTAGAACTTTTTGGTCAACCCTTTGAATTTCTTGCCTGCAAGCTGTTGTTGTGGTGCGATATCGAGATTCCCCCCCGCCATTTCTCTCCATTGTGTTAAAGGAAATAATAAAACAGCCAGTCCCATATGGACCTATGCGAGAGCCAGCAGTCCAAGTCCTGCGACACTACGAGAAAACCACAGCGTGAAGGACTCATCGACTCCAATTGGGCGCTTAACCTTCTGCGTGTAAGTACGCAGCAGAGGCTGACAGTCGAAGCCCGTTGCAAAGCAATGCCGAAACACAATGGCGGGCGTGCGATACGCCGGAATAATGCGATGCATTCTTTGAAGTGCGCTTTTCTCTATTTGATATCGAATGCCGTTCATGCGATACTGTTAGAGGCTTCAAGCAGACGTCGAATATTAGTAGACTCTGGGGCTACGGGCGATTTACTGAATCGGACAATTGCCGACGATGTTGCTGTGAGCGATAGCAACGATTTCTGTGGATGCAAATCAACAGGTCGAGTGAAGATCGTACTAGTATTAATGTAGTAGACTATCGGAGGGGGCGACCAGGCCCAGCGAGAGAATGGCGCGGAAGTAGATGGGATGCTGGTGGTGTTCAAGGTTATAGGCAGCGGTTTAGCTGCATTCTAGGCTGTCAACTGCTACGCTTGCTATTCGAGGCTAAGAGTTGTCTTTGCAAAGAGGAACCGATTAAAGAGTAGACGGACAATACACAGTGTAGGTTACTACCGCCGGGTACCCAAATGGCAAAGGGTAACCTGATTAGTTGTGTCAAATGACAACGTTCATTTGAGCGTTGTGACTACTTCGAATAGCTTCTAGGCTTCGAACGAAATGGGGTACTAGGAAAAGACCCCGCATTAGTGCGGTGTTAGACAGTTGGCTCGACAATCTCAGCAAAACTTTTCATTTGTTTTACGCCAAACGCTGGCTGATCGGACGAATTCAAAGAGTTAATTCACAGTATTTTCCCTACCTGCTACTTGGGTTTAGCAGGTGGAATTTATGCTTACTATGGGCAAGCAGAGATGAATTGATACTCTCATGCTTTACGTCCGCTAGCGTAACTACCTTCGAACTCAGCGACGTTTAGCGGTAACGTAACTATTCAACAGAAAGTAGAAAAAGAGTAGATGCCACTATAGAAATCAATAATAGGACTTTGCATCAAACAACACTAAAGGATTAAGGATCCTCTTGCACAAGGAGCTCCTAGAAAAACATGGCTAGCTCGCGATGATGGATGCCGTATCATTACCTCGTAGTTCGAGCGAGCATTCGAAGCCTCGTTAATTCGTCAATATTAGGCTTTCTTCCAGTTGCTAGACGGTTCGTAAGTGTTAGCAAGAAAGACAAATAGTGCAAGTAAATATAGCAGAGGCTGGCTGTTTTTAATGTCCTGCATCTTAGCTTACTCAACGCATAGGTGGATAGTCCAAGACGATAGCTTCACTGTCGTGACATCAAGTATTGCTGACAGTGTATAGAAGTTACCGAACACTTCCTAATTTTATTGAGTTCATCGTCCAACATTTTATGGATTAATTTGTTTAATAACAAACGGTTGAGCGAGTAACTTCCGACCTGGGCTGCCCGAGAGAGAGAGAGAGAGACTCACTCATGATGTGATTAGTTTATAATGTTATTGATTTTGTCGCGGTATGTTTACACTATTTTATCTCTGTAATATATTTGTGTATCATATATTATCAGGTGCCCATCTACAATTAAGATCCTATGGACACGCGTTGCATAAATTTTCGTTGGGGGGCTCGTTGAGCAGAAGATGTTTGATCTATGTCAAACGGACTCGCTCAGTGGCCTGCCAAGATCCAATTGGATATCGTTCAAATGACTAGCAATGATCGAAACAAATAGGCCAATCGAGATGGCCTTCAGATATCTCATAGAGGGGCCTTTTACTTTTCCTTTACTTTCTTGCCATTCATATTTATCCCGTCTTGATCTTTGAAGGCGGTTCATACTACACCCTGCAGCTGATTATCATAGGGCTGGCAACATAGATTTAAATAAACAACATTAAAAACGCACGGCTAGTACTCTTCTTCGTCAAATTGCTAACAATAATTAGTATCCTATAGATTAAAACGATCCTGTAACCGCTAAAACTCTTCTGGCAAGAATTGAAACGAAGTTTTTTCAGGATTGATTGATTGATTGATTTGCGAGAACCATCATAAGCAGTCTGTTACCTTGCGCTCTGATTTGAAAGCATATCTTGAACAAGAATCACCTTTGCGCTAAGAAAACATATTGCTATTCATTAGCGGAAACAGCTTCTAGAGAAGAATTTTCACCAAAAGATCGTTTGCCCATTACTTTAACCCATTAAAGTGCCCCACGATTTCTGAATTTAATTCTGAATCTCATCACTGTCTTAACTGGTTGTGAAAGCAATGTCAACTCAAGGTTTGAACCGGAGTTGTAACTGGGTCGCTCTATTCAGTGGGCGTCTCTAGTAAAGCGGTAATCCGTTACGTAGCCAGCCAAGGTGCATGCAGTTCCTCGACACGTGGATGAGACAAGGGTACAATGCATACGTACACAGTGATCTATGTATAATGCCATATTCGCCTTGACTTCACATTAATCTAACATTAGCATACGTTTTGCTATATTCTCTTTTATAGACGAGCTTATTTTTACGTTACACACTATCATCCTTTGTATAAATACTGGTATTATTTAAAATGGTTATTTGTATAGTTGTTATTTCGGCGCGATCTTCGTGTCTTTCTTATTTCTTAATCATACAATAGATTTTCATAGTCGCCTTGTCTTAAGTTTTGTTTCAACTTGGTACAAATGGCAATCCGGCCACATTGTGGATTATGTTGTGCCATTTTGTTCTAGAATAACTTTGCTTATCTTAACTCTATATAGCCGCTATCAAAAAACCCTTTTTTCTACTAGTTTTAGGATTACACCTTTTTGATAACTTTTTTTTTACCACTATCACATTTATGAGCCGTATCTGCACTCAGATGATATATATATATACGCAGCGGCTTTGCTAGAATTTTAGTCGAGGCACCTGCCACAAGTACAGGATGAGACGTAAGGTCTTATTTGTATTGTACTTTCCCAGGCTTCTGCTAGCCTATAGCTACCATAGTAATTTGTCATATGCTCTATATTATAGTGTCATAGTCTATTTGCCCTGATATCGAATCTAGTATTCACTATTCTGATGTTGCCTTCCCTGAGCATCCTGTAAGGTAGGTCAGGTTTCGCGTATGGAGGGTTTCGCTTTGACAAATTTGAGGCTGGTTTCATGTCGGTCACACCTTTGCACTAGATGGCCACACTTCATAATCATCTGTGCAATTTCGTATAGAATGATCCATGTTTGATACTATCCGTACGTAGCTTGACTTTTAATACACATTATCCTTCTTGAAATCAAATATACAGGCTTGTCTTTAAGAAAATTTTACTAGGACATAGTGGGTCATACGCACATCTTCTAGTTGCTCAGTTATTCCTCTCCAACATAGTCTTTACATATAACAAATGTTCTATTGACGTATCAAGTATAAGGAAGATTGTCTCTCTCCGGGCTCTTCGGTTGATCGCGACGACGCCACGATCAGTTCGCACGTTCAGATGCTATTGCTGCGTGTGCTTATTGCTAATGATCTTACCTGAGGAACAGCTTTTCCTACAGGACAATTTACATTATTCGATACTGTTACTCCCAGCCGTTTATACGATCCAGATCTTACGCTCGCTTTCCTTCAGCTAACCTATATGTTCTTTTTCTCTTAGGTTAATTTTTGCTGGTTAATGGTTTATATGCGAAGCACTTACTTAGTAAAGTCTGGAGTACTCCAGCGGAGGTGAATAAGAACACTTCATCGTACACAAACAGAATAATAGATTTCTCTATTGTTGGGTTGCATTTTTTAGCGTATTGTTAAACTGGTCGCTTCTACATGTATTTCTCGTACCGGTCTCTCTTTTCCGTTCATTTATCAAAGGCGCAAAACGCTCGACGAGCTAAGTGTATACTCCGCAAAGGCTGACTGTAAATATAATTACAGAATCGGAGTTTGGTTTTCTGGGTACCGTTATAGTTACATATCTGTTTCGTGCCCATATTCATTACCTCAGTTAGTCATTCCTGTAAAAAGGTAATCCAGGTCTTTCGTAACTTTAATGTAAACATTCAAATTTTCTACGCCAAAAACTAATTTGAGTACATAACGGTCAGTGGCGACGCTGCTAAACCTATTTATTACCTAACACGCCTATATTTCTAAAAAAAAACGCGAAAACTCGTTTCCTGATGTTTCAATTACGTCAATTAGATCGTAAGGAACGGAAAAACAACGTATTCATCGAGGAGCCCTCCTGCTCCGATGATACTTCAAGCTTCGTAATAGGGTAGAGTCATCTTTACAGGTTGTCATGGGAAGTCAATCTGCAGATTCACAGGTTTCGACATAGTCATTATCTATAAGTTGAAATCAAGTAGTTTGTATTTGTTGAATTAATATAATTACTGTTGTTTTGGGTAGTCACAAGAGAATACGTATATCAAACAATTAAATATGTGTGATAGATTCGAAAACAGTATTTATTTTTCAAGCTGATAATTCAACTACATCTGAAGTGTTACTATTTTGTTTATCATGACCAAATGCTATAGATTGTTCATGTTTTATCTTTAATTTATAACTGATCAATGCTTCACTTGGTATTTAGGTACTGTTCTAATTATCCTTTGAGGTTTTTTTGTTTTTCTAGCAAATTGTTCTCAAACTGATTTTTGGCCTCTTTTTAATATCTGCTTTTACCCTTTAAGCCGATTCTGTGTATATCTCGTTTCTATAAAGTTGCTGCATTTGAAGAAGGCTACTGTTAGTTCTACGTCTGAACTCGATCTAAAGTTTGACGACACTGACAACACGACAACAGGCTCGAGGAGTTCAACAGTATGTGCGACACTTAGCTACCAGCGAAAGAAAAATCAAACAAGGGAAACAGCAACACTAACTACCCTCGTCTTTCGATATATCCAATAGCAACGAAAATCGTATATTGAAGGAATCGTCTTCTTATCAACAATACACAGCTGACTCAACTATTCGAGAAGAACTCTTACAAAACGACATCTTGGAAAATAAAAATAACAGTGTAGCTAATCAACAATGCTGTGAACCATAATCTAAGAAATGGGGGGTTCGTAGACCTTCCGCTACCACGAAGTTAAACTTGTCGAAAGCATCTTGAAGTCAAATAGCTTTCGATTCCAAATGGCCATCGTCTGATGTGTTTGTCCACTAATGATAGTGCCGATGTGAGTGAGCTCTATATGTTTTTCCACTTATCGTCCTTCTTTTCCATTTCGAGGCGCAAAACAAAAGGCATTTCTGCGATGTCGGATCCCTCAGCGGCTACCGCTTTTATTTTTCACGACTTCACACAGGGTCATCACTAAGATACTCGTGACTGTCCTTTCACGAGAGCCTTTCAGAGGGCTCATCTGCCGATTCGTGACTCATTTATTGAGAAATGGCTCCGGCGCTGTCATAACTCTGTACCATTCGCCCCTAGCCATGGTGATGCTATATAGGCCCAGACCCTTTTCTTTCAGCGTTGGTTGCTTTTATGACTATAATTGTCATCATTGTTATTGTTATTATTATTATTGAACGTACGACTTGTCTTGTGTTTGAAGTCTCTGTTGTGTCGCCAGTACAACGACGTGACGATTTCAGCGTTTAAGGCGGACGCCGCTGTGCCACAGCTAGTGGGTTCTGTCCCACGCATTGCTGGCTCTAAACAGCCCAAGGCAACGCGCTGGGCCGCCGTACAGTACTAATCAAACGCAAAAAGACAACATACAGCAGCGGCATCAACAACAAGAGCAATAACTATCAATAATAACTTCAGCTTGACTGGTATCGCGTTGGCTTTTCCTTAACGTAAATTTCCAATATTCCATATGTAGTACTGCTACTTCTGCCAACCTCCTGCTTCTTCCGAATCTGCACCCAACGTCGTCTCTATCGGCTTCGATTCGTCTATTTCGAACAGGGCTGGCCACCACTATCTCCATAACATTAATTCATGGTAGCGTTGGACCATAACGTTGTTCACATCATGCCCTAGCTTCATTCACGTTAGTATTGACCACGTAGTCCACCAGGCGGCGCCTTGGGCAGCGCACCCGCGCTATCTTTGCAGACCACGTGTTAAGCATAGGCCACAGCGAGACCGTGCATCTAGCGCCGTAGCAGAACCAGCAACAGACAAGCTTAGCTATGTCAGAATAGCGCTTAGCGAACAACAGCGAATGCTAAATGGCAGACGGCAAGCGAAGCGACGGCAACAACAACCCAACTAACCCATGCCCACGTCCGGCGCCGCGCACAGCGCCGCCAAGTAGCGCACCAACAAAGCTCAGTGCGCGTTCCACTGTTTCTTAGACTGGTGGCGGGCGCGAAAGTAGTACTAGGCCGTCTGCCGGTTATTGAAGTAGTCCGGCTCATACTGTTACAATCGTAATATATTAATAGGTGGAAAAAGAAGTTTGTTTGGGAATCGATGCGACGTCGATTCGCCCTCGAACTTCTGTGAATGCGAGCTTTTATATGCTGTCGTCGTGTCTCTCCATTTGTGAAGAGAAGTGAGTCGTCTATCGAAGAAGTGCGGGAAAAATAAAAAGTGCTTCGTGCTTAACTACAAAAGTGACTGTGGCGACGGTGGCAAGGGCTGTAGGGAGGACCGCGCACCTTGAAAAGTATCTATCGGCGTCGGGCAGTCTTCTTTCGTCGTACTCCATCAATGACGAACAGAATTAGGAGAAAGAAACCGTTTTTCGGGTGCTTGTTACTTATTAAATGAGAAACAATTACTGTCCAACCGTTGCACTTCGGCAGAATCGGTAAGATTAAGCTAAGTGCAACTTTTGTTCATGAATTATCTAAGCACGTACAAGAACAAAAAAATCATCATATTTACGGAATTTGACTTTTGCTGAAACTAAGACTTGAAATAAATCGATAGCAACTAGTAAACAAGGAATACTTAAGAATTCAGTCGGCCCAAAGTGATGTCAACGTGCAGTGAATGTACTTACAATAATTGACAGTGACACGTGCGAAAGGTAACTGCAGTGCTAGTGCAAGGGAAGACAAAAACATATATATATATATATATATATATATTTATTTATATATTTATATATATATAGAGAAAGAGAATACTTACCTTACATCAATGTAACAGGCATGCCCTTGTAGAAGCGGAAATCTCAGCGGAATTACTTGTGCAGTAGCTAAACTGAAGATTCAAACTTCGAAGTGGGCAGATCTTCGACGATACGGCAAACGTGAAGGGTAAATAAATTTTAGTACAGATCACTTAATAGATAAACGGTAAGTAACATGCGACGAATACTTTGAATAGGTGGGAGTGGAATCAGTCTGTACAAGAATTATTCACAGAGGTTAGCCTTCAGATAGATAGGATCCACAACGCCGTAGGTTGAAACGATATGCTAGAATACTATAGCAGAGATAGATTTCCCCATGAGATGACTGTCTGGCAGGCTACGCATTGACTATTTTGGATGATAATAATAATTATAACAGAAATATCAATCATAGTAGTTATCAAAATCTCTCATGGTCCCTATGGATACCACATCTGAATTATCACATCAGAAATAACAAATGATGTTGAAAAGAACAAAAGAATGGAAACATCTCATTTTCTGTTAATATTTGTTAAAAGATCGATAGGTTATAGAAAATAGTCCCTTGATTTTCTCAGGTTTAGTCCGAGAGCCTCTGGTAGGATGATCTTAAAGGTCAATTCTTAGTCATGCTAGTAATCACGACTATAACATATAACGGCTTCCTTTTCGTAGATCCGTTTACTGAGCATTGTACAGCACATGACCCTACGGTGTGATGACTGCTACTCACTCAAGATTCTATATAGTGACGAGCAAAAGCGTTGTATCGGCTGTGGTTTGATCGTCACGAGCACAGATTACGCACAAACGAAAATACGAAGAAGACACACAACAGGCAGCGAAAGAAAGTGATGGAAAGGAGGGTCCGGTAATCGTTTAATGTCCTTCCTTTTAGTACAAGCAAAGCAGTCGAAAACTGCAAGTGACTGAATTATGTGAGTGGGTGAAAAAATGGGCCCGGTGTTTTTGAAAAATTGTCTGCTTGTCGATATTTTGTGGCGTTACCATTTGATGAGCAGCAACACTCACGAGCAGTATGCCAGTATAGCAGCCAGCCTATTACCCCGGTTCTAGGCCGGTCTCGTTTCATCTTCCTTTAGTTAATAGTCCCCGTCGAGCGGGCGGGCGTACATCCTTCGACCAAGCTGCTCGATCCCCACAACGAACCAGAATCCTAACGACAAATCTATCTGTTCTATACCAGAAGCAAACGCTAAGCGAGAAAGCCAAGACTCAGACACTAAGCTACTGGTTTCATTTGCTGCCAGCGGTAGTTCCGTTGATCACAATCGTTGAGGCGACCCAACTGCTTGAATAGGCCATTGGCGCCAGGCCCTCGATGCCTGGCTAAATCGACGTTCGGCCGGGTTAAAGGGAGCTATTAAAGCATCAATGAGAAAACTTGTTGATGCAGCACGAGACCGTTCATTGATTAAGTACATCCTTGCGTTTTTTTTAAAGGCTCCCTTTGACGTAGAATATTCGAATGTACGCAGAGAAGAACATATATGATTACGTAAAATATGTATTTCATTACTATGCAGCGTTCGAGCTCGTAACATACACCGGTTCAAAAATTTGCGGGCGTTGGCGTCCATTAGACGTTGGAACCGTTGAATCCATTGTTTTGTTTTGATTGAGAAGCAAATGGACACATCGGGTTAACAAACAACTTATATATATATACGAATGTTGTGGTTACCAAGCTATTATGGTTATTTTTGTACGAACGTACAAACATAAAGTTGCGGAAGCGGAGATTATGAATATTATGTATATAATGAACTTGCGTATTAAAATTGCAGCAACGTACGAAAATAAACATTTCGAGGTATCCATATAATGAAAACAGGTAATATATCTGACCATATATTTCATATCGATTTTACCTCACGCAGCTTGTACGGTTAGACATTGCAAAAGATTTTTTTGTTCGTTGTTTGTTGTTGTTTGTATTACGACAGTTAGTTGCCGTGTTTTTCTTACTTAGGTGCTTTCTATACGATAGATGTAACAATTCAAAGTTCCGAATACAAGAGACAATTCCGAAGGCTTTCCCATATAACGAGAACAACCGAAAGCATTGAAGAAACTCTCAAAGGTTAACATCAATGTTAGAGTTTCATCCATTAGTTATACCTTTAATAGTTCTGCTATCGAGCAAAATGAGATGCTATAATCCATACCACCATCTTATAAATAATTTTTCATCTATGTCTATCTCGATGTGGGGGGGGGCAGTGGTAGCACGTTTGCCCACTAACTTCAAAGACGCGCGAGGCACTCTGAATTCGAAACCGAGAGTAGGATAGATTGCGTTTCACGCTGGGAAGGACCAGGGGAGTGAAGCAATATTTAAAGTAAAATTCGAAACATTTATTTATCTATTTTTGCCCGCACGCTTTCACGTTTTGGGCATTGTCAGATGTAGTAACAGGTCTGTGTAGTGTTCGTTGCAGCTTTTTCTCGTTTCTCACTAACCCTCCGGGCGCTAGGCGAACGAAGTTAATGACAATATAATAGACGAGACGAAATGACATTGAGACCGACTAATTGATTTGTCATAACATATTCTTACCACTAAATCCAAGACTTATGTTTCGACTTCCGTGTCCCTCCGGTTCAGGTATTTATACAATAAAAGCAAACCGGTGCAAGCGTCTGAAGCTTATAATAAACATCACCTTTACTTATGAAGTTGTTTCTGTTAGCGTGGTGAATGAGAAACAAAAAAAAAAAACAAGTATTCAATGCGCTAACAATTGTAACAACAACGATAACGAACGACAGCAAATGCCGCTCACCAGAAAAGAATACGCGACATGTATATATCTTCGTGTTGCCGCTGTTCGTGGTACGAGTGGTGACCACTAAAAACAAAACGCGTATTCTCAGATTTTTTGTATCTGAGACGAGAAAGATAAGTCGACTTGCGGGCGTCTTGAATTGATTTTTGGATCAGACGGACGCACGGAAGCGTACGAGTTATTGGAGAACGTAAAATCGAAAAATCAATAACTGACAATATTCTGTTGCTGAGTGTCTGCTGTGCTATTTGTATAATGTAAAAGCCTAGATAAACATGATGATTCGATGAATATTATGTACTGATTATCTTTCTATGTCCCAGCTGTTGCTGAATAAAACCGTTCGTTGTTGTGTTTTCTGCTGTACGTATCTGTATTTCAGCTGGTCCAATAGACTCATTTTGCCCATACAGTTTCAGTTATTAGACGTAGGTTGATGGTGGCTGGCTTATCTTAACAACGATTCGGAGACGAAGTCTTCGCGTCGTGGTAGACCGAAAGTAGCCGAAAGCAGTGTGTTAAACTTCTTACGATCAGTTTCAGATCGGAAGGCCGAAATCAGTATGAATGTAGATGCGGAATCAACGTTTCTTCTTTGTACCTGTGGCTATAGAGTGGTCAATACAGTATAACTAACTAAAAGTTCGCACTAAATACAATAAACCTGATCGATGGGTGCGGATAACGTAAGGAGTAAAGAAATTTAAAAAGTTTGTATTACAAGCTCGTGCTATAAAAATGCTTTTGAATAGCTTTATCTTCAGTTGATCAAAGCACTGCTGACTGACTGACTGACTGACTGACTGACTGATCCTAACAATTCGGTAAACGTAATGACCACAGGAACCGATCATATTTACCAGGATAGCGCCGGTTATATAGAACGTACATAACCTTTATAGAAACCTTATTCTGGGCAATATTGCAAAATAATTTTAGGCCCTACGTAGCAATACATTTTTAGACATTTCAGCAGAGTTGTCCACAGTTTGTGTTCGCAGGTAAGCGTGTGTGGTACTTAGTAATGAATCTAAATTGTTATTACTCGACCCACTTTTATACATGTATCAAGACTACAGTGAATACACCGCCGCTAATAATGGGATCTGGGTCTTTTTAAACATATAGAGATAATTGCTATTGAATCGTATAGCTAGTGGCAGTTATCGACAGATCAAATAATAAACAGTTTCACATTATATAATACAGTGAGCAGAAATATTTAATAGAATTAATGACAACTAATGGATATTCGACCTTTAAACACAGTATGAAAATCAACTATATATAACCCGTAGTTAGCCCAGCCCATAGGATAGTAGTTTGAAAACATTGCACGACAGGCGCATGCCCGCAATATCTGATTGCGCATATAGTTATCGTATGCTTTCTCATCTAGACACGTAAGTAGCATTACTTGTTGATATGAACTATGTTATCTAATTGAGCTTCAATATGTTTTTTCGTGTTATCGAAGAAAAATTTTTCAGCGGGCGTATAACAACGTACGGAGAACTATTTATACTACATAAACTTTCATATTAATCTTATATTAATTTTCTAACTAATTCACCCGGTGCGCGTCTACCGTACATTAGCCATTGTACCTCCCATGCGTAAGTCTGCTCTAAATGCCACTTCAAAGGGCGGAGATGCGATTGCTAATGGTGGCTGTAAGGCAATGTAGCGTAATCCGTTTCGTGACTTAGCGCGCGGTCTACCTCGCACTAGCTTTTTTGGTCTGGGCATTAAAATCATCGTTACTGCTCGCCGGCCTGTTTGTCTGATCATCTTAAACAACTATTGTAATGGATCGTTGATGGGAAGTGCGTGTTACGCTTTAATACTGGTTTATTTGCTATAATTATCTGGGTACCCTGCCGCTCGTGTGTCAAATGGGTGTGATTGAGCTCCTTCAATAACAACAATAACTAGACACGATTGGATTGCCGTTCACTCAGATACCTCAAGCGCGAGATTTCCCGAACGGCGAATAAAGGGAGAGGCGCTGTCGCCAGAGAACCGTTTAACAGAAAGAGGAACTAACTGAACGACGAGTATTCACAGAAAAGTATGGGCTTTGAAACGGTAATTGGTATTGTGTGTCTTACGCTTGCAGCAGTGCGCCATAATTCATAGGTGACAGTATCTTTGTATAGAATCGATTCGATTCTCAGTAAGTAAAAAAAATAGGAACGATTGATTCTGGTGTTGGGACATCGTTTTGTATATCGAGAATGCGTTTGAAAGGGGAATTAAGACCTCGCTGAAGACATACGTGCCATATATAGGACGTTGCGAGATGGATCTATCTGGCATTTACACACATACGAAAGTACACGATAAGCGGAAATCGGGTACACTAGAGCGCTAGTCGCATATTCCGCTCTGCCTCTGCTTTGTTACTAAACATATTCTATTTTAGCGATGTACAATTTATCCATCTTTACATTTGGTCAAAGTTTCAATACGGTGATGCGGCACTGTGTTCAAACGTGGATTCTGAGGGAGTTGTCGTCGATCTTTTACGGGGAAAACTAACATCAAGCTCTATGAAAATAACAGACCTTTGGTCAGTCGGGGTCAGCTTCTGCGCCCACTTTTCCATTACACACCTTCGATATGTCCATTTCAAGAGTTTAACCTGGGTAGGACAAACCCGTTTGGCAAGTTTTTAGTAGCGTAGATATAGGTTAGGTTAATTTGAATCAGTAAGTAATAGACAACAACGTTTCACCAATAAAGTAATTGAAATATTTAACTGATTCTGAATAAAGCATATGAATCGACGTGGCCTCGTACTTTTATAATACGATCATAATCGTTATCACTGACGCTTAAAGGGTGGATTTGCTATACCGAATCGAGTCGAGTCTAGTCTAGAGCTTTGTACCTGTATTTACTTATTCAGGTTAAAAGGCGAAGCAAATGTGACGGCAAACACACTTTTCTGCCATTTAACAACAGAGGCCGCCACGAACGTTAATTCGTGTACAGATAATTATTACTGTAGCAACAAACAGTTAGTACGCACCATGATATTTGCCTGTTCAACTGAAGTGATCATCATTGTTATTGCAGTAGACAGTTCGAAGTTTGTTCCTTTCTGTTTATTAGAAAGGAACACAGTTCAGAAGTTTTTTCAAATTAAAATTTCTTTATGCCACCAGTCGAAGACAGAAACCAAATGAACAAAACTTTACTTAGATATACACACACACGTATACGTCTGCGCAACTGCAACGTATATTTGGCCGGCCAAACACGCCAGCTCTAGTGTATTCAAGAAAATTAGAGCTCTACGTACGGCTCTTCGAAAATTTGTCTTAGCCATTAGTTTGAATGAAGGTCTGATTTAACGATTGCTCTAATCATATTTTTATGCAGTGGCGAAATTCCTTGGGTGGGTTACATGTCGGATATTCTCTTTCGAAGGGTAGTTTATGGTTTATATATGGGCAATCGTTGGCAATTTCTGAAACGGCCTTATTAAACGCTTGCTTATAAGATGAATTTAAGTTGGACCGGCGCTGCTAGCAGTGCTTTTCACATCTTAGCATAGCTGATTTCACATTTACACGTGAAACCAGCTATGCTAAGATCTTTGTTAACAATTTTGAAGTCGAGGTCAGGGATTTCTTTAACCACCAGAACACATGGATTTACATAAGACGGCGAAGAAGGGACAATTAGGACAGAAAAAAATGTGGAGGTCACTGGAACACTCGAACGTGAAAGTGAGATAACTGCAACAGGACTACAGGATTACTGCCAGTGTATATTTCCTGCTGAGTATGATACCAACGAGTCAGATTAGCTGAATCAATGGCAAAGCAGACGCACGACGACATTTGCGAGTAAGTCTGGTCTATCAGCTACTGGGTTGTTTCGCTCCCCAAATAATGGCCTGCGTTATGGTACAATTCCATACTCGGGAATGCTATGGAAAACCACACGTCCGACGAATCTCACTTCCCATAGACTTAAGAAGCTTTTGTGATGATGAACTTCGACAATGCGTGGAGTGCTGTGTAAGATTCGAAATTACACATAGGCAAGTATAACAAAAGCCAGCCGCCTGAAGTAGCATAGAAATGGATAACGGATTATTATCTCGAAACATTTCTCCATATTGAGAAAAGCGAGGCGTTTGATGTGCTTCACATCACACATTAACGCACGACAGCTGACAGGAAGGGCCTGCGCTGCTAAGCTTCGATATTTCTATCATAGGCGTGTGATAGCGACAACCGCGGTGTCAAGATTGTGCTTTGTGTGACACTGCGCTTGAATGGTACTTTGCGAAAGCTTCTCCATTCGATTGACTGATTTATGTAAATGTGTACCTGTAATAGAACAACAGCACTGCGTTCTCAGGAGATTAGCCCCCAGGCGAGTGAAAATGTGCAATTTGCGATCGAACTTCACCTTGGACTTAGCACAACTCGCCTTCGCTCACGTTATCTTAGATCAATGAAATACTTATAGCCACTCAGGCTTTGTTGCATCTTTTCAACGGGGCAACGAAAAACCTACACACGGGCGAGGTCATAGGTGCAGCAAACCTCTACAACAAAACAACTTCTGATGTGCTCTTGGCTTATCCGTTAAGTTTGTGTAAGTAGGTGTGGCATAATTTATATTGGCTACATCGGCAACGCAACGGGTGCAGGCCAAACCTCACGGGTCTGTTGTGTTCTTGTTTCGATACTAGCTAGACAACCTATGCGGAAAGGCGGCCGTGGGCTCGATCGCCCTTCGTTGTCAATACTAAACCGGCGGAGAAACTGCTTATAGGGCATAGTATAGATAGGTCATGCGACGTGCGTGGGCTAAATTAGTCATTTTCCGCAACTCAGAGGAATATGTGATCTGCGAATACTGTTGAGCATTTGTAAGTATGTCACTGCAAAAGCTAAGAAAACGATCCGTATGATTAAGCTTCTTGTCGTGCTGGGAGTCGACCGCCTGTCTGACGGGAAGCCTAACGGCGATATCGGATGTAAAACTCGAAAAATAGAGACTGTGCGGTAATTGTAAAGGAGCTTTGCAGCTGGCTAATGGTTAATGTTTAGACCTGAAATCAGGTTAGATAGGTGTGTTACGATAACTATGGTAATGAAACAAAGCACGTTTCAATAGAAGAACGGGGTAAACAGACTGCAGTCGAATGTACTTGAGCTATTACGTTTGTTAGACTGGGGACGAGTTTAGGTTTCACAGAGAAAATGAGCGCCTGGTCAAATTTGGGGGTCAGCTTGTTTTCACCTAAAAAATTCTAGTTGGGTAGTGAATACATACGCGCGTAGTACATACATAGGTATTTGCGTAGGAAAACATGCTACATAAAAACTTTCTATTAATTTTCGCGCGTTGAATTGGGTCACTGGCTTTATGCGA
Organism: Varroa destructor; assembly: GCF_002443255.2. NCBI lineage: Eukaryota > Metazoa > Arthropoda > Arachnida > Mesostigmata > Varroidae > Varroa > Varroa destructor. The sequence goes on along the minus strand of NW_019211457.1, from coordinate 17,168,681 downwards.
TTATTCTATTTTAAATAGTCAGATGCACCTTTGTGATAGGCGAAGCTAAATATATTCTATCACTTACAGATACCTAGGTGGTATGATTTAATCGTCTTATCCTTGAGAGACGCTCTTGTCGCAAATAAATCGCCAGTATTCGATTTAATTATAGAGCATACACCATATCGGTATGAACATAACTCTCGTCGAAAATAAATCGTTCTACTGGATTGTTTTAGAAATTTTCGATATGGAATACTTGAAGTGTGACCGTTTCTTAAGTGGCCATGTATAGGCGTACAGCTCCTGCTCTATTTCGACTATTTCTGTGTATTTTCTCTGGGCATCCTATAAAGGCCTTCATTGTTGTCAATTTGATCAAATAAAAAGGCAAAATGACAGAATAGGTCAATCAGGTGGGCCAAGACCGTCAACCGATTTTAAAGCGAGCTAAAGTTTAATGCGGCCAATCTTATCTATGCGATGGCCACTGATGTTGAGTTATTCCTTTTTGATACTGTACCAATATTAAATATATCGTCCAAAGTATTTGGACTAGGACTATTTAGCGATACGTCGCAAGGGACTTATCATAACTCACTAGTAGCTATATATATATATATATATATATAAATCTTACCTCTAACTATATACGAATAGCCGTACCTGCGTCTAAATTTTGTAAAGACCGAATTTTTAGCGGATTCGCTGTCTTAGCCGCTGAAAGACGCTGTTCGACACAAGAGCGCAACCTTCTGCCGCTGCGACGAACGTCTAATCTCGTTACTTAACTAAGATCTAGCGGAATTCACGCGGAGCTAATGGACGACCAAGCACAAACTAGTTATGATTTCCAAGAAAAATGGGTGATGGCTGTACGAGTAAACGTCGAAACATTTTATTGAGATTATGATATCTTGACAAAGATATAGACGATAAAAAAACAGCTTGCACATCGGTGCATAAACCGGATGAATAAAGGTTTTACGAAGACCCGGGCTGTCGGGAATTCCGAAAAAGAAATAGAAGACTTCTCAACGTGGGGCGAAGTATGCTTAGTTTATTACATTGGTATAAGCCGCGTTGGCGCCATTTGTATCAGCCCCGCTCATCTAGCCATCATCGGCACTAAATATTATAATATTTCATCACAGCTATTATTATTATTGTAATTGTCAGGTTGCTTCGATCGGCACCCTAAGGCAGCCGTGATTTTTCCCTCTCAATGAACCGAAAAGCGTTTAATCGGGATCAACGCTAACTGAACGTACTTTTCATACATACTGATACAATACTAATTAGTATTCGTTTAACTTACCCTTTTATTATGCCATGCCTCAAGGTGTCTATATTGGGCACAGGAAATAGAACTTGTGATAGGAGCGAGTGCCCATTAACAACATCAGCGAAACCGACGGCTAGGGAGTTTTAGCGCAGAACAATTGAAGCTCCAATGCGCTGGCTTACTTTACACTTAACACTCAGTTTGCAAGGACGTATAATCGTTTTTCGAAAGCTCCGATAATGTTGTGAGCTCTAAGAAGCCAAGATTCGTAGCGCTGAGAGCGGCAGCTAGTGAACGGGGAAAAAAAAACTGCGATAAGGTCCGAGTATATTTTCATATGGAAAACGATCCAACTAATATAAAGTAAATGTGAATTAAACCGCCGCTCGAATAGTATGCCTTTTAATTCCGTTTTAGCTTCGGCGTTATCTGCTTTGCTATTACTGTGGGTGGCTACCCATTTTATACAAACAGACACACCCGCTCATGCTCAGTGGCGTCCGTCATATAAGTAAAGGCGCAAGGAACATAGTAACGTCAACAAGTAGTCCTTAATGCCGAATCCGACACTGCCGTCTCCATGACAAATACTTCTATATTAGAATATAGAGCTCCAAGTATTTAGACGAGTCGTTTTATCTCCTGAACTAGGACGTGCCAGCTAAGGCGCTGAAGCTTTTGACCCTCGAAACACTGCGACACATCATATCAGTTTTTACGCTGCACCGTTGCCATTCTCGATATGGAGAACCCAAATATCGCAACGAATCAGCTACGTTGACGGGTAAGCCTTGTTAGCTATGTAGATGTGCTACATTTGGAGAAAATTCTCGACTTGGCGGACGTTGTGTTGTATGCCACATACCTAATGGGGCAATATTTTTTGTCAAGCATATTCAGGGAGTTGCTCGGCCCGTTAACGGTTCGTGAACGTGTACCACTATCGAGATCCAGCTTCACTATCAAGAAGAACGCATGAGCTAGTTCTAAATATGGACTTCTACTGTATATTTCTCTATATTTGGTAACATGATTGGGCTTTCTTAATGTCGACAGAGGTGATTTGAGGAGATGGGCCTGATATTTATAACGGTTGAGGTGTGTGTGTGTGTTTAGGAAGAACATTGTATTAATGGTCGAGCTATTCCATTGTAATTTTGGTTACTAATTCTGCAAATCTTCAAAATATCGAACGATTTTGGATCTTAAAATTGCTCGTAATAAGTAAGGTATCGGATGCTCGTCTGGATTTTAGTTGCAGAATCGCCGACCCCACGTAGCTCGAGTATCGACCATAATGACGCTATTCTTTCAAATGAGGCCGCTCTATTGTGTCAGAAGCCAATCGCACAAGTGTGAGGCGGGATGTTTTAAACTGTCGTGGTAATATATTATCATATGGTATCGTTGTATATTATTACCAAATAAGCTGTGTGGTACAAAATAGTTATCAAACGAATCAACTACAGGGATTAACATACTAATAAAAACTCAGTAGACGGCTCCTCGGAGGATCTCTGTACATTGTGAATACATATCATATTTTATAATAGGCCTGACCTACGGGAGATAAAAAGTTTCAATATGCCGACTACTTATATCCGTAGGTTCAATTAGACGAACAACTTACGATGGCAGTGATCGACTATAGTAACGTATTATGATAACAAAAGTGATCGAGTGATATAATATTTTAGACAAGTAGGATTTATTGTTACGTGCCATTCTATTCGATCAGAGATCACCACCTTCAACAGAGACATAAGCATAGCTACCAAATTACACACGTACAATGCCTTAAAAGTGCTTCCCTGTGAAAAATCATCCCCGAACCAGTGCCTCTATGCGCCATTAACTTCTTCTTGTCAAAACCGTCATCTTACGATCGTCCGCTCAACACCGCCGCACACTTTTATAGGTCTTTACTGAAACTAGGTTTATCATTGATGAACTTTTCTCTTTTTTTTTTTAATGTTGCCTCAAACAAAGTTTTCCGTTTTTTTCGGATGCGCTTACTAAACACACGAGCATATATGACAAAAATCGTTATGTGTCGATTTTCTATTCTCCGCAAGGCAAAAAGATCTCCGTCTTACTCTCATTATGCCACCTACACAGCGATCATTTGAAGTCTTTAACGCAACGACGTTTTTCGTCCAGTGGATAGGCACTTGTACATATAGAAAATTTTGTCCTTTCCCTTTCCCTTTTCAATTGCCTTTTTCCTTGCAAGATACTTTGCACTTGTGAAAGCATATGTAATGACGTCGAACTCTTGCTCTTGTTATCGTTACGGCTTCCATATTTTTCAGCCCGATGAATATGGGTCGTTGTCCACATTGGACAAATAAAAGCAAGAAAAGTTGATATATAATATAGTAATTGCAGCATATAGCAAAAAACACACGGTGGTTTAATATCTAAACGTACTTTTTCCTCATCAGAGAACCCGAGATAGAAGAGAAAATAGAAAAGTTTGCTAAAGTGAATCGCGGACCAGCTGTAACATTACATGAATGCCTGTCAAATCAATAAGACGTCTATTTGCCGTCGTCATGTATGCCGTTATGTACCATGTGAGTTCAATATACACATTTAATAGATACACATATATTTCAACATGATTCCTATTATAAAGCTCAGAACCGACCTTGAAATGCCCGATATCTTATTGCCTACGAACGTTGCTGGTTTCCTGATTGATTTTCTGGTTAAGCGGTAAGGTCAAGCTCTTTATATTTGGTCATCCAATCTGATCCAAAGCGTGCAAATTCTGTGCTTACTTCTAGATTAACAAATTACCTGAAAAGCACTAAAATTGGGCGTTGTGTTAACGGAGTGATCATAACCAAACGGAAAAAGTTCTATGCCTTCGCTTCACAAACAGGCCCATTTAGTTAAAAAGCCCCGTTGAACACATTAATCTACCCATTTATTGTATAATACTAGATCTGAATCAGCCAGTCAGTTTAAAAAAAGGCGGGAGATCTCAGCTGCGATATGTAGCACAAGGGCAGTTGGTTGACGAGGCAGTTCATGAAAGCTGTCGACGGTACTTCAAAACGACAGCGAGATATCACAACAAGACAGTAAATGAAGCTTCTATACACAAATGTTAGAATCTTTTCGTGATTCTATTTCACTTTCGGAGTTCATCGCAGCATAAGAGACGGCAAAAATTACATCAATATTCACATATACAACAACAAATACTAAGAATTATGTGATTTTGAGACACTTCCTAAGCAATCGCACAAACAGAAATTGAGTATTGCAGAAACCAAAAAGGAAAAATCGATCCAAAGCCCATTTTGATCCCCGAAAAAGCGGAATGTTAGATAAGGAAAAATGCTCGTATTATAATGATTGAATATATATTTGCTTGTATCAAAAACGTTCTCAGCGTGCCCTGCTGTAAGAGGCAGTAAGCTGAAAATGCAAATTCCGGTTAACTTTTTAAAATGTTTAACTTCGACTTTTCAAATGTTGCAGGTTAGTTTTCTAGCTTCGTTCGGCTGACGAGGACAGGCTGTTATGGTCAACCTTCAAATAGATAGTCATTGTGTGGAACGCAAGGTCGTAGGGGGTCCAGCTGCATGACAAACTATGTTTACCTGTGATCTTTTCGGATGGATATACAAATATGCTGTTTGTATCTAACAAATTTGATTCTAAATTATTGTTTGTAGCGTGAGTTACATTCAAAACGTCTAGCAGAGTATAATAGTATTCTTAAGGGGACTAATTTATCTGCGGTCCAGGGGGCGATCGGCGCCTGATGTCGCCTCAAGTATATGAAAAAGCGAAATAATGATCACATATCCAGCTTTTAATGCAACTCTAATGTTCAGATAACGTGGTGTTACTATAGAGAGCAGAGATGTTGATTAAGAAATGTTAAAGATGGCAACAGTATAAAAGTTGACGCAGCCGCACCGGAATATCTTGGATACACCTCAGGTGGTCATCCGCTTGAACCTGTCATCAACAATGAAAAGGTATTGGGGGCTAATAGTACTTGACGCGTCAAAGAAGAACCCGAAATTTTTGTAGCATATAATGCACGAAGGCATAAGTATGATACTGGCAGTAAGACTGTCTATTTTTGCATATGTAATCGATCTTATATGGCTGTTTGTAGAAGTAATGATCTTTTAACGTAGAAGTAATAACGAGGCGTTTGCCAATAAGTTACATTTTTCACTTAAAGGAAAATTCCGTGAATCGATCTTTGCGTCGAGCTGAACCGTTAATCGGACTATTCGATTGAATTTTCTGCCTAAATAATTCACGTAGACTTTGTCAGTTCTTGGCTTCTACAAATCTTTATTTTTGGCCGCCCAAAAGGGGCATAGTCCGTAATTCACAATTTCCCTCTAAATGTTGACTATTCATGAGCTAAACCATCATTATATGGATAAATGGTTTTGTGTATGTGGCATACATGTTTATATGTGTATACATATCTGTATTTGGGTATTCATAGAAACAGAGCAAACAGCGGCACATTATGGCTGAGGTTCTATATTTACTTGTCAGGCTTCTCATCGCTTTAACTAAAGTGTTTCCATCAAAATTTTATTTACATTTACTTATGTTAGTCTGTTGTCGTTATTTAATAATGAAAACAGCAGAGTCGTTGAAGGATCGGAAGTATAGTACAATATTTCCACTAAACAGTTTTTGTGGTTTTTGGCAGGCATGCATCGTAAATGAAGGTTGCTAACAGAATATTGTTAGACGTAGGTTACCATGATACGGTAACGTTAAACCAAACATAGATTTCCTTTTATATTTGCTCTCGGTTTCAATACATATTTTGGTTTAATACTTTTCTCGTCAAAAATACATGACGATCGCATTAATTTAAGACCGGTGTCGAAATTTCTCTCTTTAGACTATGTAGTACCAACAATATATGGCATACTTATGCTGGTTCATCTTAAAAATCAAAAAAAAAATCATCAAAAAAAAAAAGTGAATAATGTTATTTTATATATTGTATTTCTATATTTATCTTTTTTCTGTACTGAAGGTCACCCAGCCCACTTTTCAGAGGACACGTGACGGTAATTTGACTAACTAGTTTCACCGTCCATTATTCGCTCAGTTGATTGTACAGCATAATTTGCATAATAAAGCATTGTGCTGAAAGCTGATTAATAAACGATATCTTCATAGATCAGCAGAAAACATAAACAGGAGGTCCGACATTATGAGGTCTGAGGGTTAATCCAACTTGAAGTTCCCAAGACGACGATACAAACAGATAACGAATCGTTTTTAGCACACATCATTGTGTGCATAACCTGACTACTACACGATGAATCTATAAAAGTATATGGCATTCCTGTGGAATAATTAGATTAGATCTGATTTGAGCTTGCCGATTTTTCTCAATTGCCTACCTTTCCTTTTCTAACATTTCTGAATTTTATTTTAAGAAACCTAATATTGGGTACAAACAGTGTATCCAACATATATCCATCTGGGGTGTATGCTGTCAAACCAGACGCGCATGGCCTGGAGGGGGCCATTGGGCAGGAGATTCAGTAGAGAAAGCCGAAAACTGATTAAAGGATAAGAATGCAGAGGAGAAACACAAAGTATGAAACAGAGCCGTAGAAGGCAAATTTTCTTTACAAGGCTAAAAAAAAAAGTAAAAGTTGAAAACCGCTCGACAGCCTGGTACAGTAATCATTGTTATGGAGGTCGTCACGGCAGAGGCGCCATACCAGCTGGTTCGTCGTATCTTGATATTATTTTTCGACTTGATCAGTTGTCAATTGTGTTCGCAAGCAGACGACAGCGGCGGCCAAAACCGATTAGATCTACTTGGGTCTAAGCGTCACAATTATGGTTGGTTCTGTCTGTCATAGGGACCATTTTGTTTACTCTTCGAAGCATAATAAAGGTGTGTGCGCGAACGACCTGCCATAGCCGACCGATGAAATATGAAAGCGTGAAAATCTTTTTGTGATAATTGATTGATATTTCAGTGGTGTCATATTGAGAATGAATGTGCTGAATATATATATATATTGCATATAATAATAAGAATATTATGGTGGTGATCCATGCGAAGTAGTTTAGTTTCACGCGGAGGAAAGCATTGGATTTGGACTACTACATGTATTAGCGTACGAGGCCAGCCGCAAATCAAGTTTCTATTATATAGGTGAGTAAGTTAAACATGTCGCAAGCTATGACCAATACAAATAATGGTCGGCGTGAAAGAGATAATAACTAGTTGAGTCTTGAACTGTAAACTAATATATCTAATACATTCGCTTAGAGGAATCCGTTCGAAGAACGTAACGTATAAGACTTCGGTTGATAGACGCTTTTCTATTTACGTCGTGCCGCATATGTATGAACACTGTTGAACATTATGGTAAGAACACATCAAGAGCTGGTAGCCTCCATTCGATTATCCCATTCACAGAACGAGAACACTGTTTTTGTTTTTTACTAACTCGGCCTGCGAAAAACTGATTGTATAACTTAGTCTTTATTGGCTTCTACACTTCTCAAAATTGTATTCTTGCTGGAAACAGATTTGTTTTTATTTTTATAACAAGTAGCCACATCTTATCTGAACGGTCTGAACGGCTCAAGTACCAGATATGAAACTCGAAAGATCTATTTCAAATAAGCGCATCTTATCATCGTCAACTCAGAGCGTTCATACGTTTTATACCAGTATCAGTAGGTTTTGCTGTACGCATTAGCATAGTGCAGACGTGTCGAATACATAGCTATTTACCGCCAAATCACGCAAAGCTTAGCCGATCTACCAATGCCCGTATAATAAAGGACAGCTTTTTCGCAAAGAGTCACCTAAACCCTTTTCACGTTCACATTGCACCTGTTCTAAAACAAGTTGCTACCACTCAAATTCAAAAAGCGCGCCAACTGTGAGAAAGATACATCGAATCATAATAATATAACCGAATGGCAGTTGGTTTAAGTTGAGCGAAATGACCCCGCAGGAACTGGGAAACGTTTTACTTTTAGTTTATATTTTTTTAAGCGCTGTTTCATGTGAGAGCTTTAATGAAACGATACAACGACGCCTTGGAAAATAATGCTTCCCAAGATTTTGGCTTAGTTCTTGTACTAATACCTTTTACAAATCCCAGATAAGGCGAGCAAAATGATTTCAGTGTTCATATGATGATGTTCAAAAAGCTCTCCTATACGTTCAAAGTCAATCTAGAACCACTGACAGATCGTCCTTGCGCAAACGTCAGACAACGTTATGCACTGTTAGAGATTGAAACACTTGATTTGTCTATAAGGAATAAGCTGTACATGTGAATACTAAATGCATTTCTCGCCTGTTGAAGTACACCCTGAGCACCACTTAAATTCTGCGATATTTTCTGATCGACCAGCAAACAGACAAGTTATCCCCGACTGATCAAACTTTGCTTCGTCGTGTGTTGCGATTTACTAGCGTCAATGAGTCAAGCAAAACGAACGTCTCCTACGACAGTGTTTATCAGTATTGCTATTTAATCCCGCTAGCTATAACTGAAAGTTTAAACTGGCGACATCGTTCGGCGTCGACACGTCGCTGGGTTGACGCCCAGGGAGTAGCGACTGTCGCAGAAAAATGCGACACTGGGCAAAACAAGACTCTCTCAATTGGAATAGTGTAGGAATCGCTTCGCGCATGGCGCAGCGGTCCGATATAAAGAAGTATCTAAGGTACCCAGAGCCAAGCGGCGATTTTTGAATGAAGGTACGCGTAACCGAAGAGTGTGAATGCTAGAACATGCAAGAAGCCGAACGATGCAAAAAAATATTTAGGACCATTTATCTCAGGCTACTGAGGCTATTATTTGTAGAACGGGAAGCGGAACCTCCTCAAGCAGGCAATCGCTATGGAATGTCCTAAAAACAACTGACGTTTTCACATTTGGCTGATCAAGTCAAAAGCTTATCATTAGCTCTATACAAACTCGACCATAAAGTATAGCCCCAAACATTTTGCATAGAACCATATATTGTAAATGGCCAATGTGCGTATCACTATAATAGTTCCTTTCTTCCGTAAAAAAAATAACATTAAAGCGAAGCATCCAGTACGTAGCTGGTTTTGCCTAAAATAATACTGACTTCATATTTCAAATTTCGAAATATAGATAATCGACCATGATCGGAGTTATCGTCGTTATTTTTTTCATAGCTGTTTTTTTTTCATATGTAGCGAGTGCACAAAAACTAACTGAAGCCTATCGGTAGCTAATGAAAATTAAATGCCTTCAAAAATGCCTAAAAAATATCCTGGGAAAAAGCAAACTTCGTGTGGTCTGCCATGAACTTGTCTGACTTGTTAAACGCTCCGTATTTATAATTTGTTGAGAAGTAAAAAATAAACCGGTTAAATTCTAAATGAATACTCATATTTTGTCTACAGAAATGCTAATACAATGCAATTGCGCCAAAAAGGTCAGGCTTCGATCTGTGGGATGCTGTACTCCACCGTTGACTAGAAAGATACCTCGTGTTGCATTCGACGTAATAGCGTTGGCTCATGATCAATATGCAATTGCAGTCTGATCTACAGGTAGCTTCGCTGCCTTTAACGTATAAAGATATTAGTAAAAGCTCAAATGTAACACAGTGGAAGAGAGAGATAGTTCGATGGCAGATCTGGAGACTTTCTTATTCGGAATAATCAAATTTCGAATCTGAATCGGAACCGGTTCTGACTATCGAGAGCTAACATGGTCAGGTTTAACGAATACGTGAATTGAGTTTTGGTGAGTAACCTTAATATTATATTTCTAGTTCGTACGCTCATATATATATTCGGATATGCGGGCAATATCATCTCCTAGTCGTTGCGCTCCTAAATATAGCGTAATCTTATACCTATAATAAAGCAAAGTGTGTGTTTTCGTATAAAAAAATTGATCGTAGAAATAGTGTTTCAGTCTATTTCATAAGTTTCTCATGACAGCTTAATAGGTAACGTATTTGCCTGCAAATCTTAAGCACATCTTTAGCTCTAGTTGATAACAACAAGAAAATCAGACGTGCCTTTATCTTTTGGCGAGCATAAAATGTCAACAACCCCGTAGAAAGGCTCGCAAGCGTGGGTTGTGTGGTTTGTCCGGCTGGATGCTGTCTGTATTTCGCCTAGTTGTCTGTCACCTTCAGACAAATTAATGCGCACGTAAAGAAGGACACCCAACGGATCGAACGGTTGGCAGACAACCCTTAGCTACAACATGTCGCCATTATTGGCGTTATTATGTCTTAGAGGTCACATTTTATTGACCTGATTTTTCTTGGCAAATACTCGTGTGTACAATGAACGTAAACCACCAAGTTATGCCCGGCTTACCAGTGATCGTGTCCCATTTACCATAACAGTTTTCATATAGACAAGTCAGACTCGATTTGTTCAAATGTTTCTATATATATTCAAACAATTAATATAGCTTAGTCTATTATTTTTGGGCGGCCTAACATATTAACTATTTCCTAATAGTGAGTCCTTATTCTGTCTAGAGAGCCTGCTTTCTGACAAAAACTCGTTCCTGTTTACCGTTTCGAAAAGGCCCTCTACTCATCGCGCCGGATCCTTTTTTGTAGCAGCGGACAGCGTAACAGCCCAAGTAGGGGGAGTTTCTCTGAGAAAAAAAGCAGTTCCGGACCGCCAAAATACGCCTTTCAGAACACCATCGATTTTAGCCTTTTCCAACAACAGCAACATCAGTAATAGAATCTGAGCTGGTCATAGGGTTCAACGACCATTCATATAGAAAAGCGAATCAATCACCTCTCTACAGGGCGGCACACAAGGGCAAAATGAATAGAAGTCTTATGAAAGCCTCAATCGTTCTTGTAGAACGAGGGCACCACCAAGTTGCTGAATAGGGATCCATAACATGTCCGGTTGATTTATGAAAGTCTATATACGCATGCACATACACAGATCATGGTGTTAGTCCCCATACCCATTATTAGTTTTGATACAGTTGTCGTTGCTACGAAAAGTTACTCCTCCTTCTTTATTAGGTTAACCTATGTGGCTGATCTTCGGAGAGAGCTAGATGAGACATAAGGTTGACACACACACGTACTATCATATTCATGTACCTTATAATGATTTTTAGGGTAAAAATACACGCATCAATGGGAACGACTGAAGCTCTCATTATGCACTGTGTACAATAATTATCGAGACATATATTTATGACCACTAAATATTTAATAGAATAGCTATGTTACTTGTAAACTACGGGCTTAATTTTATAACGACATAATAACACAAAATTTTCATATACATTTTGAACAGACCGATTGGGTGATTGTCGAAAAAAGGCATATAGCGACGTGAACGGATCGGTTTTTATCCGGGATACGCTTCTAAAGTTTCCAGAATTAGATGCACAGTAATAGCAGAAATTCATACGGACTGTGGATACTGGCTATTTTATTTTTAAATTATATACAGGAAAAAGCTGCCCAGAAACGAAATGTAGCAATGCAATATGCAATATGAATGCTTCGTGAATCACGCCATTCTATTACTCAATACGATTAACCTGTATTCTTACACAGACTGGATTCACGCGAGACCAAATACATATACCACACAGTGAATAGGTAAACGACTAGTAAAGTTTATTTTATTCAACCACTAAAGTTACAGAACTCCAGTTGTGAATAGACAAAATGACAATTTAGTTGATTTGAACTTGAAGTGGGACAAAAGTAGACGCTGTCATTGTTACTGAAACGTTTCCGTCACTCATTTGCTGCGGCCATTGTTGACAAAGGGCGTAACAAGAAATCATAAACAAGGATGGCCATAATGTAAGTTAAGATGTTACACTTCTTTCTGTTTTTGTCAGTCTGTATAACAAGACTCGTTTCTATTTGTACGATCGCAGTTCTATTACTGTAGAACCTAAGGAAGCGCTTAATGTATTGTCGAATTATGTGTAACAGCTCTATTAAATTTTTCACCAAGTTAAACTTTGATACGAACTTATGTTTACCTGAGTTCGAATTGATATTCGTTCCTAACTGTCTTGAAGGTGGGCTCCATGAAATAATCCAACTGATTCCCCGTTCGCATGTTTACCAACATGGGTTGCTTGATCACCGGGCCAAAGCGTGATGTTCACACCCAGTCTGGGTTTCGTCTTTAGAACGCCTCAACCCACGCAGAGTTTTAGACAGCTGACCTCTCATCTTTTGTTTGCACGATCGACTGGCCAAATCACGAGAAAGCTTTACGGAAAACAAAAGAAGGCCCACTCAACAGAACAGTTAGTCCTCTTCGTCTAAGTAGAAACATTTTTCTAAAGGATACTGGTACGCAATTTAATGAAAAATCCTCAAAAAGGCATAACAAATTGTTGTTAAGTGCTGTACTCGTCTACGATTCTAGAATATTCTTATTCCAGTATAAGATTACTGTTTGCGATTGAGGCTACATAAAAATTTGAAACTATTTCTATCGTGCTGTGCTGTGTAACTATCAGAAAGATCATCTCAATGATGGACTTACCTACCTGACACCGAATCAAATTGAAATGAAAGTATTCATTTTATAATTTATCCAGTCTACACTTATGGAAGCACAAGGGAAAATAATTGGCCCGGTTGCAGTAACAGCTGATCCAAGTGTCACCCAACTGGCACATCACAGCCCAGTATTCTCTTAGCTCGATAGTTTCTTGAGACCCATTTTTGGACCCATAACTTATTTTTATTGCCCTATAAATGGAAGATTTGCAAGTAGTTCTATGTAAAATAAGTTTTTTGTTAGTATTCAACACATAGACAATATTATCGACAAAGTTGCCATATTAAACGCTGGTTAACCGCTCACACGGGACAAACCGCTATATGAAGACGATTATTCAACGGCTGGGAGCTCATTCCCTACAGTCGGATGTTAACTATACGTGCTGAGCTATCAAAGATCTTTCATAGGACAGTAGGAAAAGAAGATGTTTATGCGACTTCACTAACGTTAACCATATGTATGTATGTATGTATATATATGCATATAGAAAATGTTTGACTTTCTAAATTTGCGGTCTGTATTTGATGATATATTGTTCGCGCGGTTGCAGCTGACCACAGCATGCTACAATTGCAGATATCTTCACGCCTCTTGAGAAGACGTTCAGATCAATGTGTTTCGTTAAAGCTTCAATGTGGCAGTGGCTGGTAAAGATACGGCACTTTGACATTAAATCCGGGGCTTCACTAGCTTGAATCATCTAATACGCAAATGTGTGTTTATACATAACATCAAACATAATTCACACTAAAACACGTCATATTTGCGCGTACAGATGTTTCTGCCGCTTCTATTTTTGTTCAAACTATATACGTTCAACAACAATTATATTTATAGTAGATTGTGAACGAAAAAGGTGCGTCCAGTATAGATGGGCCAGCGGCTATATAAATTAGTTTTATATATATATATATATATAGAGCAAGCTTTAGCGATTACTGTTAATTATGTCACATAGTGGCAGCAGGCACGTCATTATATTATATATAGGTTTACCAAACATTAGTAAATCTGCCGCTACATATAAGAAAGTATACTAGCATTCCGTATTCAGAATATCTGAATCTTAGATAGAGTTAATAAAAGTATCCGTCTCAAGGAAAAACGAAAGCGATTATCGCAGATTTTTTTTTTGAGAAAAGGTTAAGTATAGTATGCCTTAAAATTCTAGTTGTTACCTATCGTACTATGATTAGAGTCTTAATATAAACCTTCCATTTATGTGGGGCTAATTAATAAGATTAGTGGAACGCATATAACATATGAAATGTCAATAAAAAGATAAATGCAGTAAAGCAAGGGTTGATCTAGATAATAGTATAATTTCTATTGAAACAACCGTGTACCAGCGCTTTCTTCAAATTTTCTCTAATGCAGATATTTTTATTTCGTCATTCGAACTGGATTTGCTTCTCTATCCCTTCGTCTCTCCGCGTTGTGATACATACAACGACGGCCTGGTCCCCGACTGTAAAAACACGTTCATTCTTCCATACCCCTTGGCTATCTTATTTCTAACGAAAATCTTGACCTTCACGTAAACACCCATACTACAATGGCTTCGCTACTATCCATGAATATATATGAATCACATCAAAATGATATATCGGCCAATGCGTTGTTGTTGTAATAACCCATTATCTTACAACGTATATCAATTGTTGTGCTTGAAACCTATGACGAACGATACACTTGTCGCCGAACGATGTCCGGTTCCGCACTCTACCAATAAATTTCCATCATATACGTTTAAGCAATAAAATGATGAACTTAATCCCAGCATCAAAATCGAAATCAAAAAAAAAGCACCTCTACTTTTCGGAACTAATGCAAAAGCACCAAATATTTTCTAACACGACCTTACCCATTGTCTGACAATTCTATATCTGATGTTTCTTCTATGTATGATGCTTTTTACTCAAACTGACTGTTTCTACAGACAAAATCGCTTCTTATATTCACAACATCTGATTTGTCGCGCGGTTGGTACTTAAGTGTCATGCCCTCTGATGTTTGTGCCCTGACCTGTATGTGATATACATATATATACATCATTTCCATTTGGTCGTTTGCTTCGCCGCAATCTAGCCCCTGATATCATACATGGCTCTCACGGCGAGGAGATCTCCGGTGTCCCCAACGCCTTCGGTGTCTTCGTAGAATATAGCACTCATGAGTCATCACTGCGGCATAAATCAGCGTCGTCAGCAGCATCAAGTGGCGCCTGTAAACGACACAGCGCAACGCACTCGGGGGCACAACCCAGGAGAAGATTCGCCGATAACTGAGGTTCAATCGCCGCGGTCAGTGAGAGTCAACAGGCAATTCTTGCTACCGAGGCGGCTGTACCTTTACGGATTGATGGACTTCTACCGGGCCACTGAAGAACTACAAGAAGAGTTTAAGACAGCGAACTGCGATGGCATCGAGGAAGATCGCGACACGCTTAACATATCAACGGAGCAAATGCGCGAACCCTATTTCAAGGCAAGATATATAGTAGCAGACAGACTGAGGCTGTATAGGGAGGTGTGATTATGGTGAACGCTATTTGCTGTTATGGAAAACACGTAAAAGTAGAATATCAGCGTTGCCTGCTAATTGCTAAGGACACACGATCTTAGAAGATCATTGGATTATGGCTGCGCAATGGAAATTGTCTATTTTAAAGAGGATATGGTGTCATCATCCGTGAACCGTGAACTGACCTTGGATGAAAGAATACAAGCTATCAGTGAACACTTTTTTGGCATAGATGCATGCTTCGTATCCGCGTTAAGTTTCGCCAGTTTGAGTCTTAATGGACAACCTTTAGCTGCATCTGAGATGAGCCCTGTACAGCCATGTTCATACGTTGCTTCAAGCGAGTTCCGATCAGGAATTGCATGCGTCTGAGTTAAGCTATGCATGCACATTCGATTGCTTGTAGTTGATTTGCGCTTCTATTTTTCAGGACAGCAAAGCCATCAGCTACTATTTGTATTTGGTCGTGTAGTCATTTGTTGAGTACGCTCGCAATAATATTAAGCTTCGATTTGCAAGGCGAACGAAACAGATCGTTCGACAAACATCTCAATAATCAACTGTTTATAGCAGGCGGAAAAAGATACAACCAGAAGTCAATGGATTCAAGGCTGAGCAAGAATTTATGACAGTATATTGATTAACTTGAAAGTAAATATTGTCGGGTTTTTGCGCTCGTACTTCTAGGTAACTTCAGCCTAGTCGATAATAACGATCAAGTTAGCGTTATCGCAAGGTAACAGTTTTGAACAACTACTATAAAGTTTACTGAGCCGGAAGCGCAAGTTACCATGTTACCGTTTATGAATGTATAAACTTGATGTTTGAGTACGTGAACTAAAATTGCCGCCGATGTCCAGTTGCAGAAATTCCTGATGCGGATAGCAATAAATTATACCCAATCAAGACCTCAGACTGCTTAAGTTCAGCAGCCGTTGCAATTATTATCAGGGATTGTGTGCAATATTTATTTTAAACAAAATAATAATTAATTACGCTCAGCCTTCCCGTTTTTGGTCAGGTAAATAATTCAAGGCAATTGTATCGCCTCACCGCGACTGGCAGGTATACGTTTTCGGGGGCGGGTCGCACTCGTAGTGAATTAGGACGTCGTTCCTACAAAAGCCCAGCAAATAAGGAACTACTTCTTCGGTGTTCTAGCAATCTTTACTTAACCTTTTTCTAAGATACTTACAAGCAAGACTTTAGGGTATGGCACAATTGTGAAAGCCTTTCCGAAGTTCTTTAGCACTAAGATTGGAAAGAATGCTCGAAAATCAACCTGATTTAGTTCCCCCATTGTTACTGCTACCAGAAATGTAAATCGAATAGCAATTATTGTTGTTAAGATGGAACTTAGACCGAAATCGACTTATATCGAAAGAAGCTCGCAAAAATATATAACAAATCACCCTCACCCTGTTTTCACACCCTGTTTATTAAGTATTTTGCAATTTCCAGCGCATCTCAATGGTCAGCATACGGGCTCTTTGCGTGGACTCGCTTGGTTCCTTTAAAAACAAATGTCTTTGGACGCCCAATTGGGCCTCAGAAATGATACCTGTCTGAATTGTGTACCGTTTTGGATAAATTGTTCATCTAAAGGTATTCAATTTCCAAATATTTTCAAGTCTAGGGGAGCTTAGTAAGTGTCGTGAACCGGGAGCTTCCGAAAAAAGAAACGGGGTTCAGCTAAGGTAAGCCCATGGGCAGAGTGCTCAATAGGCTAACGACAAAAACCAGGCAATCCAATTGTTTCTAGAAGGATCCATATAAAATGGAAGACAGTTACTTTCAAAACCGGGCCTGAGCACTATAATCGTTGCAGTCGGTTGAATCCAGCTCGGAACTTTTGTCGGTAAGGGCGTGCTGCCGTAACTGAAGATCGTGATATGACATGAATTAGAATTACATAGTTTTACTTTCATTCATAATGAGTTAATAAAGGCGATTCGTAGTATATAATAAGATAAAATCGATATTAATAAAGAATGTGGTGAAGTGCTTAAAACAGACACAGAGACATGATTTCTATGTTTTTGTAATGCTTCCACAGTGCGACGATCGCTTACTCCTGGCACGTACATACCGCCGGATCGTACACTTGCCTACCTGTCCTGTAGTCATTTTGGGGTGTCTAATTAGAAATTATTGATTAAAAATATTTACTTGTCACATTCGTAGCCCTGGTGTTGTAATTCGTATGTGTTCCACTTCTAAATATTGAAAGTGTCCCCGGTGTGCACTACAGACCCAGAGCTATTTCTACCTTTTGTGTCATATCATAGAGGATGAAAATACTTCAAATGAAGATCATCAATAACGAAGTCGTACGACAAGCGCAATAAAAATAATGCGGCTTGTAGGTGTTATAGTATATTCGTGTTTATTTAACCTGTAGTTTCTTGTCCCATCGAAGTTTTTCTACTCACGTAAATATCACAAACACAAAGAATTTTTATACGCTATATATTGAGTTGAGCATTGATAATCTCTGTTTAATGGTGAGGTTACAAAGGATCCTCACTTTTCGGCCTCGATGTCACATGACGTCGGAACGCCGTTATCGTTTTCGATTTCCTAGATGCCGCTTCTTAATGTCTACTAATGTTATTATATTGAATCAATATAAGCCGCCAGTCATTTCGAGGGTTATTGACTAGCAAGTATCTGCTTACGTGAAATATCTGCACGGTACGCCAGACTACGTTCACAAATGTTTGTGCCATTAGCGGGTCCAATCTTTTAACGATACTACAGTGCGTACGTATTTGTTATACTATTATATTGTTTTAGTACAAGGTCTTATTTATGCTTGAGGTTCAAGGTCCTCCTAGCTGATGTACGGGTATCGAATCTTCGTCGCGCTTCAAGAAAGGCGACCGCCAAGAAGGATGTAGCTATTTCGAACTATGCACAACGTCAACTAAGAGTGACGACAACGTGAATACTAACTGATAAACTAGCCATCAACTACACCATTGGCAGCTTTAAAACCAGTAGTCCGGAATATCGATAAACACCCATCTGTACAAATTGCAGTCACAATGTTTGGGATCCATCATTCAAGTGAACACACACTTATACATGAAAAACATCTGTGCTACTATGTTATTTTCAGTCAGTTATGTAGAATACCGGGGGCACAATTAGGAGAACATCTCTGTGGCGTTAAACAAAATCAAAACTCGAATGTCCAATGTAGCTATAGCGATAGAGTAAGCCGTGATCTACAAATGCACATGTTCAAAACAAACCCTGCGTAGTTTAACGGCTTGACTATGAAGCTCTTTATAGCTACTTTTCGATTACCAGCATTGCCGTTTGACTATAAGTGAAGTAAGTTAACTGAGTGCGAAATTAGAAAAAAAAAAAAAAAATGAGTTTTTACCTCGGGGCGCAGCGAACCGTATAGCCTATAATCTGCCGCCTTTCCCAATGCATATATAAACATTGATGAACAAACTGAAATAACTACAAAGGCTTTATGCTCTTATGGTTATAAAACGAAAACCGTTTTCAGAAATTTGCGTACAATCACTGGCTATCGGTGCTTAGGGCTGTAACGTGACTTCTGTTTTGTTGTGTTTCTTCAATTGGGGCTTGAGTAATATGCTATTGTATCGCCCGCTCTTCGACATCCCCGTTTTTGTATTGCTACGTTGCCACGTCTATCTACTGTTATTATTTAGCAGTCATATAGGGTGAGCTCAAATGAATAGTCTATATGCATCCCATCGGATTCTGGCAGAGTCGTGACATCAGACAGAGTCGAGTTTAACATGATTTTAAATAGCCCTACTGGATAAAATGCACGGTCATGTTGTGTCATAGAATATGTTTTAGTAAATTTAGTTCGCATGTCGAGGATAAAGGTCAACACTTTGGCTTCGGCTGCAGTGAAGTTATCGTTTTCGATGACTCTCACTGATTATCATACACAGCGGAATATGCTATTACCCTATCCAACACGACAATGATGAATTCATTGGAGACTCGATTTCTTGTGCCTTTGCTACGCGTAGTTACTGATACAGCAGCGAAGATATACTGGCCACAATGCTCTGTGAAAAATCTGTACCGCGTTCCGCATCAGAGACATTATAAACAATGGGAATTACTATGTTTTTATGACCGTATGTAATTGTTACCTGATTTTTCGCAGGTTGTAGCAGTGTGTACCAGTATAAGTAGCAACAAGTCCCCTGAACGCGATGGCGGAGACCATATTTGCGCGGGAATGGCTTGTCAAATACTGAACACTGCAGCCATGGTTACGACTGCCGATTATCTACATTGATCAGATGAGTTGTTTACGGAATGGCTTTTGGCAGGAAGGACTGTAATTCTTTTTTATTGATAAAATTCTCGGCCTACAATGTAAGCGGCATCGCAAGTCAGATCTACTAAGAAGGGATTAGAGATCGGTAGTCGTGTCTTGCATTACTTGTGCACTGTATACTGTGTCTCATAGTACCTGAACCATTGTGACTGTGCATAAGTTAGCCGAAATGGTTACATTCACAAATGTACAGATCTGTGCTGCTATTTTAGAAACTTGAACTTCGCGCAATATCGAGTATAGAAACGATATTGGCGCACATTGGAACTGTAGAACTTTTGCACTGGCTTCCCCAATTCAATGCATTTATTTATTTAACTTAGATTCACTTCTTTGCTCGTTACCGTTTTCTAAAAACAGTAACATTTTACTGAGATTCGCCAGTATAAACAACAAACGCCACACGACAAGGCAAAACCACATAAATGAAGCGATATTATGCAGGATATACACGACTTGGCTTAACTATCGAAATTGAATAATCTTACGTAAGACGTCAATTTGTTAGCAGATATTTACGATATAGTATTTAAGTCCGTCGAGTGGTACCGATTTTTTCGAAAATTTCAAACGTGTCTAGGTATCGTTTAGTGGAACGTTTGAGCTACTTGTAGACGCGCGAGTTGTTTGACTCAACTGTATCATCCAAACGTACGATGGCTACTAATAGGCAACAATTTGAAAACACTGTTCAACATAGTAAAAGGAATGGAAATAAGGTGGAAAAAGCATTGTCTTCACGCTGCTGGCTCCTGCTGTGAGCCAGTTTCCCTGTTTAGAATGTCGAGATGGCATAATATCACCATGATCCACCATGAGCGAACCTATACTATTGTGTATTTGTTAGTAGTCCTGGCAAAACTACACATAACAAACGTCTCAGCCGCACTCGTATCATATGTCGACGGTTGAACGTCGGCCTGCCAATCTGAAGTCTAATAGATTGATCTGGCCAGAGTCGCCGTCGGCGGCGCTGCTACTAAATTTACTTCGTTTGATTTGCTCTAGGGGTCCATCGTAGAACGGGGTGGTGCACATGAGCTCACCAACTCAAAAGTCTTCGTCACTTCATTGAAGAAATCAATGTACGAATAAACAACCGTTGTATCGACGAGGGGGTATCAACAATCTTGTAACTGAGTGACTGGTGAAAATCTGATAGCTAAAAAAGGACCACCTGCTAGATAATGATGGGGATTGCGTAATAAACTATAGAAAAAAATGCTAGTGAGATTACAATGCAGAAACCAAAAGGGAAGTGATTCTGTTTCATTTCTGGATTACGGATTTACGTTTATTTGGTTCCATTTTTTTATCAGTAGCAAGGAACCGTCTTTATGCATAAGGTAGAATGAGACGTGCATGTTTTGGTCTGACAATTTCTCATACATGTCCTACACGCTTAGGCGTATTTTAAACTTCTACTAACTAAACTGGTCACCGTTAATTCGGTGTTTTTATTTTCCTTATATGTTTGTCATATCTTGGATCTCCAAACTTGCTAAACAGCGCATTTAAGATGCTTAAGCGGCCGAAGCTTTTTGTCTCACTGCCTTGACGGTCGGCAGCTCTGAATATAATCTCCGGGATCCCAGATCCTCTTGTAGGCGATACGCAAACATGTACTGTTTGACTAAAAATTGTCGTTCGTTAAACATTGTACTAGTGGGCCAGTAAAGTATACAGGCAACATAGTGTAACAATAAGCAAAATACTACAAACTTACAATGTTAGCATTTTTTCCTTATGGCAATCGCTTTTACCTTCTGGATCGATGTGGTTTTCGTTATTCTGTAAATAATTTAATAATTTATGTAGCGTATTGTCAACGAGCACCAGGATGGTATGACTTGCAATAAAAAAAAAATACCTGCTGGAAATCATGATCAATTTGCAATTGACTTAACACAACAACCTGCCACATACATATGAAAATGCTATTTTTTTGCTTGCTGCACTTAGATAAACGGTAAAGAAATAGTAAAAGTTATAATATAACTTACGCAAAGTCCAACGTCAGCGTCCGATAGACTTTCCTGTGAGTTTATCGAACGCATGTTGAAACTGCATCGTTCTGTAAATAATAGCAAAAATAACGACAATTATGTTTGTTTCTGAGTTACAAAAATTGTATTTGCAACACGGAAAATAGAACGCGTCTATTTTACTTTCTTATAACCATAACTTTGCGATGATCTTAGATCTTGATTAACTTACATGAAGTTACACCTGATCATATGTTTCACATCAGATGCAATTTCTTTTATGCAGTGCACTACACCTGTACTTGAAGTGGAACACATTTTCGGTAGAAACTGCTTCCTTAGCAAAATGCCTACATTAGTTCATCTCAAGCTAGAAAAAAGCAATGCAAAGATCGAATTGACCGAATTGGTTTATTTTTAAGAAGTGCTTTGTCTACTAAGATTGCCTCGATAGCAAATGAGGCTTCTTTGCTGCTAATAAATTTATTGTATATGAGTTTTTGTGAAAAAAAAACAGCGAAAATATGGACCAAACAACTTTGCCACCTAAATTCGAATTGGGATGAGCACGTACGTCCGTACGTACGTAAAGTTAGATTGCTATAAAGTATTTAATAATACAACTTCGAATTGCTCGGCAGTTTACCTAATTGAATATTTTATAATTATCTATCGGAAATTTGGTCAAATAGTATTAGAGCGATCATTAGCCAATGCTTCTAGAAAATTTGTTATAAGAAATATTCAATTATGAAGCTTCTCAACCAGCTGACAATGGACAAAAAATAAATGTTGACCCAGTGAACGCATTTCTGGCTAAAGAGACATACGTTAATATTTTAACTATCAAACTTACACTATTATAGGTACAAAATGAATTCCAAGGTATCAGTTTATTCCTTATTATCAATAAGTGTTATCGAAAAACTCAAAGGTCAAATGGCAAAAATCACGCTGCTATGCAAAGTAATTCGTGCAGAATTTTTTTTGGTTATTGAAGTGTTGTCAATTAACACACCCTCGCATTTACGGTTGACTTTCTGGGAGTGAATCGAAACGCGTCGCACGAAGTTATGACAGCAGGTCTGACCAATATGTCGACTTACACCCACGCCTGATAATAAATCAACAATCATAGCTCATACATATTGAAGTTAAAATTCAACCTAACGGACACACATTACGTGTTCACTCTTTTGCCACCACTCTTGCAACACAATAAAATCTAAATTACCCTACAACAACTAAATTCAAATAGTACTCCATTCATCTATTTAAATACGTTAGACGTTTAAGTCGAGTATCGCCGTTAGACATTGCTCCGAAGTGCTGCCCCGGCACAAAAGACGTCAGTGTTTAGCTTCGAACTTAGACCACCTGTCTGTAGGTTGTTATTGTGGGCTTTACAAACCAAACACGGTACTCTGTATCATAGTGTGAGCTTGTATCCCATCTAGCTTTATTCTATTAGCTACAGAAAGACAAGATCTAGAAGTTGGAAGCCATCACATTTGTTTCAGTCGCAATTAGACCACTGGTGATATAGTCACATATAATGGGTTCCAATATCTAAAAATGGCTGCAATTCACACTGTTGTTTTCTACCTGAAAAATAGAATTGTCCGTATTTTTCCACCTAGCCTTTCCGTCCATTATAGACAAGGTAGTACGTCTATTAAAAGAATCTCTATTATACTTCGTTTCTGAATCTGCGTAAAAATAAAAATCTATCTGAGTATTTATTAGAAATGTCATTCGTGGCAGTCATTTATATTCAGTGTAATTACCACCCATCATGACCATGTCTTTGCTTCGAGACCTCGACCATGAACAAAGTATTTTAAATATTATTTTTTCTCTGATTCGCAAGTAACCTTTTTACTAGTAACAGCGCGTTGAGCGATATTGGTAAACGTAAACTCGCTAAAGCGTTGCTCAAATGTGTAAATAAATTTAAAAAGCGCGAAAAAAAAACTTTTAAGGACCGTCCGTTGGGGCTCTCATGAACGGCCTAATTGATCACTAATACTCCCCTATTGAAAACAACCGTTGACTTCTGTTCCAAAAAATAGTTTTTGCTTGGTGCCGGCAATAGCGGATAAAGGCATATTCTTTACCACAAATAATGCGCTAAGGTATCATCCAATTTAAATGCACCATTCTATATATATATATATATGACATTGTATGTGAATAGTTAGCATACGTTTATCTTTTCTTATCTTTCATTTTATCAGTTTTATCGCTAGTCGAATCCATTTAAAGATCTATTGGGACGTGCAATAGAACCGGGGCATAATTTGGCAATAACGCTGCATGATGAGTTTCGTAACCACATTGAAACGTCAACCCCAATCTGTTATAGCCAGCCTTATCACAAGCGTCTAGTATCTATCCATGTACTACTATATTACACTGCAGATAATCACAGTGGCGCTTCTTTTCTATAGAAGGAATGTCGATGCTGCATAATCGTCAGTGCTAGTAGCGTCGATTGAGGACGAACCGCAGCGCGATCATTTTGCAGCCGAGCAAGGCTTATATATCACATAATAGACACGTTCCTTCGTATAATCGTCTGCTAATTTATGATTAACGATCCTTGATGACGATCTGTTATGCAAATTTTACTATACGGTTGGTACCTCTACGTTTTATAAATTGTGCATGCTCGTTCTTAAGCATTTCGTTTATCGACTGCATCAGTATAATAGGTTCACACGTAAGGTGGCTCTTTTCG
Source organism: Varroa destructor (assembly GCF_002443255.2). Lineage (NCBI taxonomy): Eukaryota > Metazoa > Arthropoda > Arachnida > Mesostigmata > Varroidae > Varroa > Varroa destructor. The sequence continues at coordinate 17,144,267 of NW_019211457.1, read as the reverse complement.
GTAACAGGTCGATTCGAATGAATTTATCGTATTGTCATCTCAAAGATCGTCTGCAACGAAGCATGGCACAATAATATTTTCATCAAGCTGTGCTAGCTAAGTTGAGCATTTCGCATACAATTTATTTACCATATATGTTTATTGGAATCATTAAGTTTCTATATAAACTTTCTACCTATTACTCGTTCATTGTTATTACATATTCGTATCTAGTTATAACTCATAATAATGCATGCGATTTGTGTGACAGGATTATATGTATAATGAAGTTTCAATTTACAAGTACAGCATAGATACATGAATGTTTGTCGATTTGAGTGAAAAGTATGCGCCTTTCATATAACGAATATTATTGTAGATTCAACAGCAGAAAGTGTCGCGGTCTTTACAATGCAATCCCTCACTGACGGCTTGCGTAATTATATGAAATCTAAAAACCACTACTAACGAAACCTCTGGCTTATTAGGGGCAAATTAGTCGTATTGTTCTCTTAATTACTTCACGTAGACATAGAAGCGATTGTCTTCATCTGGGCCTTATATCTATATGTTTCTGCCACGATGACAACTCTGTCTATTTTAATAAATACTTTATCCAAATCGCTATCCTAAATCTAAGTGTCTTCGGTCCGGCTTTGCCATGCGCTTTTCATCAAAGCAAGCGTTTCGTATCACTGGCAATATTAATGACACTCGGGGTCAGTTTGGTTGTTTAGTATCTTCGTCTTCCCGAGAAATAGAGGACCGCTCTTTCTTCCGTATTCATCTCAAGCAAATGCTGGAGTTTTTCAACTTAATTTTATTGGCCGACACACAGCTATCGTTTTGTAATCCTGTATTCTTGTGAGAGCTTGTGAGCGAACGCTTCGGTGCTGGTCGAGATATTGATGCTCTCCTGTTGCAAGTCGCCCGGTAAGCGCATGCCCGCTAATCCCTTCTTATAAAATCGCCCTAAGAACTGCTGGCTAGCTGCCCGTAACGAATATAACCACAAAAATCCCCTTGCGCCTTCACTCAGTCCCGCTTGCCTGCGAGAGCAACGCATGACGATCTCTCGCACTGCGCTGCCAAGATGCTAAGGTCTATCATTACGATGGAGTATTAGGAGATTGACTTTGTTTGTTTGGTTGTGTGTCCCCATTTGCGTGCTGACTCCTGGTGGCAAGTATCCCCATTTGGGAGGCTGAACTTGTCATCCTACGAATGTTATTGTTGACTATGGTAAAGGGAGCCCTTAGGAAAGATGCGCTATCGTCGGCTAATGCCGACTAAGATTTGCCAGTAAGAGCACTTGTAACGGAAAAGTCTAGTGAGTGAAAAGTCTAGGAATTGGTCTACAATAAACGATGACGGCGGGCTTACGTCTCTAGCGATTGTATATCACGGTGGCGGTGGTAGTCAGCGCAGAAAAAATTAACAAACAATACAGCTTGTAACCTGCCTGCTCGCCAGCTAAATCAGTTACTCATTTCGAAGGTCGATTCGTCGGCCTGATTCATACTCTCTTAACTCCACAGAAGCTTCAGTAGACCATGTGTAGTCTGATCATTTGCTTCTTGTGACGGGTGCAGTTTGTCCGACAAACTTCGTGCAACGATTCGAATGTGCCCTACTACAATTAGATTGTGTACATCCAGCACTTATTTCGTTAGGCATTACTTCAGACGGTTGGCTTCCAGCACAAAACGAAGTGTTTCTACGCCCGGATTCGAACTAAATTGTTACGGATCCCTAAGTCTATTTGGCGAATACGTTATGTATCACGAGTGACGAGCAAGGATACTATAGACTGTTATTTGATGAAGAATTTGTTTGTTTATCAAGGGGCACAGTAACAGCCGAGATGCTTCGATATGTTTCCAAAATGTTCTTAGGCGGATTGCAACGTCGATTCATTTCGCAATTCCGCTTTTCATCTGAAGTTCGTTCCGCGTTGAAGAATGGTGAACCCGTGGTGGCCTTAGAGTCCACCGTTATCACGCACGGTATGCCCTATCCTGACAACGTTAAGACTGCTATGGACGTTGAACAAGTAGTGAGAAGAGCTGGTTCTGTACCGGCTACTGTGGCAGTGATCAAAGGTGATGTATGTGTTGGCCTGACTGAACACTTACTCACTGAGTTGGCTAACGCTGAGAATAGCGTAAAAATCTCCTCAAGAGATTTTGCTCCAGCTGTGGCTCAGAAGGTTACCGGGGGCACTACGGTAGCGGGCACAATGCTTGCCGCCTACAAAGCTGGCATCAACATGTTTGTCACAGGCGGAATTGGGGGGGTCCACCGAGGAGCTGAAGTGACCATGGACATTAGTGCTGACTTGGTAGAGCTCGGTAGAACGCCGATAGCTGTTGTGTCGGCCGGAATTAAATCCATTCTTGACATTGGCAAGACCCTTGAATTTTTAGAAACTCAAGGGGTTTGCGTAGCCACGTATGGCGATTCCAAGGAGTTTCCGTGTTTCTGGACTAGAAAGAGTGGTTTTGATGTACCATGGAACGTGCGAAACCCCACAGAAGCGGCAACTATGATTGCTGCCCAAAAAGCGCTTGGTGTACGGAGCGGCGTATTAATTGCTAATCCGATACCATTGAATCACGAATCTGATGGAAAGTACATCGAAAATTGCGTCCAAGAAGCTCTTAAAGAAAGCGAAATTCAACACATTAAAGGAAAAGATATAACGCCGTTCATACTAAGCAGGGTACATCATGCGACAAGAGGTGCCTCGTTGAAGGGTAATATAGCACTGATCAAACACAACGCGTTAGTCGGCTCCTTAATTATGAAAGAGTTAGCTGTTCTTCGACCTGAGACTGTCGGCGTTGCTGAAAAGGTCTATGTGGTACCGTCACCTAAAGTGGAGCCGATCAACACGGCTAGACCTGTTATCATTGGAGGATCCAATGTTGACTTCAATGTTAAGCTCGGAATTGACGAGCTGAAGCAAAATGGTGATACTTATAAAGGCCAAGTACACCAGGGCTACGGTGGGGTAGCCAGGAATATGGCAGACTGTATTTCCAGATTGGGCCTTAATCCGCTTTTGGTTTCAGTAGTTGGTGATGACCTGAATGGCAAAGGTATCCTTGGTCACAACCCTAACATGGATAAGAGTGGCATTGCGGTGTTGCGCGATGCTACCACAGCGACCCTCTGCGCGGTCCACAACCAAAACGGTTCATTGTTGTATAATATAGCTGATATGGACATCCACGACCGGATTACGCCTGAGATGATCATTAGGTTTGAAAAAGATATCGCAGCTGCTCCAATCGTTGTGCTTGACGGAAATGTGTCTGAAGATGTCCTGCAAACAACGTTCGAGATATGTGCGCGACTCAAGAAGCCAGTCTGGTACGAGCCAACTTGCGTTGCCAAAGCCACAAAGCCGTTTCGAAACAATCGCTTGTCCGGCGTTTGGTACGCGTCTCCAAACAAGAAAGAACTCGAGCTTATGTACCGTGATCTTATGCATGATTCCCCTCTCAACGGAGATGAGTTAAGTCGGGTGGCGAAGATGGCCGTCGAACTGTTGCGATCAGGTCTGATCCGACACGCTTTGTACGTCACTTTGGGCGAACGTGGTCTTGTTCGTGTCGTAAAAACAAATGACGACTACGATATCATACATTTCGAAGCTCCACAAGCGGCCATCGTGAAAACTTCAAACGGTTGTGGGGACTGTCAGGCCTCAACGATTATTACGGGTATGATACTTGGCCTACCGGAAGATGACTATATGGGAGCTGCAATGGAGATTCCGATTCTCACGCTATCGTCGTATGCATCGGTTCCTGATACACTGAGCAAAAACGATCTTAAAGTCAAAAATATTATCAAGACAAAAAGGCTCCATATATAAGCTGCTTGCTTTCATTTTGTGGGTACATTAAAATCGTCATCTTTTTAAAGTTGCGTTTATAATATTAAGCTAGTATACAGCATGGCCGTCATACAGGAGAATAATACTGTGACGGATTGCTGATTATATGTCAAAATACTTATTACGATACTATATTAATATTGTCTCATATAGATTGGTATTGGTTTGTCCTTTGAAAAAAGCAGGATTTTACGTTATAGTTAGTAGAGTTATTACGAAAGCTTTATTTGGTTTGTGGTGTTTTAGAATACAGTCCATGTATTTGTGAGCCATTTCGCCAGTAAAGCGGTTCCTGCTTTAACACGGTAATCCATTGGGATTAATTGGACTAATGGTCAGGAATTAAATGCTTTTAGTTTCTAGGTGTTGGCTAAGGTACTCTAAAAAACGAAAGGCATTCGAGCAACTTTTTCCCGGATCAACCCCTTAACAATGGCCTAATTTAGGTCCATCAGTGCAGATCTGAAATCCTGTCAGTAAAACTAAAACAGCATTAAAAAGCAGAAAACAACGGAAATAGGGTGGCATATAGATGATTTGTAATGGAATGGTATTGATTTAACAATATTTCATCTCATGTATTACGAATCACAAAAGCAATCGTACTTATTTACAAATGAAACCTATTTCATGGGAAAGTTTTATTTTATTATATAGATCTCAATTTTTTTACAATTTGATATTTTTTTTTTTTGCAAATAAGTGTTTCATTCGGTTGGTCTTGGGAATTTCAGTTTTGATTCTATATGTTTGTATTATGTTGATCGTGCGCCACTTGATTTTATTGCATGCCAGCTAAGTACGAAAAATACAATACCTAGATTTTCATCGAAACATCTCAAGGCTTGCAGGCTTCTATATCGAAGCAATGAGAAAAAGTTCAGTCAAATGATTAACCTGATAAGGTCAGTAGATCCATAAACACTTATAGGAAGTTGTTCAACCAATGTACAGGTTTTCAGGGACTACCTCCCAAATAGCAAACCAATGATAGAATGCACTGTAGTTGATTTTTTCATGGTTTCCAGGGGTTATAATACCAAATCTAAGCGTTAATCAATGCTCCTTATGGCTTGATTAAGTATAATTAAAGCAGATTCACAACTGTACCAGTAAGTTATTAAGCGTGTACTTGTTGCATCGATCAATTTCACACGGCAAACCGGATCGTTGCCAGCTCTGTTGACGATCGAATATTTTACTCTTAGCTATCGAAGTCACTGATGCAGAGTATTTTAAATTAAAAAAAATTTTTTTTAAAAAGTACCGCAAAAGGTGATTTTTTAGGTTTTCGTATTTAGCACTGTAAATCATCAATTGGTTTAAGGCTTCTAGCGATCAATTTTTACTATGAACATTAAAGTTTTAAAAGAGCTAAAGATATGGACCTAAATGACTGATCATCAATAAAGTACATTAAAGATATTACTTAGTAATAATTACCAAGTAATGTATTCGCCTTTCTTCGAATAATGCTGCCAGTTCATTCACTGTATTTATATTATAATTATTATTATAGCATATATATATCTTGTTATTGTATCAAGTACAATGTTATTATTTTGTCCAATATCGTTCTCATATTCTGATACGAGTAAAATCCTTGCTGCCTATTCCTACTGCAAGTGCTCCTTAAACATGTTCTAAATTAGAAAAACGCGATTTTTCTTAGGCCATTTTTAATTTTTCAATTAAAAAAAAATATATCTAATACCGATACGGTGGCTTTCTTCGCCGTTCATGTTGTGGTTACTGATGCCAGCCACTTCACTCTACTGTAAAAAGCCAGCACTTCATGATTGAGTTGTTCGTGAAGTCAATAGCATTTTATGACTCAATATTGTGTGATGGCTGTTACCGACGTTGTTGATGATGCCAGATCTGCGACCGGTAGCTTTGGCTACTGCAGTCTCTTGAAAACAAATCAAGCAATCCTTCTGATCTAAAAGTTTTCGATAATGCCATGGTATGCAACGTGTAATGGCCATATTATTACACCGTACAAAGACATCGGCTTACTTCAACGGCAGTGAAGCAAGCAATGTTGTTCGCACAATAAGCGTAAGCACAACGTTATACACGTTCATATACACAGGATTCAATTACAGGATCAATGTATACTGACTATATTGTGCATATGGATTTCTGTGAGTGGTCGTTCTGATACAAAGAGAAACTCTCAGTGGTGAATTGTGTCGGTATAGTTTTTTTTTTTTTTTTTGTTAAATACAGAACAGTGGTAACGACTGTTTAGCATATACCATTCCAGGGCATTTGACAGGCTTCCGAACAAAAACACAAATCAAGTGTCTGACGTAGTTAAATTGCCCTAAAAACATAATTTATCGACGTATTTGAATATGAACATGAACTTAGTTACTCCGAGAGTCAGATATTCCACTTTTGTAGAAATACAGTTAGTTCAGTTTTGCTCTCGAGCTACAGTGGGGTCGTTGTTCTGACCCTTCGAGGCCTCTTTCGAGTAGAAAAAAATCATATAAATTATACTCTCAACTTTCTCTGCCATTAGAATACGGTCCGTCCATTTTTTACAAAAAGGGTGAGCATGACTTACGCACAATTTCGCCTATTTCACCGTCGTCGGTAGGTTTTTGTCCTTTGTAGTTCCTGCCGGATTCCTGTACAAGACCGTGTCTTGGTGGTAAATCTCGTTTGCATGAACGGCTGCGGTGTTTCCTAACTATTTCTAATCTTGATATGAATTGAAGATTAGAATTTGCTCTCTTCCCAGGATAGAGAACTGCGGCGCTGGCCCACGCATCTAGCCGTTAAAGAGCAAGGTCGATAAAAAAAAAGATCGAAGAGTTTCGTCCTTTAAAGCCTGTGAGAGTTCATAGCCGTTGATTTAACTGATTGTGAGAACTATTTCGTTTAACTACTTCTCTGGGGTGGTCTCTGTTTTGAATTTTCTAAATGTGTACATTCACTTTCAGTCTTGGGAAAACCTTTTTCAAATTGAGAACTAAGAAAACCTCTTAAAACCGACCTGTATTAGTTATGGATGGTTGCTACCGATGGAGAAAAATTGTAGAAATGAGGTTATAAGACACTCCGACATCTTTGCAAAAATAACAGTTGTATTTGTGTGTAGGTTTGTCTCTGAACCATCCTAACAAAAAAAAGACTCAATATATTTTAATCTGGTTCAGATATCGGATTCCCGATCAGTTTCAACGTTAGACTTTTATTAACCTTGAGCTCTGTCAAATTTCAAATAATCGTTTTTATGTACAAAAGTAGTAAATGAGCGCGTGGCGTTGTGTTGTTTGCATGCTGTAAGCTGCAATGGCATGTTTATAGTGTGGAAAATACAATTGAGCTCGGACGTTTACAAATAGTTATCAAGCGTTTCCTAGAGCAGATAGCACTGTCTTAGAACTGGGATCCTAGTGGGGTTCCTCGTCAGACTAGCCACCGTCAATACGTGCTTTCTTACGGTGCTATAAAAATTATATGTATCATAGAAATGTTACACTATATAATATTAGCTATGATAGCATTCATATAAGACGAACGATTACAGGTATAGTCGACGACAATAGTAGATTGCCACAAAGTCCAACTTTGGCATTAAATGCAGATGATGTTCAGGTCGTAAATTTGATTTCCCAATCGCATCTTCTAACTATGTTTTATATATAACAGACAGACTTAGAAACCATCATTTTTGCAATACATAAGCAGGTGATGATTTCTACGGCACACTGTGTAATTCACTTATAATATCTCAAATACCAAATCGAGCCATAGTGATTATTTATTTAGAAACCATTCAAGCACGTAATAGTACGTATAATAAGCAATAGATTTCAAATCAAGCATATGTACGTTTTTTATTAAACATAAGGTCATAAGGCCAATGATTCTTAACTCTTCGCATGCTATTTAGAGAGTTGTTTCAAATGCGATCAGGACAAAGACATACGATTAATAAAATTATAGATTACATGGTAAACCCGCCTAAACTTGTATGCTTTCGTCGCTTGGTCACTCACAGAACGCAATGGAGAACGCACTCCAGGCGCGTGACCGCGTGGGAGTCCAGGACTTCGTCTTGTTGGAGGATTTTCAATCGGAACGAGCCTTCATAGACAATCTGAAAAAGCGCTGCCAAGGAAACCTCATATATGTAAGTACTCATTAGAGAAGTTCTATTGATTAATGTATTGATATCGATTGTCCAGAAGGCCTTTCTAGCCTACGGAGTAGAAACATTATTTTTCCATATAACTTTTGCGTAATACCTGTCCAACGTGTCACAAATTAGACATTTGTTAAACTTTGATACCATCTGTTAGAAGCCGTGCTTTTTGAACAATGATGTGGACTTATGAAGAGGAAACATTTCAAACAGTATACGCTTATTTGATCCTGTGACTGCTATGAATGGGGGTCGGTTGATGTGTGAATCAAATACAAAACGCTGGTAGTATGTTAGGAAAATATTGCACATAACGGGGATTAAAAAAGCAAGTCATATAAGAGATGAAGAACAGTCTTCTAGCATAAGATAACCACGAAATTTTACAGTGTTTCCAATTGCTCCAGCTAAAAGTTTGCCTTAGCGTCCAGAATATTGTGTAGTATTATCGACGGAACGTGTTATTCCAACGATTTCTGGTTCTTTCAGCTAGAGTTTAAGCCAACCCGTTGAGGCGTATACCACAATTCTTAATATGAGCCTTTCGTGGTGGCTGATCGCTCTTTGTTCCAGACATACATTGGACCTGTATTAATTCTGGTCAACCCATACAAGAAGTTAGATATCTATGGAGAAGACTTTGTTGAGCAGTACAGAAAGTCAAATTTCTATGACCTTCCTCCACATATGTAAGTATTAATAATTAACTTCTTTGGTAAAAATACTGATGACCCGTAAATTATCACTGTCCATTATCATAACTAGATGTTTTGTGTACAACAGCCTTTGAACCTTTGCTTGCATCTGAAAAGTAAACGTCACCCTTTGTGTAGGTAGTGGCAAAGCAATAATCGTATAGACTTCGATCGCGTTATGCTGACGAAAGACAATGCGAGCATTTTTTAAAAATTTTTTTGCATTATAGCTACGCAATCGGCGATGCTGCATACAGCCTCCTCCGTGAAGAGGGCAAAGATCAGTGTATACTGATTTCGGGGGAGTCTGGCGCAGGGAAGACCGAAGGTAAAGAACAGGCCTATATCGTTGCTCATGTTGTCGTTGTGGTCGCTAAAAAAAGTCACAGACTGATATCGTTATTCTAGGCAAGCAATTCTGAAGAAGTCCCTAGTACGCCATTCCAGTACTTGATTATGGCGATGGAATCGGCTGGGTCCTATAAATAAAAAAAAAAAATTGTTATCACTGTCGGTTACTTTTTTTTCCATCGTCATTGTTTATATTTTCATAATTTGATTCACTTGTTCAAACATACACAGCATCAAAACAGATTCTTCAGTATGTGGCTGCAGCTTCTCATCATTTAGCCAAGGTCGAGTACGTCAAGAGGCGCCTACTCCAAAGTAATCCCATCCTTGAGGCGTTCGGAAATGCTAAGACAAATCGCAATGACAATTCATCCAGGTTTGGAAAATACATGGACATCGAGTTCGACTTCTCTGTAAGTGATAGACCGTTTGAATTTCGCTCCATCGATTTCCACATCTACGTTTGAATAACCATAACATCAATAGCTTACACAAATATACACATTCTAAATTCATTTGGCATGAGACGCACGTTGTGAATACTCTACTGCTCGTAAATGTATCATTTTGTAAAGGCTATGTTACAGGATCTATTGTCATCATTATGTACTTCCTACATATAGGGCGCTCCTGCTGGAGGGCATATTTGTCAGTATCTTCTCGAGAAGAGCCGCGTTGTTGGGAGGACATCACGGGAGAGAAATTTCCATATCTTTTATCAACTGCTGGCAGGTATGTGACTCACTGCGTGTAAGTTAGGCAAGAGCATATATTAAATAAGCTAGACAAAGTAAATACATTATATAATCAACTTTTAATGATAAACGAGTGTTTCAGAAGTACACGAGCCATGAGGTAAAATTACGAAAAAGTCTTAAAAAGAGTTTGTAATAAATAAAGTTTATAATGAAATTCCCAGCAGAGAGCGGCAAACGTCACATAGACAAACTAACTTCATTTGATTTGAAAATCGCTCCTTTCTTATTACATAAACTTATGAAAGTTTATAATCAACTTTCTCATTTCGAAAAACAAGGTACAAATGGAACATCAGACAAGGTATTACAGGAACAGATATTAAACGATAAAGAAAATCAATAGTTTTAGTACAATTATTTAATTCAAGTTCTAGCATCGAAAGGAATTTATACAATCCTTAAAACAAATGACATCACGTTACGATTAAATAAATATTTCTAATGAATTTATTTGATTACAGGTGCCGATGATTGGCTTTTGGATTCATTGAAGCTTCGACGCGATATCGCCTATTACTTTTATTTACAGGAGGTAACTCTAGTGACCTTCGGTGCTACGTGCTAACAGAAATGTCTTTTTTTTTTACTAATCTATGCGATAGCAAAAAAAAAGAAAAAAAAATATATGTATATATATATTATACAGCTTGCCGTTCTTCCTTCCGTGCATAAAGAAGTAATTTCTTGGATCTTCTGCGTTGCTAAACAAAAAATTCCACTCTAAGTAACCATCTAACACATGCCCCAGTAATTTTTGTACCGCGCTGCTTTTTAGCCCTACCACAAGGGAAATCTTCTGAGGTACAGTTAAGCTAACATTGCCATACATTCCATACTTATGATCCCTTACAAGAACCCTAAAGAAAACTAATTATAGCAGTAAAAACATCCTTTGTAGAGTACCCGGCTGAATGTAGGAACACTACTTTATGCTTCTCAAATATTTTGTACCAAGTTGACGTTTGAAAATATACTATGACAATGGCTCGGAATACGGTAAGCTTCATTGTATAATTAACTTTTACGCTAATTAGACAATGGGTGGCTTGCGGAAACTAACTGAGGGATAATGCAGCACGTTATTTGTTATATGACTTTTTTATACTTTGCGATGGTCGCGATACAGGGAGATGCTTCGCCTGTGAACCCTACTTCGGATGATGCGACGGCGTTTAACGACGTGATGACAGCGCTTGCTGTCTGTGATTTCAGTCAAAAGGACCGTCAGGAAATTTTAGCCATCGTAGCATCAATTCTGCATCTCGGCAATACTGGCTTCGTGGAGGAAAATGGAGAGGCCATAATTGCATCCTCACTGGAAAAACATCTGATGGCAATCGCTGAGGTAAATGGCTGTCTGTATAAATATAAAGCTGTAATTAGCTTTTTTGTCCGATTGTTTCAAATTCACACTGACTCCTGAGAACATAAGTGTGAAGAGGAATTATCAGAAACATCCCTTTAAACAGAAATTAAATGGAAGCATAGTTATACCATGACACGTATACCTTTACACAGACTAGGTTTGACATATAATAAACTTAAAAGCATGTTATAATCACGTAAGTTTACACTGAAGCAAATTAACCTCATGTATTTACTTCTTTACGTATATATATATATACCTTCTGTTTGACCCCGCGTTTGTTTATGCAGCTGTTGAAATGTCCGGAAGATGTACTACGTGGGTCGTTGACTTATCGTACGATTGAGGCCCGAGGCGAACAGGTGCGCAGTCCATTAAGTCGGGACCAGGCCCTTTTTGCAAGAGATGCCCTCGCGAAGGCGCTTTACGAACGGCTTTTTAAATGGATTGGAAATAGGGTAAGAAAAGCCTCTCCTTAAAATGTCTAATAAACTAATCAATATATTAAATTCAACCTGTTTTGTGTTTTATCAGAATGACCGTACGTACTCTATAGAGAGAAACTATGAAGTGACGAGCTTCTGATCACTAAGACTATAGTTGACGCTTATCTACAACCTTTATTACTTCTGTACCGCATACGAAGTATATAATCGTAAATAAAGTATTAAAAAGTTTACGGAGATTTCTGCATCTTCACTACAGATCAATAATTCGTTGCGCTCTCGAGATAACAATCCTAAGACGTTAATGGGCCTTCTCGACATTTACGGTTTCGAAGTGTTCAAACGGAACAGTGTTGAACAGTTCTGCATTAACTATTGCAATGAGAAGTTGCAGCAGCTCTTCATTGAGCTGACATTGCGATCCGAACAAGAAGAGTACCTAAGAGAAGGTATCGAATGGACCGCAGTCGACTTTTTCGACAATAAGGTTTGTCAATCTTCGAAGTTTTGCGGAAGATCGCCTTTTCAATTTTTACCGCACAGTGGTAACCTTAGCAACTCATAGCGATTCAGTACCATGAGTGCGTATATATATATATGAAAGCAAAATACGTTTGCTGTGCAGTATCTACCTGATGCTGAATAACAAGGATAGAACTACATCTTTCAAAGTGATAAATCGAAACAAAATTTAGATTCTTTTATTTGAAACCTTAACATTGACGGTAATGACCTATGAAAGGGCAAATACATGCGGAGAGTAACCAAGAATAAAGATCGATCTGACTTTTTTTCTCTCAACAGATCATTTGCGAGCTCGTAGAGGAAAAGCACAAAGGTATTATCGCCATTTTAGATGAGGAATGTCTTCGACCTGGTGGAGCCACCGATAAGACCTTCCTGCAGAAGCTGGAAAGCACAATACGGGGAACCAATGCTCACTTTGTAACATACAACAATGCCACGCAGAAAATCCGTAAAACCATTGGGCGTGACGTAAGTATTCCGCATTTTTCTATTATCCAGTAACAACCACACCATAATTCTAAAAACGCTATCAAGACTGAAAAACTCTAGAACTAATGCAAACAAAATGCATGTGCTTAAGAAAAAATTAATATCTCGATCCATTCTTTAAGTGTAGGCCGCTTTAGGTTTAAGGGATAGGCGACCTTATGCTTTCGCAGTTTCCTTATTCCAAAGCATACTTTGTTAACTGTTTTTGTGCATATTTGATATTGGCGTCTCAATAGTATAGCACCGATTTGCATTTACAAGCTTAAACTGATGACAACAGCATTTCAAATGCTTACTCCTGGGCGCCGAACTCACAGGAATTCCGTATCGTTCATTACGCCGGCGAGGTGACATACAAAATCGAGGGTTTCTTGGAAAAGAACAACGACCTCCTTTATAGGGATCTGAAGCGTGCTATGGCTTCGGCTGATTCGGACGTCCTTCGAGAAACTTTCCCCGATAGCGAGTTTGCATCGAAAAAAAGGCCGGTCACAGCTGTAACCCAATTTAAAATATCTCTTCAGGAGCTGATGGTTGCGCTAAGCACCAAAGAGCCCTGGTACGTAAGTGTATGTAACAGAATAAACGAGTAAGTAACTTTGGGCTGGTCTTCTAAGCCGGTAGGTGCCGGTAGATACTTAAGTGAGGATGTGATGTTAGGTCGAAATCACTTGTATTCTAGCAAAGAGCTTTTTCCTGCAATTTCAATGTGTTGCTGTGGCGGTGCAGGTATGTACGTTGCATCAAGCCAAATGAGATAAAAGCTCCGGGTAAATTCGACGAAAAGATCGTCTTCCATCAGATTAAGTACCTCGGTCTCATGGAGAATCTTCGGGTGCGTCGTGCAGGTTTCGCGTACCGCCGGACCTATGAGCATTTTCTGCAAAGGTAGGATGGCAATTCATTTCAGTGATGTGTCTGGAGATGTCTCATAACTCGAGAAGCTGTGTAAATCGAGGAACCTCGGTCTTCATCGGCTAAAAAAAGTTGTCCAACAGACACTCTCGAAAACTGATTGGTATCGCGACGGTGTGGTAGTATTTTTCAACGCTCGACAATGCCTATTGCTCATGAGTGGAATGCTGGATTTCTACTTTTCCACGTAATTTCTGACACCACAATACGGGCAAATGAAAATGAACCAACGATACATGCATAGAAATATTCGTAAGTTGCCTGATCAAGCTGTACGTTCCCCGCAGATACAAGCCACTCTGTCTTGAGACATGGCCCGTATGGCGCGGAGAGCCAATCGATGGAGTAAAAACCTTGATCAACCATCTACGATATCATTCTGACGAGTACAGTCTCGGCAGGTAGGCATCAAAACTTAGATCAAGTATCGTTTGCTTAGTATTAGCCGTAATATAGTTTCCAGAGGAGAGGTTAGCGGTCGTTAGTTTAAATTTCGCGGTTAAATATATATACCCCGGCCGAATTTGAATCTCATGGACTCGATATTCGCAAATAAAGTGTATTCTAAATTTCAGATCAAAGATATTCATTCGGTTCCCGAAGACGCTTTTTGAAACTGAAGATGCTCTACAGAGAAGGAAGCACGAAATTGGTAAGCTAAGTATATGATAAACTTTCTTTAGGAAGCTTATTTTCTCTGCTTTATTGCTACTAAACAAAAGACAAACCGGTGAATAAAATGAAAAAGAAAACATTGAATCAAAAAGAATCACAAAATTATCAACGAAACCTTTTCAAATATAGCTGTTACGACAAATTATGTGTCTGCGGCTATTAGAAGTTGAAGTAGAAGAAAATTACTGTTGCTTGTATCGGCGGTCCTGGCGCACTGACCTATTAGCAGGGCCTAAAAAAATCCTGGCGAAGCTTTAGTGATTTTACCAGCTCGACCCGTTCATGTGCGAATGGGACTTGAAAAAAAATGTGCCTCCTGAAAGGAAAACGTTTTAAAATACGAGTTTCAAAACTTGACGTTTTTATTACACGCGTGTACTGTTCACGCACGACTACGCGAGCTTTTGGGACTGCTTTTTGTTTACCCTAAGTGAATCAGGTCAGATCTCGTTGGGATGCCATAACTACTCAGGAGGTTATTTGCAAAGCACAAAATGCTTCGTGTTCAGTTTTTTCACTTGTTTTTTTTCTTTCTTCAAAAAACTTTCAACTCCTTCGATTCACGCTAGGCAGATCCGGCTGACTTCAAATGATCTAACTTATATACTATGACAACAATACGTTTACAAATATGTATTCTGAGCAGTAGCACGCTATGTAGCTAATACGTTTAAATCTAATTTTATCAAGTTTGCCTGGCGCAGAAAAGTTTTTTGAAACGTTTTTCTCGAAACGGTAATTACGCGAGAACATACGAACTCATTTCAAGTAGATGTTAGAGCACGTTTCCGGTTTGCTAAAGTCGTGCTCTTTACTTAACTACTCCTTCTGCCACAGCCGCTATTCTACAAGCGCAGATCCGGTCGTTCATTGCACGCAGCAAGTTCAAGCGAATGAAGAAGGCTGGTAAGTTTATTCTGTTAAAAAATCTTGCTAATTGTTGTTTATGTGTTAATTCTAATAACTCTTTAATGCTCTGATCAGCTCTAAATGTAATATCGATTTTCATTTTAGCGCTGTGCATCCAATGCTTTTGGAGACGTCATCAAGCGCGACAGGAGCTTAAGCGTCGTAAAGCTGCATCTGAAATAATCCGGAGGTAAATACAATACGATGCTCTATGACTGCACAAACTTCCCTCCTAATAGATACTTTTAAACAACAACTACTACGTACTAGATATTGGAAGTCAACAAGCTAAACATATGTAAAGGTAGCTCAATATTTGAAATTTCTTATTCGTTCTAATGGATAGAACTGTCGTAATCAGTGTCAGGGGTCATTCATAACATGGACATATAAGTTTCCGAATAATGTCTGAAGCAATGTTTGACGGTAGCATCTAAAATTCAAATCCTTTACATCTCTAAAAGGCTACGCTCTACGCGAATAGAGAGAAAACAAAAAAAAAAATTCTATTAACAAATAAAATTAATTTCAGATTCATTAAAGGCTTCATTACCAGAAATCAGCCAGAGAATGAAATCAACAGGAAGGTAAGCCATGTCCGACAGCAGACATGAGCAACCTGAATGCAGCTCAATTTAGAAAAAAATTAATGAGTGAATATCGGAGTGTGAATATAATAAATTCGTTTGCTATCTAATACCTCGCTATAAAATAATTCGAGAAAAGGCCGATCGTCGAGTAATTATGATCGAACTTGATTTTTCATTGGGTGACTTCGATCCGCATCCTACTATAGGTGGCAACCTTACAAATAATAACAATACTTTTGACCAAAACCGAAAAAAACTAGCGTACTCCGTGAATACATCTGTATATTTTCGTGGATATGCGGCGTAGTTTGTCCAGCAGGTCCGTGCTGAGTATCTACGTCGACTGTCTAGAAGCCTACCGAAGACTGTCCTCGATAACTCGTGGCTAACGGCTCCGCTAATCTGCCAGGTAAGGGAGAATATGATTAACACCTATGAAAGCCCTTTTAGTGATTCCGTTTAGTTCATATTGTTAATTCTGTCTGTATACACTTGCGCCGATAAGGCAACGCGTCTCCGAAAAAGAATATCCTATAACTGAAATTAAACGATGTCCTTTATCTCTAGTATACTATTTTTAATATCTATAGCTTAAAGCCTCGCCTTTTCTTATTGCATTGCAACGTTAACATGCAGTGGATTCGCTGCAAAGTATTGTCAACAGATAACTATATATTGAGCGTACGGATATTTAGACCGGTATATATATATCTAACAACAAACAGGTTCAAAAAGGTACTGATCAACATAACGCGTGTTCACAGATTGACATGCAGTACTAACGCCAGTGCTTACTGTTGTTGGTGGAGAAGAATGCTACTTGAAATCCATCTACGCTGATCCGATTTAAGTAGTTCTTCTTTAGGCTGTGCTACTATATACCCGTATTTATGGCAAGAGAAGAAGGTGCTTATTCATATTGAGATACGAAAGAAAATTAGTCAAAACTTAGTTGAGGAAGAGAACATTTGTTGTTTAGGATTGACGAACGAATGATTCGTTACCGACGTCTTGTGGAAACAATGGTATTGTGCTCGAAGTGTACTTTTCTGATTGTGATTGTCTAATTTTACCAGTTAATTCCGAGAGCAGGTATAATCGCCTATATGCGGGGATATATTCCGACCAGTTATATCTGTTATTTTCGTGCATGCGGTTTTCAGGAAGCATCGTGCTACCTTCAAGCCCTGCACAAGCGCACCCTGGTGCGTAACTACATGAAAAGGCTCACTCCAGTGCGCAAAACACAACTCCAGTGGAAGCGCGAGGCTAGTGACATCTTTAAGGTGATTCCATTGAGCCTTTTGGGATTTTCTTTTGACAAAGCTTTCAACAGTAATTTCACGTTAGCCAGTTTGTGAGTCAACTGTCTTCAGACTTAACTGTTATCCATCCCGACAGGATCGTAAGGCCAGTTATCCCGAGAGCGTTAAACACAAGTTTGTGGAGTCGCACCTCGATAACACGCATAGCCATCTAATAAACACCTTCAACAAATCCCACAAAAGTCGTCCTGAGGAAAAGATTGAGGTTTGTCGCAGTGAAGTCTAAGTTTTGCAGCAATAATTACCAGTGTAAATAATCATTTAGCGAAGTGTCTTTTATTAGATATGTTTCCATTCGCTAGTACCCGGACAATATTTCTATTTGTCCAATCTTTTGGTGAAATTACCGATTGGCTTCACCTAATTATTTTTTGTTCGGCGATTCTGCGCGCAGTACTGTTTACCTGTGAAGAAATTCGATCGGCATGGTTACAAGTCTCGGAAACGAGTGTTGATCCTCACCGACGAGGCCTTCTATCTTGTCGACTCCAAAGACTTTAAGCCGAAACATCGTATACCGTACAACTCCATCGCCGGTAAAATATTGAAATTAATATGTATATAAACAAAAGCAAATTATATATAGAGCACATATTTTAATCGTCACGTGGGATCATATTTATCTGATCCTCTTGCACGAAAATTATAGTTATCTATAGATAACAAATGCTAGTCGTTGAGACATGAGTCAGGCAGGGTCAGATTTACTAGCCTCTAGAGCCTTCATCACATTATCTGGGGAATTACAATGAAAGAAAATAATTACTTAATATATTGCTAATGAAACATATTATATACAAACGCGGTAAATATTAATTTTTCGTTATTGTGATGCTTCCTATCTCATCCGAACGTTCACTAATAGAACATTTCAACAAGTATTGCTTTGCGAGCACAGTCTACGTTCACAGCGAGCTTTTTGTAAACTTTAAAAAACCAACTAATGTTTATCCTGGCATATGCTAACACGGCTCTTGAAAAATCTGGCTAAGATTTCAATTCTAAACATCTGATCGTTATTGAAATCGTTCCTTATTTTAGATCTGTGATCATATAGGTGATATATGTTCTATAATAATGTTACCGATTAAAATTGCAGATGCTTGTAAGTAACACCACGCTGGCCATAAATCGGCAGACCGACTGCGCTGGAGTTGATCCATCGTCTCTCTCTGCAACAGCTCCACCAAAATCACTTCGACCCAATCCAAACGAGTCGAAATACTAACACAAAAAGAATAGGAATAATGCTTCGCATCGCTTGATGCACCTACGACTTTAGTCGATTCTTATGGTCTCTTTGATTTCCCACAGTGTGAAAAACATCATAAAAATGCTATTAGTTTTGTCGCTACCGCTTCGTATGCATGTTCTAAAGATACTTTATGTACAGTAAATGCATTTTATGTAGGAGGAAAAAAAAACACGTCTCTGATTTGGAAGGATTTCTTTCCCAGGTGTCAATGTAAGCTCCTTGGCGGATGGACTAATGGTTGTGAAAATCCCAGCAGAAGACATCAAACACGAAAAGGTAAGATTTGGCTTTTGAAGATCTATTATTTGTTTAATACTCGCGTGACTTTCTTTCTGCGTTCTTCGTCTTTAGTTAGGATTTATTAAATGTATGTATGGTTAGTTTCTCTCGGAACTGGATAGAGAACTGACTCTATAACTTTGTTCGATAGGGAGACCTGATATTGGATTGCGACCGTTCGTTGATCGAGTGCATTTCACGGTTAGCGATGCTCGCAAAGAAGCGTACTCTCGTACACATCACTCCGGAAAATGCTAAGTAATCACATATTTCGGCCCAGTTAATCCTGTGGTGAAAGAATAATCATTGGATTGCTTGTTTTTGTTCATCTGAGGTTACTGGCAGTACCTCAATGTAAAACAGAATCGCACATTGTCGCTAGGAAACTTCGCGAATTCAAGTGCTATCTAGAGTAAAACAAATTACAACTTTTACTATGGCTGCACATAGGCATTTTCCTTGACATCTGCGCCGGCTCATATTAGGGTGAATCGCTTAGCTGAGCTGACCTGCTGTCAAAGGCATATTTAAATAGGTAGTATAAAATGCATTGCAGACGCTGCAAATTTGACCATTAATAGTAAATTACGGTTTCTATAACAGCCTTCCAAGTTTATCATAAACATCATTGCGAATTTTCCTCCTGAATTTCGTTAAGGTTTTCTTTCAACTTTTTTCAGGCTACAGCATCAGCTGTCAGGTGGCAAAACTGGAACTATTGAGTTTAAACGAGGGGCTAAAGAGGAAATCAGTAAAACCAAGAGTGGAAGCCTCAATGTCGTGAGTTTTCTGTTACTTATTTGACACTTACTAGCTATATGCGTCGATTCTGTAGAAACCGATTTGAATCCAAATTGTGTTTTGCCTAAAGGCAAGAGATTTGGACTTGAATTTTACGCAAAGGCGCAAATAGGCCGTTTACCTTGAAAAGCTTGGAATCTACACTAAGAAGTCGTAGAAGTATGTATTCCGTAGACATACTCAAGGATCAAAATTTCCTCTGCTCTTTCAGATATCCATGTAGTCCGTTACGTGTGTTACAAACTTGACATCGGCAGAGTCAAAGTACCCTCTCGGTCATCATCAAAAATCTATATTTAGCACTTCGTGGTTTGTGTGTATGCAGTCTGCCAATATCAGAGCAAGCTAACGAAAAATTCACAAAAGTAAAAAAACATTAAGCAGCGCTCTACAATAAAAATCTTCCCTTTCTGCGTAATTGCGAGGCTAATATGCATTTGCGACTGGAGTTCCCTACACCGACTCAGCGTGTCCTACCCACCTATAGTGCCGTTCGAAAGGCCATTTTTAAAAACGGCCAACGGCATTCATACTTCAATCAGCCGATGAAGCCATTAGTTGAACTGCCCAGACCTTTTGAAGGAAGCTCTCTTGACTGTTGTGTTTTGCTTCGGAATACAAATACGAATATAATGTACAAGACAAGAAACTACTTAATATAATCCAAGACAGAAGACAATATCCGGGAAGCGTGGTTGGTTGTCGAGCATCGGATAAATGTCTGCTATGTGAATTTTCAGGGGATGTTATCTGTAGCACGAACGAAAGGCAGTCATGTCGCAAATTAGCTGTTAATCGTGAGGACATGACCGCAAACGGAAGTCAGATTTATATGACGTGTGCTATGTTCTCTACAGTAAATGAAAGAGCGGGGGTTTTGGAATAAAGTTTGACCCTATTAGAGTGTATTGCCATACACATGTGCTGGCCCTACCAAACTACAACAGATATATAGCTGATGCAATTTTCTCTCGATTGGCATCTAAGTTGTATCTCAACTAACGGACAGAAGCAGGGAAGTTCATAAATTTATGAAACTGAAATAAAAGTGATCGAACCAAAAACACAAGATCCAGATGGAACAACTGCGTAATGGTTTTGTAAAAAATAGAAACCTGACCGCCAAATAAAGTTAGTTAACTTAAACAGTGAAATATAATCAGCTTTATGCTCGGCGTTCTAATACGAGTTCTGTTATCAGCACTAGTTTATGAACCGCAAAAAGGCCGATAATTATGGTCTAATGGTCACTACCGCAAAGTGGAAAGTTTAACCAGGGACCAAAAAGATTTATTTGCCAATTACTGCATAACCATATGTACACGTCTTAATGTCATTGTGTTTAGATCACGGACATTTTGTTATTAAAATTGAGGATATGTGGCGCTCATTTATGCCTTAAGTAGAGGTCAAGTGTAATTTGATTTTCGATTCTTTTTTTCAATAGTGGGGCCAGGATATATATACATATATATAAATAGACACCATGCCTTGGCTTGAGCTGAAGTATGCCATTTTAACGGTACCATGACGATTAATATTGTCTGCAAATGTGCCATTTAACGGAATAAAATAATTTTTTTTTTCTGTTTTAACAAAGATAGCGCGTTGTTTCTAGTGCATGCGATTTCATATAGAAGTAGGTCTTTAGAGGAGGAAATATTTCTGAATATTGCTTCATTTTTCGTCAGCGATCTATAGGCATTTAAGGATGCGAAATTTATTTAATGAATCGAACTAAAAAAGTTGTTGAAAACAGAAACACACTATTTGTTTTGATATTATTTTAATATTGCTACATAGGTTACTCCCTAGATTGACATCGCAATCTTGACGATTAATTTTTTGCAGCTATCAACTCTCGTTATATTGGTATTCATTAGAGAACCGTTCTAACTTTTCCCTAGTTATCTCTTTAACTACAGACCACAACGTATTCAAAGGGGTCGAGAAGGAGAATGTACTGTGATTATATTCATCGGTTTCTATTTTGTCGTTTCAACAACACTGCTGAGTACCTACGATTAGCAGACAAATACGTTACTATTTTAGGAATAAAAACATTCGGCCTGGCTGTCATTTGCCCACAGTGAGTATTCCCTTAGGAATAAGCAATGCAGCGATGGCTATTTTCCACCAACCGGAAACTATGACTCTAGCGTTGTAGCTTCTCACAGTAATGTGCTTTGGAAATACAGGCTTCAATTTGACCCAGACTAGCAGATACATATGAACAATCGCCCTTCAAGGATATGACAGGAACTATTTAAACTGCTTATCCGGCAACTATTTAAATTTGGCCCTCCCTAGTTCCATCATCTTAGCCACAAAAGTTGGCAACGGCATCTGACAACAATGAACGTTGCATCTGCTAACGTTAGCAATATAGGTGCAGTGAGAAATATAAACATTTAAGATAGTATCGACCGTATCAATAATACGGGATTATAACTAGAGACTGTATGCCTCCAAATTTACGAAATTATCTGCTATGTTTGTGTTGATATTGTACTGACAGCTAAAGCATCGTACAAATTACTGTAGTTAATAAATTTCCGTTTCGTTGAGTATCACAAATGTCGGAGTAGACGTTGGGAGCTTTCTACATGTTTTTTTTTCATCTACACTTCTAAATGTTAGCCAAAAACTAACGAACGAATAACAAGAGATGAACGACACCGTAAGGGATCATATACATACTCCTGAGCACGCCCCTCCGAGCCTAATATCGACTCTCCTTTCAGTGAAGGAGTATCTGAACAAAGTAATTGAAGAAAAAAAAGTTTCAATACTAGCAAAATTCTAAATGAGAACATCTAGTTAATGTAATTAGTTTCCGTTTGCACTCGTAGAGCGATTGGAACGAAAGCTACGTGGACCGAACGCTGTACACGTTTAGTCGATCCTACGAGATGCACATATAATCCGGCTAGTAAAAAAAGACAGTCCGTGCTAGTGAGATTACGCAGTCGATCAACTCTGCGAAATACGTAGTTACTAATGTATGCACGTAGGGTATTTAGCGGTGCGGACCGTAACAACGAAAGCTGTGCCGCACGGTATATCAACAATTAATAGTAAGGAGTATCAATATGAAACAAAACTCTTTTTTTTTCTTCTTTTTTTTTTTTAGTCAAGCTCTCGTATGGTCCAATGTATGATTTGTTCAAAGGTTAAAATAAACATAGCGTGCAATGATTGTGCAATGACAAATACCTCAACAAACTCCACGGTACACGTACCACGAGAACGCCGAGGATCGATCATTTAACTGTGATCATTATTATCGTTAGTGCAATTCTCCTATTGTGATATTAAACAAAAAAAAAACACGTATGGTAGCAAAGTAAAATGAGAAAGAAGAAAAATCACTCTTTCGTTCTCTGTTTTAGATGGCCTAAGTAGATGTGGTTTTGCGATCTCAAAGATGATAATGAAATCAAAATAATCATTTCTTCCGAAAATAATTGATTCCGAAATTTCGCTGCACAATCTCGTACTTGCAGAATTGTAGGGGTTCACAAGTAGAAAGGGGGTTTTGATTCAATGTAGGACGTTCCACCTAGCGCCCACACACACTATAAACACAAATGTTTTTAACAAGCCTAAGAGCACTTCAAGCGAGAATGTACTTGCTACTCGAGACATTTTTCTTCAATGCCGAAATGTCTTACTCGTGGACCTGATCAGCTGACTGTGTAGCAGCTAATTAATTTACCTATGACGTACCGTACGTTTCTCGTTTTTCGTCAAATGCTCTGTAATACTCAACCGAGCCGATAAAGATACCAAATCCTATTCGAAGATTGGTTGGAATACATTGTTGCCCTTCAAGTTAGCCCTTTAGTTATAGCTATTACATTATTTTAGTTATTCTAATGATCGGGATGCTTGCCGCTGACGATAGCGCCTGGACACCAACATTGGCGGACTGTGGATATATCTACTGTCACTCAAACAAATCAACTTCATATAGATTGAACAATAGAGTGACGAAAAACAACGGCAACACACTGGATTCAACTTACTTCGTATATTACACGGCTACATATTATCAATACGTTATTATTATTATTATTATAGTTGCATCGCCAAGCTTGAAGCAGTTACTGTTGGTAAGGCTTTGTCCAAGACGAAGCACAGCGCCAGAACAGAAAATTTCGAGCAAGGGTCCATACGTTATAAATTTGCTGCTTAAAGCTCTGAACTCAGCATTGAAAACAGATGTTTCAAACGTTAGATCCATCCATATCTTTACCATTTCTGTTCTTACAGACCAGCAAAAAGAATGAACTGCAAGTGGGCGATCGCGTATGGCCCATGATCTTGTCTTGTTAGAGGATTTTCTGTCGGGCGCGCCTTCATAGACAATCTAAAAAACGTTTCCATGAGAATGCAGTATATGTGAGCACTCATCAGAGAAGTTAACGTGTCGATGATGTTGACTGCACGCAGTATAATCTTCGGGACTATATTGCTTCTTCAGTAAAGTTCTTCCCTAACGCTTTAAAAAGCTGTTTAGACTTCAGATTCTTTCGAGCCATTGTTTATTAAAAGCAGGTGCTCCTGTTATTGTTTGGTAGAGCTGAGAGCCAAAAACATTTCAACTGATGTAGGTGTTTTTTCAGTCGTTTGCCATTGGGGGCATATTCGATTCGTAAACGGGGCAAGTTAATACCTATAGCTCTTTGAGAGTTGAACCTGAAATACTCGTCGTATACGAGAAAATTATTGCAAGTAATGGTGCTTCATAAAAAAGTTTGTAATTGAAGAGTGACAGAACGACGTTTCTTAAGCACAAGATCAGGTCAAAGCTATGAAGGATCCCTATAAATCTTTATATCACTAATTACTTTAATCTATTAGTCATACATGTTGTATAGTGTATGAATATATCAATGATAGAACTTACGCCAGCGACGTTTGCCCCTTTTACCAAGAGGCTTAGCTGCCCAAATCATCACGAATATCATACATTACGAAATTCGCATGTCCGAGCCCTTAATTCTATTGAAATACATATCATTTTATTAAATTGTTTTGTCTCAGACAATCATTGGACCCTTACTGATTCAGGTCAATCCCTATAAGGAGTTAGGTATTTATGGGAAGGAGATAATCAACCAGTACAATTTCTATAACCTGCGTCCACATATGCAAGCATATATAATACATTTATTGATAAGTCTGACACCTCATATTGTTGCCTCATCTGAGCCTGATACGTTGTTTCCTTTTCAAGTAGGTATGTTCCCTATATTTCATGAATATGTTTATTGTTCTTTTTCAAACCCACCATGATTAGCGCAAACCTTTCAGACAGATAATTTTCTTAATTTTCATTAGAGACACCTTTTCTTAAAGCAGGGACACCATTCTGGCTGAAATAATTCTCAAATCAAATTTGACTGGTAGTTATAATGAGTTATAATAACTTCATATAAAGTCCCATAATTACAGGTCAATAACATGACATCTCCATATCAAAGAGGATATATAAAAACATTTAAGAACAGTTTGCGTCATGGGGGTATATCTTGTCGAGTTCGAGCGATTTCCCTGATGTACTAAAGATTTTACCAAAGGGCATCGAGCCGCATGGTATCTATCACAAGTTTCTCTGCATATGGAGCACATACCGCGGAGCCTGTGGAAACCTATTCCCTGCATGGTCTACTGTGAAATCCATTGACGGCAAAACAAATAGCTACGGCATATGTATCTAGCTGATTCATCGCTCTCCGTATATTATTTTTTGCCACACCCGAAGCAAAGAAATACTCATTAATTTCTATGAATTCCTTTTCTTTTTCCTGAAGTTCGTCTTCAAGGTGTCCGTTGCTGGAAGACTAAAGTGGCGACGTAGGTCCAACAAGGAGACAATTTCGGGTCACTACGCATAGTTCCAATGCTCGTTTGAGGAAGAAGGTTTTGGCGCAATCTAATTGCTCAAAATTACCCACTGTAAGATGGTGCGTTTATCCATGTTACAGAGTAAACGTAAATAAAACATTATAAGAGGGTAAAGTATTTAGTTGGCTTATACAAAGTTATACCATCCAGTATTGACAACTTCTTCGTGTTCACAGAACGTTTTTCACACACAGAATAAAGGGAAAGGTAAAGCTTTACGCTCTAATTCAAGTTTACCCTACAGACCATCTTGTAACTTCATCTCTAAAAACGGATTGCCATTCTTTTAAGCTAGAACTTGCTGCAATTCGTTAACTTAAAAGGTGATGCCAGATCTCGAATTCGAAAGTGAGCTGGAGTTCTAATTTCAACCCGGCCATAGACGCACCGCACGTTTCGTGCTGGAATTCAGCCGTCTCATGGAACGCCTGACGGCAACATAAGCGGACATAAGACATAGAGAAACTGAAATAAGCTCTACGACTGACCTCTATGGTTTTGGTGTCCCATCGCGGTGCCGCATGTACGTATGCTGTATCAAGCCAAAGGAAGTAAAATATCAGAGCAAGTTCTATGAAAAGATTGTTTTTAAGCAGACTAAGTGTCTTGGTCTTAAGGGAAGTCTTTAGACGCATCGCGTAAGTTTCGCGCACCGCTCAACCTATGAGCAATTTCTCAGAGAGTGTTTCATTCAACAGATTATCACAAAAGTAAAAAAAAAATCGTTGGTGACTTTTTTAAGTAAAATAAAGTGTATACTAAGTTGCAAATTTGTT
Source organism: Varroa destructor (assembly GCF_002443255.2). Lineage (NCBI taxonomy): Eukaryota > Metazoa > Arthropoda > Arachnida > Mesostigmata > Varroidae > Varroa > Varroa destructor. Next base: position 17,118,151 of record NW_019211457.1, on the reverse strand, counting down.
ACTACAGTGAATTATTATTATTATTATTATTATCGTCTTCTCTGTTACTTGTCACAGGTTTCGTCGATGACGATGGCGTAGTCTAGCTTGTTTTTTCTTCGGGTAATACGATCACAAGAGGGCGCCACACGATTTGGATGTATTTCGGATTTAGGTTGCCGGAAACCGATTGGTTGTTGCTATTCTTCATCGTCCGAACTCTTCAGACGGTCTCTGTGACGGATTGTTCACAGAATTCGATATTGCCACAACAGTAAGCGTCCTATCAATGCTCCGTTCTGTTCAAAAGTTTTTCCGCGGTAATTTCATGATGTTCTTCAATACCAATATTTCTTGAGCGTTTACGTCAGACGCTATCTCGTTGGTGTTTACAGGATTGTAAGGCAAGTTACTCGGAAAAAGTAAGCACCTCAATAATAGGCATAGTTATCTAATAGACAGTTTCAGCAAATCGAGCAAAAAATACTTAGAAAAAAAAAAGGTCACCACAAGCGCGCGCTGTTTGATTTGACTTTTGTAGCATAAAAAAAAACTTTTTTTAAATATATATTATTGAACTGTAATTTAGTTCGCGTGTACCGCGTAACCAAAGTCTGTTTTGTCACAGATGCTCTTGTGGCTCTCGTTAGTGACATGACAAATTATTATATATTAGTGAATCAGCGACTATTCTAATTGTTACTTCAAATACAGTAACGAAAAAATTCGGCCGCCATGATTATGCGAGCTGTAACCATTACCAACGAGGTCTTCTATTTCATCGACCCGGAATGGAAACACCGCATGTCGTGTAGTTTCATCACCAGTAAGAAATTACAAAGATTTACCACGTGGATTTATTTTTCTCAAGTCGGTAATCTACGATAGAGCTGTCATTCATTCCTTGTAACGTATAATTTACCATCTGTTTTTGTACATACATCTCTTGCGCAGAATTTATGTAATAGAGGAACAGAGTATTTGCAAAGCCCTCCTGGAGGCGAGTGATAGTACACTCTAGAAGCTTGTACGTAAACTCAAAACAATCACTTTTAATGCCCATAATAACCGTGGCGCATATATGGGCTAATTTTTTGTTTTACTTATACGGTTAGCGGGTAAAAAAGTTTGCGACTTCAGCCGTACACGGGTATTAAGCTAACATAACCGCAGCTATTTCCAATCACGAAAAAAAGGGCTAAAAACAACGTACCGAATGTAAGCTCATGTTATAGTCCAAACTAGAAAAATTATGTCATAACTCATAACATATCCTGCACTATTGTACAAGTAAAATTAATTTTGTGTTAGTTATTTTTAAAGTATGCAAATAGAATAAATGACAGGACCGTGTGTCAATAGATTTTTTCGTAACATACAGCCGTACTTCCACCCGATTACAACACCAACCTAGGAATATAGAGTGGCGAAATTTGCTAAGCGTTTCGAGGTTGGTGCACGGGCACATCTATGGAGCACGCTTTGTCTACCCTCTAATTAATTTTCATTAGTTAGTTGGTAATCTTCACAGCTATCTACACCTTGCCAGGTCTTCGTCTACTTTGTCCAGTGGTCCAAACAAATTATTAAGGGAATTATAAATTCTGCCGATATCCGATAGTGTGGTCAATTTTGATTCCCACAGGAAGTACTAATAACCCATAAGGGTAATAGCTAGCAATTAATATTAAGGGTCTATCGCGGACGTGTATAAGGAACATCACGTTGGCCGTAAATGGGCACTGGAATTTAATGCAGTATCTATCACTGCAGTAGCTCTAGCGACAAGCTAGTAAATAATTAACATCTAAAAAGGAACACCATCAAATTAATAAGCAATTAGCAATAACACTGTTCACGTAGAGGCTATCGTTAACAGCCGCTAACATCTTACCGTCGCTCTACCCTTGGGCTAGTGATTCAAGTTATTTTTCATAGCACAACTGTTACGTTTATTAGTTACAGCGATCATGAACTTTGTACGAAAATCGTGCTCGACTCTGAGTAACTCGCTTAGCAGACATTGATTTCAGCTCGTTCTCGCGGATGGACTAACGCTCGTGAAAATGCTAGCAGAAGACAATAGGCACAAGAAGATAGGATTAACAACTTCTAACATCCTGTTTATTGCATTTAGGTCAGTTGGCATCAATGTCTGGCAGCCTAGCTAATAGTACTAATTAAGAAGAGTTAAATGGGACTATTTTATCGCCACGGCGTTGATTTCAACTGAGACGTAGTAAGTTATAGTCAGTCTGAAATTTTAGTTTGTATGTTTCAGTACTTTGACGTTGCAATTCTCTGCAATTATTTCGCAATCGAGATAACACGCGTACACTTCACACGAGGTTTATCGAGGCCGCTGCTTCTATCTCAAGACACCGTACGAGTAACTACGTACATTTGTCTAGTGTGATGTCCTATTGGACTTCGACTACTTTGCTGGTCACAGTTAGCGACGCTCATGAAGAAGCGTGACTTCATACATATCAGCCCTGAAATTGGCCGTTGTGTCGTTAATCAAATAGTAGTGCTCTATATATTAGAGTGGAAGATTGCCCTAAGCAAGGTCTTCGTCTCCTATAACCTCATACGTCATACTGAATAAAGGCTTACAAGTTTGAAGCAGCATCCTTCATCGGCAATTACACAAGTAATATCCTATCATTGCTGCACTCCAGGGCATTTGTTTGCATGTCAAGAGTTTTTATGCGAATGATCATGCTTTCTCATGTATAGATACAATTGAATATACATATATGTATGTACTATAAGTATACTAAGTACAGTATACTATAAAAATAATGAACGTATATAATACGCAAAGAATGCATTGCTGGTTCCTTTTCGCTAGCTGAGCCTAACTAAATATTCCTATTCATTATTTCAATATTATAGAATTTCTCTGAGCGAAGCCTCTACTTAGTAATAGGAATAAATTTCGCCTGCTCATAACGATAAACATAGACAAGCTGATTAAAGACTAAAATTCACGTTTTACAGATTTCTCATATTGCATTTATTATTTATTCAGATTATGTACAGGTGTTGGTTCATTGGAACCGACAATTTTGCCGTTCTGCACAGCAACTTTACGAGGTCATTTTAATAATTATAATAATATTTGTAGAGATTTAAATAATAAACCTTGACACATTGTGCCTCTATTTTTTTTTATATGTCCTTATCCGATCATCGTCTCCCAGGTCAGTTCCCACAAGGCTTGGCGTCGACTATAAGCTGTTCTTGAAATGGATGGAATCGCTTGCCCGCTTTATAATCAACGCTCTGCGCGCCAGCAGCTGTGCATGGAATCTTCTAATTGCTCTTGATGGTGTTGGACGATCATTCTGACTATGCGTCTCTATGGACAATCTGCTGTACGACCCTTTTCAAGTGACGAAAAAGCCTTAGAGAAATGATTTTAATGAACACAACATTTTAAGATCGAAAATATCTGATGCATACAGTTTTAAATTTATACTGAAGTATTTGTCTGGATGGTCGAATCCCTCGCGCGCTGATCCTGCAAGTGGTCGCATCCACAATGACTAAAAAAAATTCAAGCCAGCGAATCCAGTCGGCTGACGCTTTTTTGTTACCTTGTTTTTCTTTTTGATATAGCTTGCTTAGACTTTTTGCAATGTGATATCAGCTCCGCTTGCCCCATTATATTATGCTAACCTTTCACACTACATTGCCCACAATGATCCACAGTGTCCTGTATGAACGTGCTGTCACGACACGGACTCGTTGGGTCTGCATAATCTATATCGATTATGTCCATACATATATATATATATATATAAATGTTTTTTTTTTTTGTTACTACGTACAAAACGTTCGATCCAGCCGGTCATCTAGCTGAAGATCCGTTTGAAATATCTGTGTATGTGTGTGTTGTTGTTAGATTTCTTCTGTCTCTGTTACTTTTTGCCTTTATGCGATTTCGTCCTGTGCAAGATTTCCAGTATTTCTTGCCAAGTGGAAAACTGTGGTGAATTAATAGCAGCTGATGGAAACACGGTGTTTCATGTAAATAAGGCTCAAACATTCGCTTGTATTGCAGTGTTGAACTAGTTACGCCTGCTGGTTGGGATTTTCTCTCCAGAAGGCGAGATTTGTTCCCGGTATACTTTGGCAGGACACTCGAGGATTCCTGTAATGAACAGATCAACTCGAAATAATTAACATATTACCAGACGCTTAATATGAATTTATCCTGCTATATAATAAAAAATGTGAATGTTTTTAAACTTCAACTTCGCATCGTTTATCCACAATAATATGTTCATTAACAGCATTTTTTAGATTATTGATTTTGCCTGATATGTCCTTTTAGACATAATGATCCGCATGCCTAGCCTACTATTATTATTCCGTTAATAATCCTAGGAATTCCCGTCGCTGTTGTTCTTTATGTTATATTAGTAGCACTGGGAGAGGTATTCGTGCGTCGTCGCTAGAATAGACGAAGTTGAGAGGCTAGCGCATTCGTCGGTGGACAAAAGGGTCGGGTAAGTTGTGAAGTTCTGTGCTGGTGGTGCCTCTTGCTGTGGAGTTAGTTCCTGTTGCAATAACTACTTTTGAAGTTAACCATCACAGATAATGTTGGGGTCCATGCGAGTATTCATCAACAAACGCAGCTTCAACAGACGAGGTAACTGTTTCAGTTCGAGTGAGCAAGTTAGGTCAGTGCCGACAATGTCGAGAATAATCGACTCCAACACGGTAAACCCTGAATGACCGTTAACCGGAAGTTGCCGCATTTCTGTAGATCCGGTAACGAGGGTGCAGAAAGCGCGCACGGCTCTAGGCTGTATATTAGGACGTACACTTGAATAGCGTGGCGGAGCCTCACGGCCTGTATATAGCATGTCAGTGATCTCTGTCTCTATCGCTATTTAAGGACGAAGTATTATTTGAACAAATAGCACTTATGTCAGTACTGGTGCATCGTTATTACAATAAAAGTAATTGATTTTATGTTGGTGCCTTACAAGAACGGATCGTAAAGGTCGAGCACGGATCTTGTCACAAACTTAGTCGTATCCATGTTCTCGCAGAGAAGTTTTGCTAATGAAGTCTTTCGAAGTTCGGCAAGCTGGCCTTCCGTGAAGCGAACTGAATGCTCGTCATTTTCATGCCAGTATCTGAAAGATGATGGGGAATAATGTTTACAATCGTATTTACTCGTCCATACAGTGTGTAGCGTTATTCATCCGCGCCATCTTTGCGGATTACTAAATGTTTAACGATAGGGTATCACTGCGTCTCTACCTTTTTTGTGCAATATTTTTATGTATTTCCATCGTAAATAAATTTCACGTAATACAATAGCTAACTAATTGTCAAAGAATAATAGTCAATAATTATATTAATCACGTAAATGTCACAAACAAGTTAAGTGCTACTGTTACTACGGTACGCTAAGTTGAGGGGTATTGTTCCTTCAGCGTGAATTCTGTCTCTGGCCGCTTCGATGTGCTGCAAGCTACCGAGTCGGATAGTCACTGAACCTCCCTTCTCGAGCTTCTAGCAGTAAAAATATAAGCGTCTGTTACCTGTCACATCGACGCAATCTCTGGAATTGGAAGCCAATAATACAGCTGAATGTAGGTCCTACAACAGCGCCAGGCAGGGGGATCTCGGACAGACCTCCAGAAAATAGATCAATGTCATCCACGTGCCTGTAACGAAAACAGATATCATTATTAGAAGTTTCTACGTACTATAAAGGCTTAATAATAGAATAACTTCTGAGTGAATATAGTACAAACGGCCTGTAAGACTTACCGATAAACACTGGAGAGTCCTCGGAGAGCGTTAGGACTAACCTCGCCCTGGAGATCCTGGAACGATCTAAGACGTGGCTTACCGCAGAATTCTCGATAGTCATTATATCCACGCAGCCCGTGATCTCTTCCACGCTGCAGGTTGATGGCTACAAGATCGAGGCCAGAGAATGGAATGGTCTTCGACTCAAACAAATGCTCTGTTACCATATTGGTAACGTGATTATCGAAGTTCTCCATTGGAGTCGCCATTAGTCCACGAACCAGTTGGTCTAGTTGGTCTCCTAAAAAGTAAATAAACCGGAAACTCATAAAAACGAGAGCAGAGATGCTGTCACACGCCGCGGAATCGTAATCCCGAAGTCTGTAGAAACGCTAAAAAGCTGTTTCTCTAAAATTAATAATTATGGCTACCTGCAAATCTAGACAAACGGAAATTTTACTTTTGTAGAGGATCTGCGAGTTGAAGAAAGCGTCTGTTAGCTTAATGCGACCGATCTCATTGTAAGCCGGGCCAAGAAGCTTGAAGGCTGGGGGCAAAAGGGTATGCCCAAAACGGAAAGCAGCTGTAGCGAACTCGTTGAAGACACCGACATCGCACGTGGGATCGTATCCAGCAAAATATCCAGAATCGAGGAGATTCAATCCCCACTGACTGACAGCTTCCCATCCGAGCACTCGAGGTAGCCATTCGCTGTAGATCACCCGTTGATACATCGCCGTTAGAATGCGTCGAGCCTCCTGCGAAAGTAAATACACACATACGCATGCGCGGGAACCGATATGTCAGTTACGGCAAGTAGAATTACACTGGGATGCAAGACATGGTTTGCGATATAGTTAGTCAAGTCTGCTCAAGAGCGTGATTTTGTCATACCTAAATGCATTGTTTTATATATTCGATAATTAATAGCAAATAAGACATACTTGGAACGATCTTTCATCGTCCCAATGAGGATTAAGTCGGCTGAGCTCTAAAGCGATACGATTGTGCTCTCGAGCGAATAGAGTGTGCATTGAGGTCAGTGCAGGTTGCTCCGAAACTCGAGTGTCACCAGCAATAAAGCAACGATCATTTGATGACAGACAATCAGCTGCACCCTGAATCTCTGGGAGAAGAGGCTTTAGCGATTGATCCGCAGGATGGGCAGACATATTCAGTTGACCGCTGTGCAGAAGACGCAGTTCTTCACGAGCACAGTTGTCCGAGCCATAAACAGTCGAAAGATCAAGGAACCCTGAAATAAAAGAGTCGCTTGATATCATAGGTTTCATATTATGGATTTATAGGTATGAATACCTTCTCTAATTTGTCGACTATGGCACACGCGTTTAAAATGCTAAGAAAATTTGGTCTAATACTCCTCGCAGATGGTCGACTTACCAGTAACCTGGTTGATCTGTTCTCTCGAGCCCAAAGTTCGCTGTCCGCTCATCGAACGCGTAAAGGGAAGACACAAGGGACGTCCGGATTTGACTGATACAGATGGGAAAAAAGGATCCCCGTGGGGAATCGGTATCGGGAAACATTCTTGTTGATTCTCCTTTTGCGGAGAATCGCATTTGCGGCACTTCAGTGTAGACTCGTTAGGTCCTTCGCTTAGGGGGGTGTGGGCAACATCGTGGTCCATAAATTGTCCCATCTGCATAAGCATTTGGGTGTACTTCTGGTGAGGCACGGATAGATCGCTGTGTACAGCCGCGGAGACCACTCGTGCTGGGGGAAGCGGAGCACCTGTTACCGAGGTCTGACGAGCCGAGCTGATGTTGTCGTCGTATCGAGAGGGCAGTATGCGGCGGAACGAATGAGACACCTACAAAAGACAGTGTCCTCATTTCTGTTTCTGTACTGGAATAAATATGGGCAGCTCGTAGTTTGAAGGATAAAAAAAATGTACGGTTGGTACTCAATCAAATAGTTTTAACATCCATTATTTATTGCGCGGCATTAAAAACGAGATCTTTCAAGCGGTTTTTGGCTTACGACTGCGGCGTTATTCTACTCTACACTAATACCATGTATCGATAAGGACACCTGAAGGCAATTTCAACCTACTGGCTGACAATCTTATATGTAAAACTGAGATACCGTGTTTTAGCTGTTGCAGACGTGGTAGCTCGCTATGATCTAATTCATGCGAGTCCGGCATTTATGTTTCGTACTAATATCTCGAACCACATAGTGCCGATGCGCTCTGCCTTAGCATCTACCACGACTGTTCCGGCGTGAAACAAGCAAGTGGTAGTGTCTATGTGATTGACTTGAGTGTTTTTTGGTCATTTTGCATGTTTCTTTACATAACGTGTCGAAAATTACGCTGTACTGGAAACTCAAAGAGGCTGGGTTCAAAGACAGCAGACTTGCCAAGAATGCTCAACCAAAACGAGTCGGTTTATGATTGGGCAAATCATATAGAAAAATTAAAAAGTAGGCAAAGGTCGGATTTTCAAACGTTTCTCATTTTGAAATTTTTCGAAAACTGCCTTTCATGCCTCCAGACCTGTTTTTCTAAAACTTCGTCGTACCGGAAATCAAAATCTGTCAAATGTTATGATGATTTGTGCCAAAGACACTGGGATGACACATTTAGCGTAAGGAATACTTTAGAGCACCAGGAATGTGCTGAAATTATCAAGAGGAAAATTCTGCCTTAGGGACGCGAATGATTCCCTGACGGTGACGAGTGGGGCGCCTAGTCACAGAGCTTGAAGCACCCGCTGGCACTGGGAAAACAGCAATCCCATAAAGCAGATCTGGAAAATCATAAAATTGCAAGTTCGCAAGGACAGGAAATCTCAAACGTTCGGGAAAAAATCACTAATGTGGGATAACAGGATCCAATAAGAGCTGAAGCAGCAAAAAACAGCATCAGCGACATGTCCCAAAGGGTGGTTGCTGCTGGAGGTAGTGCCCTAAAGTACCGCTAATAGTAACTATATCAACTCGTTTGCTTAATCCTTTATCAACATGTAGTATACCGGTGTAAAGCTGAACAGTATTGTTTTCATAGGTCAAAATCATTTTAAAATATATCGCTTTAGCGCCGCGCAATTGGCCTTGAAAGTGAAAACTTATTGATTGAGTTTATTTAGTAATAGTGAATATTATAAGCATATCCTGAAATTTTCAATATATCGTGTAGCATATTATAAATGATTTAACGTGAGTTTACCCCTATTGTTGAGACCATAAAGTGTTTCTAATATCTTGTTTAGAAATTTAGCGTATTGAAATGGCTGGGCTCCGGCCAACTAAATTGTCTTATACTGAGCCAATTTAAGATGCGTTTAATAGATAAAGCAAAAGAGAATTTTTGATTAAAGTTGTTATTAGACTCCGAACGGCCTTCGCTAAGGGAATCACTCGGGTGAGAAAAGGTACGTGGCACCTGCTCACAGATAAAATGCATAAAAGGAACAAACCTTTCCGAAATTAGGGCTTCGTAGATTGTTACATCGGCCAGACATAGTTCGGAATGGCGTACGTGGATTGCAAGGCTGGAGACGTGTGGGTTCACAAGCGGCGGGTTCTTCGAATTCGCGATGGAACTTTGAAAGGTCCACATGCCGCAGGGCTGGGATGAAGTTGTCATCGATAGTTCGCCTCTTGTCACGTCCAAGTTCATTCATTAGCTTTTTCGTAGCCAATTCGAGCACCTCACTCTGATTGTGCACGTTGCGCGAAATCACGTTAGCTCGCATGAAGCCTTTGTTCCGACCCGATCCAAATTCTCCGTCGCCAAGAAGATTACCTCGAAGAGCGTTGCTAGCGTCGTTTAGCACATCAATCATTAGACCATTGGTCAATACCTTAAGAGGACTTTCCTGCGCCCAAGGTTCAAGGTTAACGGAGCTAAGAAGTCTATCGTCGCATGATTGCAGGTTATTTAGCCATGGGTCAGGCAACTGCATAACACGAGGTTGAATTACTCCAGTGTGGAACACGTTATCACAGATAACCCTAGCCAAAGATGTGTGCCTAATCTCTTGCAGTTGGTTCTTAGTGAAGGAACTAGGCTGACCTGGGTTCTCATACCAGAAACGATCCGAGATACGAAGATGACGGAACTGATGAGCATAAATACAGGCTAGCGTAGGGCCAACAAGACCTCCCTCTACGGGAGTTTCAGCGAGAGCAGCTACAAGGAGATCGATATCACTAACACTTTCGTATAGCTCCGACAGCTGCTGAGCGGTGTCTTGGTCCATAACTTGAGCGAGACCATCGAAATTGTCGATATCGCGTAAACCGCAGAATTGTCTCCATTTTGTATATCCGGCCAGACCGTGATCTCTTCCTTGCTGAATGGCAATAGAGGCTAGATCAAGACCAGGTTGATTGCTATCCGAAGCAAACATGTCTTGAGTAATATGTTTACTGAAGGATGCATCGATGCGCTGTGCACGTTGCATAAGTGCTCCGGCAACATACTGACGGAAGCGATTGGAATTATAGAGATCCTGGGGATGGAAAGCAGTTTCAGTGGAGGGAATGGATCCAAGTTTGCGGAAGCGTTGAGCGTCAAAAAGTTCACTATTGCCTGGCAGAGCGGATAAGAGGGCCCATAGCCCAGTGGAGCCCATTACATTTGTAACTCCTGGTAGACGCTTGTGATCATAGCCGGTAAAAAAACCATTGCTATCCATGCGGAGGCCGAATCTCTCAACAACTTCAGGACCCACAAGAGTAGGAAGTAGCTCATTATAGGCAATGTGTTGAATTTCTGCTCCAACAATACGACGTGCTTCCTGGTACAATTGTTCGTCGTCCCACAAAGGGTTTAGCCCCTTAAGTTCTCGAGCTAAACGATTATGCTCACGGATCCACATAGTGGTCATCCAAGCCAAACCGATATTTTGATTCATTCGCGGATCTCCTGAGCTGAAACATGGAGCAGTTTTTGAGCCACGGCAGTCCAAGGATGAAGCATCTCCAACAGGAATCTCTTCCCCAGCATCATTTCGTTGCGTAAGCAAAAGGCCATCTTCGAATGATCGTAAGAATCGAGCTTCTGCTTCTGATGAGCCGTAGATCGTTGAACCATCCACGAAAGATGTGACCTGATTGTTCTGCTCACGAGGGCCTAAACCGCAAGTTTCTCGGGGCGCAGTTGATGACCGTACATAGTCAAGGCAATTTTGTCTGAACGCTGCATAGAAGGAGTCATTTGGCGACACGCTGATCTCATAACACTCCGGATGCTTGAGGTTGGGAGGCACATTGCAACATTTAAGACGAGCACCCTGGAAGCCTGAGCGGAGATAAAAAAAAATCATTAAGGCTTCCTACTGAATGCATATAGTACATTCGCTCTATACGTACACAAGACCAGTTTTAACAGGTAATCGTTTACAAAATAATGTAATGTATAAACAATGCATGAAACACCAAGCTCGGCAAAAAATTCTATGGCGATTCATTAAATTGCTGGTATTTTTTGTTATTAGCACAATCGTTCGGCAATCGTTTTCGGCAATAAGTATGACATAAAAATATCTATGGTTCAACATAACGTCCCTAAAGTATATCTATTTTTTTTACTCTTGTTTTGATTTTTGTATACTATCAAATCATGGCCTTTGCAGCACAGGTACTTTAGGGCATCTGCGTTCCGTCGCACGTTACTGATCATGATATTCGAATGCTATGTTCGACATTATTTTAACGGAAAAGTGTGTTTGGTGCTTGGTAAATTGATATACATTAGAGTCTTTTTAACAATGACAAACAGCTTGTTGATATTCTTTGCCTGTTGGTCCTCAGTTCATAACCGATAAGCTGAACTTTACCACAAAGCTTTGGATTGCAATTATTTGTTCAGTTTCAGAATAAGCTTGGTGGTGACACCACAGTGACTCAAACATTTTTAACAAAAAGCTTTTCCTTAGAAACCGGAAGCATTCATGCGTAGTTTTTCGAGCCCATTTTACAGAGTCTTTGAGAGTCTTTATAAATTTAGCTCGAAGTCCTAACCATATAGGCTGCATTTACCTCAATGCTATCGAGGGCCATGTACATCAAATGTGTTTATGATCAGTAGAAGATATATAAACAATCAATCTGTGAATGAGGCACGATTGAGCTTTGGCGCAAAGACGTAACTCATTTAACCAATGTTCACTTAGCTATCGAGCTAAAAAAACTTAATCCCTAGTCCCTGCCGCCGATAGGGAATTACGTAATGTATTGTCATAAAACAATAACTTCGGGAGGTTTCTTATGTAATCGTTGTTACCTGAAGAAGACGTCTACGCATAACGGAAAACATCATTAGAGGACTATTTAATAACATAAATTTGGCTAGATCTCTATGATGTATACAGTGGATAATATGTTATTCTTACCATAAGTCTAACAAAACGAATTTACCGAACTTCGGCTATAGCGGCATCCCGTAGACTTGATAAGCGTGAAAATTTGAAATTTGTCCAAATATGTCTCACTAGATGTCTCACTAGGCGCTCATGAGGCGCTTCGTGAACGCGTCTGATATCGAAAAACGATATAAATGTAAAAATGAGGGGGAGGAGGTGCGTAACAAACTGAAATAATCTCAAACAGATATCTATCATTCGATGTGAACTCGTTAGTCAGACCTTTTGCTCTTTACGGACAAATATTATATTTTACATATAACGAGTTGTTATGTTGAACTTGTAACTAATAGAAACAATATCGTTTTCTCAAAGAATCACTTTTGAAAACTATGCTATAATATGTTGCTATCATCAGTGTTACACAGTTACCGACAGTTACAACCGGTGCCCAATCCACGCACTACCAATAGTAACGATGTTATGCAGAAGATTCGCAAGCTTGTTCTCACCATTATCATTAGCTATGGTGGTAATTTACTAATGAGTTGCTTTACTTGTCTTGCCAGTTTTTTAACATTCATTAGAAAAAAACAGTGTGCAAATACTTTTTTTCCTAATTATGAATTCAGCGTTGAATTTTTCCGATTAAAGTACGCTTTTGTATTTTTTCAGACTTCTCCCAACTTGGAAATATCTTTATTGTCATATTTTACTGATAATCGTTAAGCTCAGACTTGGAGCTGCTGCTGCTGCTGCTGCCGGACGCAGGGGAAATTTTACTTCAAGTTCTTTCATTTTCAAGCTTACGTAAACCCCCTAAAGAATAGTGGCTTTGGTCAAAGGTGAAACTACCTAATAAATAAGTTTTCGCGCGCGATATGGCGCAATCAGTGGTCGTTTTTACACAAGATTTTCTGTTCAGATATTTCAACTGTTGTTAACGGTCTAGCAAACGGCAACTGCCAGGTTGTCGTTCATGGTTATATTATTATTATTGCATAGTACCCAGCAAAGAAAGCGTCTAATTGCTGAATTTTGAACATCGTTTGTCAATAGCTGAGAGTACTCTTTCATGTGAAAAAAGTACAAAATATAGGCTCTAGTAGCCTAAGTCACTCAACAAGCTTTATCTCGATTTTTTAGAAACAAAATGCTTTTCTTAGGATGCCTGTGCAAGCTAGCAATAACCGCTGACCATCCCAAATCCCACCATCGGGAATGGTGTATCTCTCTAATCCAACGTCTCCTGTTTGTATTCGTCGCTTTCGATTCTTCTTCTTCGTACGACGACGACGACAAATTCATTGTCGCCATAATCAGCCGTACTGGGCACCGAATACTAATGTCGTACGTAGTAATGGATAAATGACAATACGATATCATATATGCTACTATAGGTAATACCATACGTGCAGGTTAATATGGTTTGTTTACAATCGAGCTCAGTGTGGCCAACCACAACGACCATATGGAACGTACTGTACAGTAGATAGCATTGTTTATACAACGGTTCGCACTTCGTAGTATTTCGAAATATTTCGTTGTAGTCCGCACAATCGGCCAAAGTCCACTTTGGGAAACTATCTTTCACATTCATCTAGAAATTTTAAAATGGCGTCGCTGTGTATCTATGTAAAAATAAAATATCAGCGGTATGCATTTGCACACTCACACAAATTAACTAATTACACAGATTTATGTATGGCAGCCCATACATTTGTATAACCTTATGTGGTATCTCGAATTGATAGCGATCGAACGATTGCGTCGGGCTGTGGCGTTCCCCCGGTGGGACTATCGAGTCTTCTCGATTCTTCGTTTCTACGAATAGTGAATCACAAGTTGCAAATAAATTGACTGTATAATGATGGAGACAGGATAGAATCGAAGCAAACACTTATGTTATCATTATTATTGCCGATATTAGTATTTTGTTTTCATTTCATCCTGCTTGTACCGTTTTCACTTTGTAGGTTGTTGAGCACAATGTACCACCTGAGGGAGAAAGCATGGTAGCCTCTGTGGCAACCCTTCTAATATTATAACGTCTTACTAATGCACACCACTCTGCAGCTACAGATCTTAGTAACGTCACTGTAACAAACGTTTAGTGATATTAAAATTTCAGGATTATTATTATTATTATTTTTACTTCATTTCTGTTAAACTAGTCAGCTTGATATGATAGATCGTCAATGGGCGGTTGAAACGACAAGCCCGAGGAACCATGGCTTGTGTAGTGTCTCTTATACGCTTATCAGTTCATGTTTCATCAAGTCAGCTTTTGCTGATTTGTATGTTTATGTCCGTTTAGACGTAAACTATCGTCGGGTCCACAAGTTTTGGCAATCGTATAGTTACGTATTGACATTAACGGTTTAAGTTAACGTTTAGATAGTCTACCGCAACGACTATAACAGAAACATTATGTATCACTTGGCTATACCTATCCCACTCATAAAGACATCGACCAAAGCACACGCCAATTTACTATTTTCACTATAGTAATAACAGCGTATTGATATTTTAATTGATAAAATAATAACTTGGAAATTAGATTATAATTCGGCATCTTTTCTGATCTTTAAGGCGTCCGCGTACGATGTTAGTACCGCTGGAACATTTAACCGACGAAGGAGTCTTGTCTATATCATCATCGGTTCGTATGCGTCTGCAGTGTCAGAGCGCGCACGCGTCACCAATAGAAGATGTGAACAGAAGCATTTATCGGTCCGTATCTATATTCCCGCATGCATCTGCGCGTGCTGTGAATCCGTGTTGTGAACTATTAAAAGTATTCATATCTAGCGCTTCACAGTTGTTAGTTGTGATGCCGTGCAGTTCAAGGATCGTACCCAGTTGACAAGGGAAGCTATTAGAAGAAAAAACCGAACGAATTAGCGGCCGTTGCAGGAGTTGTAAGTGTTGGATAATGTTTGCTGATCAATGGAACTTTGATCTGATCCACCATCTCAGGCATGTTTGCTGCATATGCACAGTACCGTACGGATAATAATATTGATAGCACCAAGAGTAGGCGTACTCTAAATAGGAGCAAGAAGCTAGTCAACGCTAGCATATTTCTTCTTGATTTGTTAATGGGATTTGATCTGAGATGAATGTTGGCCTCTAAATAAGTATGGTAAACCTTCGGCGCTTTATATATCGTAGGTATTTATCGAAGAAAAAAGCTAGCGGACGAATTACAGCCGCACCTAGCGGCCTCATAGCACCGTGCCGAAATTACTTCTTCACAGGGTCGTTTGTCTATTGAGAAACGATTGGCAATAAGTCAGAAGATTTCATAAATCTAGCCCGTGCACTTAGAGATCCTATGGCCAGTCGTCAAGATCTTCCTGAACAAGGCAATCGGGTTATCCTGACAGTTCCATTGTTTTTAGCCTACCTGCTGTTTGTGGAGTGTGCGAGATATCATGGAAGACAAAGTGTCCAAAGGCTACGGCGACCATTGACGCATGCTCGTGAGGGATGTCCCGATCCTGGAATACTCTGGCAGAAATCTCGCGTGCAGAAAGAAGTGCTGCGCCGGAAAGTCCTGTGCGAGGAGCCGATACACCTGCATCATTTTCGAAACAATTAAACACATAAAGTCTTCAGAATCATCACACCCAGCGTTACCTTGTATTGGCTAGAAAACGTTGTGCATAGGCACACTAACGACAATTACGAATTATGCGCGCGAAATTTTTCTTCGCTGATGGGTGCTTTTCTGATCGCCAGCTCTTCGTCAACACGGACAAAGTCCTTGTGATCGGAACTACCAATCAGTTCACTAAACTATCGCAATAAGTTACAGTGGAACAAATCTGTGTTTCGGGCTTCTCCTTCCTGTTTTTCATAAGTCGATTAATGTAGGACGACGTCGCGTAGCCGAGACCTTTGCTCGGTGTATTTTTTTTGAGGAACAGTGCTGATCACTAGCAATTTAAGATAAACAAATAGAAGTAAAATGTTTTTGTTAATGGATAATCATTTACACACGCGCCAAAGTGCATTTCAAATCAAACTATTTTTGTAATGAACAGCACAAAAAGTGTGCGTCTTCATGTCTCGCGATTGATTTGTGCTTCACACTGAAATTTATCAATGACATGATGCGAAAGTGGACATTCGCTCGGACCGACAGACGATCGTTAAAGAAAAGAAAAGAAAAGGAAAGGAAAGGACTATCGACGAGAAAGCGACGCAAGCATTTGCTTCAACAACGTCAGTAATACACGTATTCTGAGTATGTTATATCTCCTCAGACAGAATCTTACTTTCGCTTTAACCCAGCTGGGTCTATGATGAGTTTCTTCTTTTTTGTTGAGAAAGAGTTTGACATTCTTTTCGTTTAAGCTTACGACTTAGTAGGTGCGTAATATCGTGAAACCGGCCTCATGAACTTGTTCTTGCTACCGTGTCCCTTAAGGCTGTAAAATGAAAGCAGATCTGTTATTAGTGAGATTCGTGCGCGAACTTACAGAATTACCATTTGCTCTTGAGCTTTGAGGCCATCTAGCAGTTAAATGTTGGCAGATAACTGAACAAATGGAGTGTTATTTTGAGAGCCCATTCCGTTACGTGTATCGACGTAAATATAGCGTAGCCGAAGGAGTTGAAGCTCGAATGAGAGAAACTCTGGAAAGCTTTATAGATTTTTTCCAAAGCATCACAGATCTTTTTTGCTTCACTGAATTTTTTAACTCAATGGACGCAAGCGACAACGGTAGAGCACTTGGCAGCATGTATCTATCGGTTATTGAATCTTCTGACAGAATATGATAAAACGAAGCGGTATCACCGCTAGCACTACTACATCCAGCGGCTGAAAGCATAAAATTAAGATTAGGCTTTCTCAGCGATCTCCAGATAAAAACTTGTTACCAAGTTAGCCCTGTCCGTATTCATTATTATTTTCCCATGTTATTATTATATCCCGTATATTATTGGCATAAACAGCTCTACTTCTTAGCTTTTTCGTTATACCCTGCCATAGAACAGAGATCATGCAAGTTCATGTAACGTTCAACATATTCGTCTAAATATGTCCCGTAGATAATTAGAACATAACGATGCGGCCAAACGAGGGGCCAAAACGAATCAGCTACAAACTATATCACCATAGTTCATGTCAAGATCTTGTGTTGTTCTTGGTCAGTGAAGACGTAATGTTTCATACAACCATCAAGATCTATGTTGACTAGCGGTTGGTAGAGTCGACTCCGATAATTTCGAGAGCTCTTCTGTGGAAAATGGCTATCAATCGTTTTCAACTTAAAAAAGTTCTCGATTACGAGATAGCCATTAGGACAAATATTTATGTAACATTACCCAATCTGCATATGACTGTCGTGAGTTTCCGTGATAAAAATTATCAAGCGCTTGGTAGTGGTATAAAAATTTCTTGAAAAAAAAAATAGAAATGTATTGAGTGTACGCACTCTGTGGTTTGTATCAAGATGCAAACACGGGAGATTTATGCAAATAGATAGGCTTAATAGTCTTCCTTTGCCAAAACCATGAATACTTGGTCTTGTACTTTTTCTGGTTGCTAGCGCTTCATCCTTTGACTTTCTAATATAATGACAAAATACAAAGACAAAATCTCTTAACATATTCCTTTGATGTCTACACGATTGAAAAACATAAAATGTTTCAACGAATGCGTCGCTTTCGAGCTAGCGCTATTCCATGTTCAAGAGCTATACATTTGAATACAGCTTTTTTTTTCTTTTCTAAACGAACGTCCTTTCGTGTATGCACACGCCAGCTATGTCTTATTGTTTATACAATATATACCCTCGTCAAAATGCTCTCGTCTTAAAAAACACGCAAAATGAGTATCTGACAGCGTAAACAAGTTCGACGTTCGGAAGCTTTCGACGAAAATTTCAAATATAATTAGGTATAAATCTACTATAGACGAAACTATAAATTTGTTTATCGAGCTTAACTTGTATCGACTGCGTGTCTGCAGCCAGACAAGAGGAATCGGTCATTGGCTCTATTGAGGAGTGTCATGCAATATAATTGTCATATAAAACAACAGCTAATCAACTACTGGATAAGAAAAAGTATCGATCTCGTTTCGGAGACCGTTAACATTGCGATTCCCATCCAGATCACGCATTATTAGAGAGCTTCAGAACGAATACGACCAGCTATTACTGTATTAGTTGGGCTAAACTTTATCATTCGCTGTAAGAAATAGGTAGCATTCGAAACGAGCCTTTTAGACCTGATAAAAACAAAATTATTATAGAATATATCATCAATTTATTTGGAGAACGTTTTTTAGTGCAATGGACACATTCTCACAAAGGAAGGAAGGAAGGATAGCTGAAAGTTGCGTCGTCTCTAAATGTACAGGTGTTAGGCTAACCTGAGATCTAACCCATTGTGACTTCGACAACGAACGCATAGTTCAATGTGTATAAGCACAAACATTAACTATTTCAACAACAATGCTGATTCACAGATCTAAATACGGTTTTTTTTTGTGGCTGTCGAGATATTTGTTCAGACTTACATGTACAATCATTTGTAGAATGAATTTCTTTAGTTAAATTAATTTTCCTATGCACAGTTTATACTGGCCGTGGTAACATACAGTGAAAACACGATCATATGCACATCCAGCTCTTAGAACCGTCTTTTTACATCGCTCTAGGTAGACAATTTCACGCATTATTGATCGACCGCTGCTGCGATAGGAGACAGTGAACTTAACGTAGGTAAAAGTAGTCTCGTCATTGGTATTTTCATATCCAATGATGAAACTGTGTTCAATCTTGTGTGACTCAATATTCCTGCGGTTGTTGTTACACGTAAATGTCTGAAATGCGTCGTTGACGTAGCGGACCCCTGAATATCACTCGTCGTTGCACGGGGGGGGGGGGGGTAAAGGGGAAAGCTCCTCTATACATGTATAACACAGTGGGGCAAGGAACCCTTGTGTAACGTTCAATTAAAGTTTAAAAATGCTTGAAGTTACTGCGAATTATACTGTACAGTATCACATGGACTAGGCACCGTAAATACTTCCATTTGAAAACAGTTAGGTTAGGAAAATCAAATTAGTTTTTTTTATCATTCATTTTTTCATTTATTATTGGCAATTTGGATATTTTGCCTATATTACAGAATTAATATAATACCTTTTGTAAGTATGCGTTTTCAATAAAAGACGTTACAACAAAATATGATTGCAACGGAATCTAGCATGTCTGATCAGTAGAGATAACCTTATATTTAGAATAAATGGAACAATAACCATACGCAAAGCTCAAAGTGAGAAATGACGATGAGGAACGATCGGCCTTAGACCCCAGTCATTCTAAACATTAAAGGGCTTCTACGATACGTAGATTTCATTCACTGTTTCCAAGTTTAATAACTCTATACCCAGAGATATATACGCATTTTACAGGTACATTTGATTATTTTTACAATGAGTCACGTGGAAACGCGACTGGAAGACCAAAGGCAAATGTAACCGGTGGATATGAGGTGCCTACGGTTCGAATCGTATTATCTTGGCGTATTATATATATAATCGTATTATATATATAGTATTATAGTGGCGTCGCCGTTATCCATGTGGATATTACTAACCGCTAGGAGCGCCACTCAAAAAGCAACAAAACATGGCCACTCATAGAAGTAATACTACAACAGTTGCGCTTCCCCTCGATGGTGTTCTCACCAACGGTGACAATAACGGTCGTATTCAAAACAGTTAAATCCACAGTGATACGCATACGGTCAGTGGTAAACGGTATAGGATTAGCAGTAGCATAGTATAGAGTAACAGAAAACAAACAGGACTACATTCACAGTTAGCGAAGTACAGCAGAAGGAGATCTGGGAATAGGAAGAATCAGGTGTATAATATATTTCTATCTATAAATCATCGGACATACAAATGATATGACGTACCTATGACAAATATACTCTTCGCAGAAGACATTTACTATCAAAAATTAGCCAGTTAGGAAATAGAGGGGTCATATCTTTCTATAGTATTTCGTTTTTAACTATAAAATTATAGATAAAACATATGTCTATGGAGCAAAGGTCTAAGTATGGGCGGGGACTGAAAAAGCAACCTTATTTATTTAAATAATGCTGACCGAATTGGCTGAGAGATAAAAGTTCGACAAGTCCTGGAAGTTGAACACCAGGTTATAAAAGTGCTTTTTTTCTTTTTAACTTTAAGAACTGTGCCCGAAAATCTGAATTCTCAGAGACGCATGAGCTCCGGAATCTGATATTAAGCAATAGCCATAAAGTCGGCAACTGTCAATATGTTACGAAAGTCATATATGTGTGCTCTTTGTGCTAAGCCAGCAGGATCACAAGTACGCCGGATAGGTAGATCTGTAGCCCGTTGTTCTAGTCAACATATACACATATAAATAAAAGATGTATGTCTAGTATTATCCAGCTAAGACGGCTATAAACGGCTGCAAACAGTTTCTGTCATTGCACAAGACGTTCATTGTCATTTAAATGACGAATATACCATTTCGATCCGGCCCGAAATGTCATTAAAATTCGTAACTGAACAGGTCACAGAGAGCGGACTGTCTGCTGAAGGCCTAGAAGTGAAATCCTGCATCTCTGGCCTAGGCCCACATTCTCAGGCTACGCTGACGGCCCGCATCCTCATTGCTAATTGATGATGTTCTAGTAGTAGTGACGGCAGTCGCGATCACGTCAAACAGAAGCGATGACAAATGTTGGGCGAAGCTTCGCTGGCGTCGATCTTACGTGTTGGATTTGACAAATTTCAAAGAAGAACTTCGAATTGCTCCGCTGGCACGCGACGCGGGACCTATTCCAAAATGTCCCTGGCCAATGTCAAGGCGCTTAATTAGCAGCAGAACGGATACAGTAGCTAAACTGAGTTGTTAAGACGATGAACTATTCGAATGCAGTGGCAAATTTTTCTCTTCTTTCAAATTATACGATGCTGACATACGAATTTTTGTTGCAGTTTTCGACAGCCGAAATTTCTGGTTAGCTACATCAAGACGTCCAGGACTGCACGTATAATATGGCAGAATGTTGCAATATGATGATGACATTTTAGGACGTTTATAACTGAAATGAATAGCAACGGTGCACTTCTCCCCCCACAACAACAACAACAACAACAACAATACGAGAGCTGAAACAGTTTTCTCAATTTCGATCTGATCATATTTTTGACTGGACGTTTAGGCAGAATTTATTAACCAACTTCACTTAACATTATCTACCTCATGTTCGACTAGCATCATCTGTACTTGTTTCGAAAAAAAACCGAAGTGATTTGAACTAGCGCGCGAAACTGACGATACTGTCGGATAACCCCTAGGTGAAGTACATTTTTATCAAAAAATAGTAATAGTGCGTAACTAATCCCAGGATCGACGCTAACGATAAAACGGTATCAACGTTGTCATCGTATCACGACTGTATACGAAAATGTTTCTCAAGATACGTTCTTGTTCACATTTGCCAAAATTAATCTCTTCGCCTACCTTGAGATATTTGTAAGTTATCTGGACATTTCAACCTTATAAGTGATAGCGCTACAGAAAAGCATTTTCAAGGCCAGTATCTAATTTTCATAGGCTGTGTGTATGTGTTCAGGGATATGACATAGATTTTTCTTATTTAGCAAAGTACCATTTACCTATAAAAAGGTACCTACACAATTTATTCTTTAGCACAAAAAGCAGATTTCCATTTGAAGCAGGCGCCGCTTTAATTTCAAACATTTAAATAATACAAACTCTCTTAATCTACGAGGTTCTCTGAAATCTTCGGATTTATTCTCCTTGAAATGCCTCAACTCATGAGATTAGGACAATCGAATTGGCCTCCATGTTGTAACGAAATCATGAATTAGTCTTCTAAGACCTATAAGAATTGGACCTTCCTCCTTCAGCGTGTCCGTGACTGCTGATAAATAATAGCTGTTATAACATAGTACAATACAAAAAGACTATTATGCAATCTCCCCTTCGTAGATCGCGTCGGATCAACAAATACAAAAATATTCGATGAAAGTATACATGAAAGTAAAGTTTTCAGTAACTAGTTAGATAAGTGTCAGCCCTTGAACAACGAAAAACAGGGCCATACAGCTGGGTCGTGTGGTAAAAAACACATCATTCCACGATATTGATGGCAGTTCTGGCTATGCAACTAGCCGAATTGACATTTCATGTTTCTAATTAGAACTATGTCAATTTTTGTAGTCGCCTTTTTTTTTTTTTTTTTTCCGAAATCGTGTTTTGTTGTATGGCAATGATGGCCGATAACAAAACAAGTTACAAGTGATTCGGACACGCCATCAAAGATCGAACGCATAGCAAACCAGGTACATAAGAATTACATATAGCCGTTATAAAAAATTATTATCATCATCCGTTGTTTCGATAACGATCATGATTGATGATTCGATAAAAATGATTATCCCTACCAGTTGTTATTTTCTTTGGTCCGAGCACCTATCAGGGGCTTTGCAGGAAACAATGCTCTGCAGTAATAGTTCGATATGTGTTCGACGTGTGTGTGATAGATTTTATGCCCACCCTCAATGCAGAGATATTCGCGTATGCTGGTATAAAATTACTATTAATAGTCACTTCAGATTCTTCCGGGACAAGCAAATCACTTTGTTCGGTTTTTTCTTCGAAGCTGTACATTTATACAATGGTGAATAACTCTGTTGCTCTTAAGCTATTACTAGCCGTCTCATCACTTCCGCCTGCTTAAAGGGTAGGATATGGCTTGCTCTTGTATTAACCGGACGAACCAAATGACCTTACACGCTATTTAGAAAATATGTATGCATGGTATTTACGTTTATTTTGGCCCGCAAGATCTTTCTGGCGGGCAAATACGATGAAGAATTTACGTTTTTGATGTTGTTGTATTGACCCACTGGAGATTGGGGACGGGGGACAATAGAGCTTCGTTTTTCAGAACGATGAAGTTATCATAAAGCACGCCGCTCCACGAAAATTCCCATAAATAGTCAAACAAGATCTGATTATCTTCTTTATTATTATTATTTCTTTATTATTATTTTCTTTGCATTAATCAGCTATGTGTAACACTTACTAACAGAAATATAAGCCGCAGTCTATCATTATGTATTCTATACTATGTATCGAATAAGTGGATCAGTTTCAACGTTGCATCATTAACGATAACCCAAATTGACAAGTCTCGTCACTACAGTGTCACTATTGTTATTCTTCGCACGGGCTACGGCAAAACACTCAACATGGTCAATGACATGCTGAAGATAATCGTGACGAGAAATTGCCTCAACGTTAGCAGTGACTAATCCCTAATCGATGCTGCTTTATCGGCTTCGTTGTAGTCGCCATAGATCTTCTCATCATTATAACGAGCTACGAATT
The DNA here is from genome assembly GCF_002443255.2 of Varroa destructor. Lineage (NCBI taxonomy): Eukaryota > Metazoa > Arthropoda > Arachnida > Mesostigmata > Varroidae > Varroa > Varroa destructor. Next base: position 17,094,633 of record NW_019211457.1, on the reverse strand, counting down.
CAATCAACGGGCGAGTACAAGCAAGACGCATCGTATTACGTATAAGACACGTTCACGTGTGTGCCTGTAGAAAGCAAACCTAATCAATCACCCTGATAAACTATTTGTCTATAAACTATATATAGACGACCGGTCGCACGTAAGCCGGGAGCGATTATTATCGATGGACTTTTTACCGAAATACAGACAAAGAACAGATGTACTTTGCACTATATGGACCACACTAAGGACACACATATGTTCGTATACTGGTCACAGTGGGGAACTCTTATGCGTTGCGGCTGGCGTCTCCCCTCAGATTAGTCGTTCGGCCGACGATTGTATTAGGTCAGATCACAAGAGCTAGTTCAACGTGACCATCTATAATTGCACAGGAGTAATCAGAATATATCGCCATGATCATTGGTAATCAAAGCTGCAGTAGGTAACACACAAATGTCAACGATACATTGCGGATAGAAATTGTAAGTGTTGGCAGGCGTTAACGAAAGTCAAACGCAAAGAAGATGAACGTATTCCGTCCGAATGGCCGACACAGATAAACAATAACATGAACACTTCACTGATTCACCAATTAAATAAGTAAATGACAAACGGTGACTGATACGAATCGAAGGAGGCACAAACTAACAAAATCCAACTATTGCGATAGAACGTATTACTCATCATGCCATAAGGACATAAATGGCAAACCTGAGGCGCGTTGTTAGTAGCCGTTTGAAAAAAGATCGTCTCGTACATTTTGGTGGACATACAGGCTGGTATCAGCTACGTAGCTTATTCAAGATTGTTTGTGGCTGTCATGAAGCTCTTTTGGATCGTCTGAATATAGTTATGATTGCGGAACTAAGACAATCCCATATTTTTGTGAAGCTTTTATTCTCAGTTAATTGGTTCATATAGATACAGAAAGTCGAAAAAAAAAACAACATCAATTTGAAAATGGTGAGAAGTGGGATTGTTGATACCATAGGAGACTGTGTGCAGTTTAATTACAGATAGACTTAGCATATCAGGCCTATGCAACGGCACCACTATATTGAGACGGGCAGGTCGAGTCGATTTTCATCTGTAGTATAATAATTCTTGGACATAGTCGTTAACGTCCAATGAGATAGCTACCACACGCGTACATATGTTAGCTCAAAGTAAAAAAGGTACAATTATGTTTGTTGTGCAGTTATTTAATTATTCTGTACAGCCGTCGATAATCGTTGCGGTAGTGGAAGCAGTAGTAGTATTATAATAGCTATTTATTTCAATTTGCAAAAACACTACCGGAATATATAACACCAGCTCAGACTTCCGCCATGTCATTTCTCCAGATGGGTGGTGATAGTCACGATGGCTAGAGATAGATCATTTCATTTATAATGGCTTTACGTCTTCATTCAGACCCAGTCTGAAGTGCACATGTCGTTCAGCATATAGTGTCCTTAGATTAATCAAAACTTCTGTTCAACCCCGATAAAGAACGTATACACCACCATCGATCGCAGACAATTTTCCGAAAGTCAATCTGACCAAAGACGAATTCGGCGTACGGATGTAAAAATGGAGAGCCTTTGTGACGTCATTCAGAAGTATTTTTAGGACTAGTTAGGCCTATTGGTCTATCGTATTTCAAAAGTAGGATTTGTTAAATCACACTGTAGTTTACTATAATGACAGTGCTGTCAATTAAAGCCAGTATCCATTCCCGTAAGATTATTATTTACAGGTTACATATGTGCTAGGAAATCTCAACGTATAGGTTTGGTTAGCTGTGTGTGCCTGCCAATTAGATGGCTATACTTTTCCTTTGAGAAATGAAAGTTTGCCTTTTACTAACATCGCCTGGTGGATGTATCCTCCGCCAGTCACGTCTCTCGGTAAATTCTATGAACTTTTTTTACAGCACAATAGCCTTACCAATGTTAGCCTTTTTAAAAGTCCCCCTACGCTAAATGTTTATTGCATGTTTGAAGCGGTGTTTAGATACGTAGAACCATTCTAATTCTTAATTAAATAATTCTATATAACTAATAATAGTATAATTTCTATATCTTCATCTACTAAACGATAGGTATTTCAAACAAATGATTGTGGCGTATGGACACTTATCGGCCTGAATTTTCGTGTAGCTGACGGCGAGCACGACTAACTTCCTTCCAGACATTGAAGTCTTTGTTTAGCCGGCCTGTCATGATTGGCTGAAGCTTCCCCGGCCAGAACCTGCAAAGCTATTGCACTGCAAGTACGTTCACAGTATTATATGACCTTATTATTCGATAATTCTTGTAAATGACCCTAGTTTGTTTTTAGGTTTTTTCCTACATTCGACTTGAGAAGAGTTGAAATTTCAACGATGTATTATGCAACAGAAGTAACGTTGCCCGCTCTAACAAGCTTCGCCCTGTGTGACTAGGCAAAGATAAACAGACTGTGAGTCGCAAAAGTTTTATCGCATAGTTTAATTTGCCAGAAAATACGGTATTATTTAAACACTACGATGTTGTCAATCGCGTACTTATATCGGATCTGTTATCTCCGCAGTGAAATCACTATCATTTATTTTGGCTTTGCTCTTACTTACACCTGCATCGATCGAACGCATGGTGCTTAATATTCGCTCAGCGGTGATACATAACCTACTATTTAATGGAAAGATTCTTGTTTACAGCAGACGACGTGCGTGTAGCGCCGTTGTTGTTGTTCGGGTGAGCGTTAGCGCTAAACGTCATAGTGGTGAAAAAGGATTGAACTAATGTGCAAATGATTTTTTTAGTGGGAACGCGATAGACACGCAGATGACTGAAGGCCACAAGTTCGGGCCAACACTATAATAATGAAGCTTCGGGTTAGCATTTTACGGTCACCTCCCAATAAAAAAAAGTGCTAAAGTGTGATCCCCGTGATAATAAAGTGTTTGTCTACTGCTTAGAAACGAGTGAAATGGACCAGGTTCTAAACAAGATCCATTCATTTCATCCTAAAAATGAACTGTTTGAAGCTGTGCTTAACGACAGTATCGGACATTAGACCCCATATATTACTAGAATAAAGAAAAAAAGGTCAGCTACTAATGTTGTTGCGGTGAGCGCGAGCTTCGCATTATAAGATAAATATAATACGATAATCATTAAGTCTGGGGTTATTGCATAAGGCACTCTCGCTACTGCGCTATGAAGAATAGAAGAGGTGATATGTTACAATGTCTTCATAGTAATGTACCCGTTTCTCGGCCTCGCGACAACAATCAGAACATAGAGGAATTCCTAATGTGCTCGTACGATGCCATACGTTTCGGCAACTTCGTCCAGCTACGATAAACGAGAAATTCAACAAAACAAGAGAAGTGAACCAACTATTCGACACTTATTAAATCAGTGTAATAATATAATAATGTAAATAATAAATAAATTAAATTAAAATCTATTAAATATGTGTGTTATCGCTGACGTCCTATCCGAAGTATGCCTAATATAAAGAGAATGTTGAGTTAGCTATTATTTTCGCTGCGAGATATATATATATATATATAAATATGTACATATATTTACACATCAAGCCATTAGAGCTGTCTGTTTCAGAAGCTGGCAAAAAGTAATTCGTCAGACGCTTTTAGTCTCTTCTAAAACTAAAGAACAGTGTAACAAACACAAACTTCTAAGGTTGCAAACACAAACTAAAAACTAGGACCATTATGTAAAAATATTTTAAGTTCTACAGAAATATTATTGTCGGCAACAACCGTTTTCCTGAAACATAAACGAGACCTTGGCCAATTCATACCATGAAACAACCATGAAGACCGGGATTCCATCGAGAAGTCATGCGAGCATCGCTAGTTGGCCCTCAGATCGAGTCAGATAGAGCCTTATCCGATATTATAGAACAGGTTTGTCCGAAAAAAAAAAAATTAAATTACAACTCAAGGCTACGGAATAGATTAAAGTAGCTGCTGGTTCTGTAGGAAAAAGGCATACAGTTTAATGTGGGTAGCTCGTAATAAAGACGGCAGCAATTAAAAAAAAAGTGCACTTTAGTTTTAACGGTTATAAACGTTCAAAGGCTTAAAAGGGTGTGATTTATTTCTATACGTCAGTAATAGTTCTGATGTTAAAAAGCTCTTACCGTCGGCATAGGCAGGTGGAAGAAATCGCAGGTAACGGAGATTAGCGGAACCCCAGTAGGGATTTTCAATGTTATTACAGAAGCCGTCATACGAGCGGTAACGTTCAGGGGCACACGACCTAACTCCCACACGATAGGGGCAGTTCTGATCCAGAAACGTCCGTTTTGTATTCACCTGGAAAGTATTTTTCATTTTAGTACCATATGAATGTGAAGTAACCCATCGTTCTTTATTTGTATACCAATATTTGATGACTCTCTTACAAGAAAATGAAATCAACTAGATAAGCAAACATGTACGCTAATTAAACGCGTTAATTAATTTTAACATATTAACTTGAACAAGAGATTCTAGTAAATCCGGTGCAAAGAATAACTGGCGCGCTGTTTTCGATTGGCTGAATCAAGAATTGAAAAGGTTTGCAAGGCCAATTCGATTCATTATTTTTACGATTACGTAGCCACTGTGCTTCAAATGGTTACATATGAAACTTCTTGTTGTTTACGTGGGCCTTAGATAAAAGGCCAGATTTGACTGATTGGGCATAGGCTGAAAGAAAACTATACCTATTCTCTAGTACCCCCTTGTAATACATGCTTCTTCTTAGTTGACTACACAGCTACGGCAAGGTACTTTATTAATTCTATTAATCACCCTACCCTGTTGTGCAAATGTAGCAACCACCATTGGAATTGGTAGGCATATTAGGTCATGGTTAGATAGAGTTACAATATTTTGCTAGCTCTGTACCTGTTAGGACACTGCACCGTTAGGACAAAAGGCCACGTTAAAGTGCTCAAGCTAGATTCAATTACTACAGCAGATCAATGAGTTGGTAAGAAGTATAAGATTGGAAAGAAGTTTAATTTAAAGTGCATAAAGATATGTAATGAAGCTATATACTGCTTGCTACGCCGAACGGTTTTAGCGATGACTATCGCAAGTTACTATGATATATCACATTCTATACGTAAACTAATAACCGAAAACGTCAATAATCATAAACAATCCAGTATTGGTCATTGACAATTGTGTGCTACGATGTATTGATAAAAAAAACTCCAGAAGTAACGAGATAGTTACCTTGGTAAGTCCGAAGGTAACGTCTCTAGGTGAAAGGTTGAGATTTTGAGCGATGTCTCTAGTTGTTGCTTCAGTAATTGACGCGAGTGCTGAGAGATTTTTAGAAGCTACCTTGGTTTTTTCAATCGCGCCTAGGAACCAGAACGGTTCTCGGGGTGTACTGGTGACGCCTTGCCGAAAGATTTCCGGTTCTGTCGTATTGAACAACAACTGCTGGCTGTAAATAGAGAGAAACGTTGTAAAAAAATTTAGTCACTTCAATCTGGTGATGTATACACGCCATTAAACATGTAACGTACATCTAGTTACGCGGAACCTACCATGGTTAGTAATTACTTATAGGACGAAAAAAGAACGCGACTAAGGATATGAGTTTATGTTACTTGAACTACATGAGGGCCTACTACACGAGGAACGCCAATTTTTCTTTTGACGTTTGGCCCTGATAAGGACATGCAGCACGTAGCAATCATACTGCACGTCATAACTGTTTCGTCTTGTTGTTCGTACCGCACAACTTTTCCCACTCAGTCTAATTTTTGTTATACTTCTCAATCGTTTCACCTTGGAATATTGAGCGTTCCTTTACGCGGGCTACAGTGTCTACCATGTAACCCACACAGGTACTTTATCCGGATACAATTATCACATATGGCCCAATCCCGGATCGTTTACCGATATGTTCGCTTCAAGCGCCTTTTCAGCGAATGTAGCAATTGCATAAACGTCAAGCCCAAACGATCTTAGCTCGATCGATCTAACTCTAGCTGGCCCGCACTCGCCCGTCTGTATTAACCACGCGTTCGTATTCAACTATCAGCGTATGGCGAAAATCTTTATCAGCGCAATTCGTACGTGGGTGTTCTGCATAGGTAGACACTTTGATCCGATAACGTTTACCGTACATCTATTCCTGTAGACATTCATATATAACGCACGTCACGTAACTGTGTGAGCGCAAGCATTAAGTACATGCTTTATGTTTGTTTATGTCTGTATAAGCCAAAATGGAATTGTCACAACTAGCCATGGTAAGAATATAATAAAGTCATACATATTCGAAATGAAAGACATCCTTATAAGCAGACTATATGTTCACAGAAAAGAGCCTTAAAAAACTTTTTCGTTCACCCCACGTGATGTCATCATAGTATAGGGGAGATGACGCTCGTCTATTCTAATTTTTGAAATAGTCAACTGGATGAAATTAACTGTTAAGTGTTTTTTGCTCAACTGCATTAGATCGTTTACGGGCCGTATGCAATTTATAGTTATCACAATACTAATTGTCCGCTTATTCCTGTCTGAGAACAGCTGAAAATACGCTAGCGATAACTATTTCTAGTCTGACGGCTTTGTAATGATGGGTTTAAAAATGTAGCGGAAGCCACCCTTTTTTGTGGCATCGCATCTGGTAGTTCGTGCCGATAGATGGCCACTTACTTGGAAACATTGATCTTGCTAAGCAACACAGGATAACGGCCACGCGGCCACGCTTTCCGTCTCATAGTGTGCAAAGAAATTGTCAAAGATTAGACTTTTTGAATTTACCTAATCTCCTTTTGAACGTGTTCTTTTGAACGGAGTGTTTGGATGCACTGACAGAGTACATCAAAAGAGGTATACTGCCAGATTTTCTCATATTGTCATGCAATTACTCTAGTACGACTACGTTCAAAACAAAAAATGGTCCTATTGATGCCTCCCCTCAGCACTGCTATCCCTACCCGGTACGCTAATCGAACTTTTCGAAATTAATAAGCTGCTATGAACATGGATTTGCTACGTAATCTCCAATAACCATTATGACTATTTATAGCTCAGACAAAACAAACGCAATAAAGTTTATTGCGTCCCGTGCATCTACTGCTGCAGCACGCGGTGCTTCTTTGGCGGACGCACCCACAAACAACCCCGATATACCTACACAATGAATTCGAATTTTTCGATTTCAATCCGTGCTATTAAACGGCAGTCCATTCTTTTCCGCTATTATAAACAGGATGTCCGATCATCGCTGATGTAGCTGCCTGTAGCAGTTATTGATAGCCTATTAGTGCACACACATACGCATATGCTTTCAGCTTTGTGACAGAGAAACATCACATTACACAGAGACATAAATTCGTAGGCCGGTTTACCTTCGGAAGAAACTGCCGGCCCATAACGTTCGATCGGTGCGAAGCAATCGATTGAAAATGTGATCCACTCGCTCAATGAATGGATCTACGTTTGTACTACTTCTTGATGCTCTTCGTTTACTCTTTAGTTATGATTACCCTACACTATAGCTATGCAGACTCGTTACTATTACCGAGACGCAACGTATTATGTCATCTAGCAGTCCATAAAAACACAGCACTCACAGTCACAGGCTATTTATTGCTTGCTTGTGATACATGTCGTTTCATCTACTCTTCAAATCTACACCGTGTCCCTGAGCTTACCGGGCAAATATGCTAACCACTAAGCCATGACAGGAACAACAGGGTAATGTAACCAGCAGCTCTAGGCCCGGACTTCTGGTCCCGTCCGCTTTCTTTTTTTTTTTTTGATTTTCGCCAAAGTGATGACATCGATACCGGTCATAGACGACTACGGCTTCGACGGTACTGCCGCGACTGGATATAGCAACAGGCGGCGGTTTGCAGGATATTTTCCGATGCTCTATGATATGGCTGTAAGTAATCCATGTGGGTATGAACGCTTCTTCTTCACGAACGCGATGAGATTCAACAATGCAGCAAATGCTTGAAATTGTCCGAAAGTAAGTACTATTAAGCGAGCTGCTAAAATGCACCAAAAGCGATGGACGCAATGTGATCGCCACATTTGTATAAAGCCGTTTGTCGGGGGAACTATGTTAGGCAACATGGTTCGCCAGCCGGATGATGCCACTCGTACCATTCAGGACTCCAGGGAAGAAGCATGCCTCTGTTGTACAGCCGAAGTAATAACAGTAAGCGAGGAGCTCGTCAGGCTTAAGAACCCTTCATAGACAAAATACACTCTTACATGCGATTTCAAATGGTTATTTACCCTTAGTGTTTATAACACCGACATTCCAATAGATAATCGAGGGGTATCGTCAGACAATCGGATACTTTGAACAATTTTATGAAGACTGCTACAGCAGCCGCGGCAGAAATAGTACGTGGGTATATATGTGTGCATGCATCTATTCGGATCCAATCGTTGCATGATCGCCCATAACACTCTAAACGGTTGCAGTGGCCCACCGTGAACAGTCCCAATGTGTCTGTCTACTTGGGTTTGTTGCCGGCTTCACATGAATGGCTCTACTACTGCTGCCGCCGGCAACTGCTTTTTTTTTTTTTTTTATTATTTTTGTTCTGTAAACGTTGCCGCGTCAGTTCAACGAAAACAAACAATCCTGTTATGGCGCCATCATTACTACTAACAGCCCGACCATCATCCATAACTAGAGCAGCGGCAGCGGCTGAATAAATAGCCTGCAATAACAGTGAATAGATACGTAGGTTGCAAGGAATACAGCGGAAGCTTACTAAAAGGTCAAAAGTAAGCGTACGCTCAGTTGACAATGAGGAATTTCGCGATAAACCTCGTCGCAGACGACTTCGATGTGGAGAACAGGGATGGCGAGCATAGAAAAAGGGAAACCTCTACGGTATACCGAATGTTTCAAAATTTAGCCTGTGAGGGAATAATCAAGCTAACGGAAGTAAACGAAGCATTTAGACATTTTTAAGCGTTCTAAACTACATAAACGCGGTGTCGATATTTATTTTGACACTGACACCTATGACGGGAGTTTAAGTAAGCAATAATCATTAACCATAAAACACGCTTAATATCGATAGAGGAAAATTACACAACGAGATCCTCTATCTGACCTCGTAACGAAGTCACTGAGGAAATCGAATGAATTTCAACTCTAATATTCGATGAGCCATTGATTCCCATGAACATCAACATGAGTTGATGTATGCTAGTTATGCACTAAATCAATATTTTAAACTTTCAACATCTCTTCGTCTTCTAGAAAGTTGGAAGGCACTAAGGGTACATGGGCACCGTCAAGTCGTATGGTCCTGCTTCACAGTGCATTCGGGTAGGCACGTCAGGTGTGCATGCCTTTATACCCCGGTTTGTGTGCAAATCAGGTTAATTTATATATATGATCATATTTAGAATTATGATAATTACAAATCGACATAAAGACATGTAGATTTATGAAGATGTAAGCTAAACGCCCGTACGATTTATTGTGTTTACGGAAAGCACAATGCAGCCATCACTGTCATCCGGTCTTTAGTATCTCAACATTGACAACACAAAACAATCACTTCGATATTAAATAAGTTGTCTTCAGGTCGTTTGCCCTATTTTTCCATACAATTCGATCGTGCATAGAGACAGTTTAAGAATGATGAGCGTTATTGGGACACTCATTCCAACATACAATGGCCATTGTAGTCTGAATGTTCCGCACCGTTCCTCGAACTTCTTTGTGCCGCGTTTCAGCCGTCTAGTTAGAGTGTGGGCATCTTGCACCCGATGTTTTCATACAAGTAGCTAATATCGATCATCAAAAACAAGCAGGTAACCTTTTTGTAGAAGGGTTAATCCTGGCCACCAATACAGTGGTTTAGTGCGCCATCTTAAATATTACCGCCCTAGTAAGTGTTCTCCTACGTGAACCATGGCTCGTGGATGATCGCGCACCTCCTTCATACGAGTGAGTACCAATACAACTACAGGACTAGTACACGTGTTGTCTAACTGTTTTCAAGGGTAGATTCTTGACTTCGGTGTATGAAGTAGTACATCATTATTTGCGGACTGGCTTGTGAAGGTGCGCAACTTTACTCCTCTTTTTGCTTTCATTTTTCTTGGGCAGGAGTGACAGTTTCAGACTGTTACTCCATGACGTTATTTTTGGTCATTTAGCGGCTACAAAGACGCCTCGTACCGTGCAGTTAAATCAAAAGGACTAGCATTTCTTTTTCGTCGCTGCCGTTACTCTTGATGATGATCAGCATCAACTGTTATTTACCATAGTGACTCCACAACGGTTACGTGGATTGCAAACAAACTGGAAATCCTTTGAAAATGCGGTCTCAGTCGTCGAAAGAAACGTACTAATATTTGCTACATATTTTTTCCGAAAGCAAGGTGCCGAGCATCAACTCAGCGGTTTTTCTGACAAGTGAATTGACACCTAGATCAATGATAATATATACACCTTACTATTAAAAGAGGAGTTTAAGTTAGAAGCTATATATATATATATATATATATATATAACACAATACTTTTTTCATACCTTTAGATACTATTAACTTTTAATACGAACTAGAAATGAAAATGGTACCTAAACAGATATTAACCGGTTGCAGCTAATAGATATGTTGCTCCGAACTGCGCACCGGCAAGATACTATACGAGGTCGCACCTTTATTCTCGAAGTCAAGCTACGATTTACTTCATACGATTCCTTCGATCGTTGGCCATCTAATGGTCTTTAGCTAGCACGACACAAAGGTAGATTTCGTTACGAGCAATGGCAAACCGTTCAGGCACGCGATCAGCAAATCACGATCACCATTAAAGCAGCCGCGTATAAGTCAACTCTAGCAGTGTATTTGGCGAAAAGTAGTTCGCTATCTCCGACACCAGAATCCTCCATAAGAATGATCGGCCTACCGCTACGATTAGCCATTCCTTCGAGCACGACCCTAGCTTCGCGTTTTGCACCACAGTGGAAATCACTGACTACGTAGATTTCTGATTGCAGGGCCTACAAGATGCGTTTGTGCGCTGTCTTTATTTTCTTGCGCTTCATAATCACGTAACTCCGCAAGTGTTCCTCTATACGATATTTGCGTACTGCTGAAAAGACGATGGTCGTTTTCAGGTGTCAATGTTCTGTGGTGATATAACGGTGCTTCTCAATAGCTTCCTCGATATGTAGATTTGCTTAGAATTTCAGCGTAACCGGCAACCGTCATAAAGCGACGTCCGTTGCAGCGAATCTAACAGACACAGCTCGTATAGCGGCAGCGATTACAAACAGAATTCGTGGCCCTCGGTAGTAGGCAAAGCCACCATAAGAGGTCGCTGACCTGCGTACAGAGAAGGACCAAACCAAAACCCAATATCACAAGAACAACATCGAACCCCGTAATGACCACTCCTATGTTCTACGGAGTGTCCATCCGTTATGGTTGACAGGACGACCACAAACTTCGAAACCCGAATCCTCAAAACGGCGCTAAACCGACTTCTTCTTTCGGCACTGTATGTGCATGTGTCTGTATCTTGATAGCCTCGAGAGGGGCAAACTACGAAAAAATGAGCAAAACTCACATCTGTTTCTAACAAGAGCGCTGTCAAAGTACATACATAGTTCATAAAATGGCGTCAAGCGACTAGTAGAAGAAGCCCTCGTCATTACAGATGCGCCATTTCTGAACAAGCCGTACACCGAACACCAGACTACCCAGATTATCATCTATGCGACGCTGAATAGAGTTGATTTTTCTGTGTTCACGATCGTACCATTCCGTACAATTATCGATGGCCATTGTCGCTCATGAGCTTCGACGTTTGACTTAGAAATGCGCCATTTATTCCATGATACAAAATCGTTAATGCAGATAGAGCGCTGCGTCAGCCTGGTCATCAATTCAACTGACTTCGCGGAAATTGCATCTTCCGTCTGCTAACTATTTCGCTGTAGGTTTCCTCCATTGAAATTCTTTTTCGTTTCTGTTTGTGCATAAACACAAGCGCCAGGGCGGTTAACAGTTGCTGGGCTAATAATGATTACCGATGTTCCGAACGCTCAACGCCTATGACCGTTGAACGTAGAGCATTGCCTGCCAGTCTGAAGTATTGCCTAAACAAGTGACATCCAACCTAGGCGACGCAGCTAGTTTCGTTTGTTGTGCTTACTAATATCGCCAGTTATGACATGGTCGATGAATCTGATGAGAAAATACAGATAAAGCTCGGTTTAAACATTTTACGAAATAGGTTAATCAAAAAGAAAAAACTAAAAAGATTCCCATTTACTTACTTGTAGAGCTGAAGTGCTTCCCCTGTTTCAAGCCATTATATCTAGACGTTTCTACATGAAGAAACATACATTCCAGTCACTGTTCTCGTAAAGCTAAGAAGGGAAACTGTTTTGGTCTAGTCAGACGTCACAGTGTTAAGCTTTAGGCTCACTGCATAGTTGGTACAGATCGTACCATGGTCGTATTATAACATTCGCGCGCATCGATAAAGGTCTGCCTACTCGAGGCCTATGAAAAGCAAACAAACACACGAGATTGAAGGGGAAAAATTCATTAATTTTATCATTATTTTTACGATTATTATAAAAAATTATTGGGACAACGACCCCATAACATGAACTGTTGTTGAACATCAATTTGCTTTGTAAATAGCGAATATTTGCCTAATCAATAAACTAGTATTTTGTCATTGTCGTTTAGCTCGCAGTTCTCGTGTCGTTTAGACACTTGAATAGGACGTATAACAGAAAAGCAAGACGCGCTTATGACGTAGTAAAATCTGGCATTCATCAAAATGTTTTAGGTTTGTCTCGTGTTTTTATTAATAATTTTTACTATACGTCATACGAATGATGTTGCAGACACCTAAACAACGATAGCCATCATTTATCGTATTGGCTTTTTTTTTTTTTGTTTTAGCGTAAATGGCGGCCGAATGTCTCAGTCTCCGGTTAGAAAATTGTAAATTAAACGCTTTATTAAATTGGCAGTCATCTAGGCTGGATGAAACGAGGCCGCGAAGGAGTTCATGCGCCGCAGTCGCCATCACCGGAGTATGCTGAGCTCTAAAGTCTGTTTAACTGTAGATGCGGTAATCGAAGATAAGGAACAAAGTTCAAAAGGTCGGAATTCGACTCTGAAGGTTAAGCGCTTGCGCTGCAGCTTGGAGTTCGGGGCTTAGAAATTTGAGAGTCAATAAAATGAAGTGAGCTGAAACGGATCAGTTGAGGGCATCTACGTCGTTGGCCTATACAACCCCACAAAGTGATGATTATACATGGTCCATTATTGATTTCGTGCACAGAAATCAGCCGTTCAGTAATAATAATAATGCTTTTCTTTTTAGGAAAGGGCTGCCATTATTGGTAGAAACGGCGATACTTTCTAATAAATCACTGCCAAGTTATATCTGTTAAAAATTATTATTTCATGTAGCATAAATTTCAATGGGGTGTAAATCTGGGTTTTGAATGGCCCAAGTATTTACAGGTTGCATTTTATGGAAGAAAATCAATGTGCGGCACCGTTATGCATTATTCTTGTATAGATAATCATCCATGCTGAATTCTGACGCATGATCATGGTAGTTTATAGTGTGGTATTGGTCTATTGGTAATTTAATTTTGTCCGAACGGTGCGTTATGGTAATAAAGTGACTGGGTTTTTTTTTAAAAGCAAACATATGTTACATATAATTGGCCACCAGAACAAAAACATGTGCTAAAAAAAGGTATATAGCATGTTAGCTTACTTTGACACACCTACACATATGGTCCTTCGTACTAAACTAAATCCATTTCAATGTAGAATTAGCATCGACGGTATACAGTTTCATATATATTTCTCAAAATGCGGCGGCCTATACAGCCTCGCCTCACCTCACCCAGGCCCATACTGTGTTCTGGGTGATCATTTAATACAATTCAATGTAATGACCCTTACTTCGAAACTTTACTTGTTTTCGATTTGTCTTGGCAAGAAAACGAGCTAATTGTTTGGCAAAAGTTCGATGAAATGCGGAAAAACTTAGCTAACTTACGTAGCCCTCCTATTGAAATTTGTTCGAAGGAAAAAATCCAAGTGCACCCAATTTCTGACCCATATACATCTAAATCATTTTATAATAATTACAATTATCTTAAATCTTCCTAGAAGTAAATAGAGTGAGCCACACAAGTCCTGTTATTTATTGATTTAAGTAACGATAGCGTCTGTGCAACAAACTTACTGCGTCCAGATGAGAAAAACGCTTCTAAAGATGTTAATAGGCATTACGAATAGACTGACGCTGTCCCTATACACGCAGACGCACTTGAGCCTCAAGTCTAAAGCCTTGAACTATACTTTGATTAGGTCAAAACTTTTTCACCGATAAACTGATAAAAAAAAAATTATAATGTTTCGTTTCTTGAATTACAGAACTACTTTACAACGTTACTAGAATGACAAACAGGATTTTCTTTAAATGTAAATCAACATAGGCCATAGTTACATAAAAAAAAATCTCACATTCAATCATAGCGAGCCACATCATGGCGATATTTAACATCTTTGTCAGGGTAGTTAGATGCAACATGTGTGAATCTCACCGTAGATCGCTGTTTTACCGACACCGTATTCGAAATCGTGTCGGGTCAGTGTCTGGATCCTGAAACAAATGCTACGTATGATTTAACATTATTGTGTACCTTGCTAGGTGGAAACGTCCGTTCTGCAGGGTTCATTAGACCCCTATCGATCACGAGGTATAAGGCGTTTACCTTCACATAGGTGCAATCACATGTTGTTCTTGTGAGCACATAGTAAATGGTGTTGTTAAACAAAGGTTACACATATATTTCTATTCGGACATGCAGTTACTTGATAGAGCGCCATTTTTACATATTATACACATCTTGAACAAGAGATATTCTGATAAGAGAAAGTCGGATTGATGCCATATTAGCTGGATACGTTTGTAAGCTTATCACAGCTAAGCATAGGATAAGAAAAGTTATGCCCAATGCCAGTTGTGTCCAATATTGTATGGCGCTAAAAACATACAATGATTCAGCTACGGCAGCTTACCGTTCGTATGATTAATTTAAGCACAATCAGAGTTAAATAGCAATTGTCGAGAAACGCTTCCAAACTCCACGATGGATACGTTAGTAACTTCACGCTCGAAAATAACTGCCACTGCTTAGTTTCAATAAAAATAATTATTTCTGCATTTGTTCTTATTTTTAACAAACGGTATTCATGTTCAGCAGCTGTAACCAGGGGTCAACGAAATGCATATATCTGCTTGCCTCTATGCATAGCGGAAAAGTTCACTGACTTTTGTCTCGGAAGGTTGTAACGGCGACGGACAATGCCAGTTCCGAGCTTTGAACTTGCCCCCTTGTTAGACGACACCAACTCTTACCATGAAAATAACTGTGCATGCCCAGGAGATAAAAGCACGAGGAACAGAAGACGTTTATATGACATGATGATAGTTCCAAAAACTCATATCGGGCTTTTCGTTTGCTCCTTTCTCTCAATCACCATCCTTATTGAATAACTGTCATCGCATTAGCATATGGCGATGGCCGCATCTATATGGATATACTGGTGTGTTGGGTGTACATTAGACGGTTTGGGCTTTAGAGGCAATTTG
This sequence comes from Varroa destructor, assembly GCF_002443255.2. Taxonomy (NCBI): domain Eukaryota; kingdom Metazoa; phylum Arthropoda; class Arachnida; order Mesostigmata; family Varroidae; genus Varroa; species Varroa destructor. Next base: position 17,079,008 of record NW_019211457.1, on the reverse strand, counting down.
CTCCTCCTCCTGGCCCTATGCAATCACTGCTCGTACACCTTCCCACTCCGCTCCTGTTTCCCTTTGTTGGCTCGTTGATGTTTTGTTGTATGATCTCCGCCCTCGGCTGTACGTTTCGCACGTCGCGCGCCTTTCTTCTCTTATTTCTGCTATTGGATGCTGTCGCGCGAACTGGAGGCAAATCATATCTGTGCAACGGCCGTAACACCATCGTTATCAATACAATGATCCAACATCGCTCAAGCTGTTGAGCCGCTGAAACGCTTATGCTAACTTGTCGTTACGATAAGTTCTCTCGCGATCGGGTGGCTCTGACTTATCTCGCGCGTGTCTGCTGCGATTACGCAGAGAAATAGAAGTAGGGAAGGAAAGAGGGGGCTCGAAACGGCTTCTCTTCGACGCTGAAGTGAAGGCAGGAGGTAACAGATCGTGCTGTTCACCCTTATCGTGATGGTATTGTGCATTTTTGCGTTGTCATACCCACCGGTTTGCTGGTTTGGCCCACAGAAAATCAACTTCGCCAGTCAGTTCTACAGCGAGCTTTAACACGTTTTCAGGTGTCGCCTATTACCAAAGCTGGAACGGCTTCGCTAAGATGGTGCTGCCCAAAAAAGGGATGTATTCATATATGGATTTGATATATGATGGGTAGATAGATATCGTGGCGTAGTATTAATGTAAACCGTAAATTTAAACACACCTAGAACCGCAAAGACCTGTGAAGTTAGAGGCGTGACACGCAGTGCACTTCCACACAATTAGAGCCGTCAGCGGAGCGGAAACAATATCTCATATAGTTATTGTTAACTTTTTGTCGCGTATTTTTATTGGCAAATGATGAGTCGAATAAATCTGTATTGAATGTATTAAACTGTTGCATGTCCCTTGTCAATCCATGTTTTAGAGTGGCTGAAAAATGATATGGATTAGGGAGCCTCGCAAAGGCCCATTGTATAATAATTCCAGGATTAATAGCGGTGATCAGATTGGTCTGCATAACATGTTCCTACTATAAGTTGAGCTTGTCTGTCGAGAGTTTGTTGTATTTAGTTTCAGCTGATTCGGTGAAAGGCGCGCCTTTTACAAAATCTAATTGCACCCCGCTATAATAATATCGCATGTAAGTTGTTCGGCAACTTCGAACGTGTGATACATGAACGTGTCTCAGACTATCCAGCGAGGCTTGATATGATCTTCGAGTGCAGAACGGAGTTTGATCTATACAGATCTATTTGGTGGAACCTTCTGTTTAGTTAAAAAAAAAAAAACTTTTTCACAGCACAACAAACCTAGCAATAACAAGAAAGCTGTTATTATTACACGTCAATCCGTCGCTGCGTTGTCATGGTGTCAGACAAACACATATTTGGCAAACCGGCAAAACAAATCAATGTATTTTCTGTAATCGGGTGGCCATTCATGCTTTAAAATTATATGTGGAACTGTGCAAAAATCTTTCACAGTTACATAGAAAATAGAACTAGTCAATTATCCGTAGCGGAAAGTTACGTCATTATTAATTCATTCTATTGATAAACAAAAAATAAATATATTTATAGATCGTTTCGCACCTATAGCCTCTCCATTTCTAATCAGCAAATATTAGACTTTAGATTGTTTCTCTACTCGTAACAAATAATGTGAGTAATTGCTGATTCATAGAAGAAATAGATGAATTGAATTTTCGGCTAACTAGAAACCAAATCCGGATCGGTATATGAACGCTAGGAGTTCGCCTGATAAATCATTGCAGGCGTGGCAGGAGACGAGGGTATTCTGACACGCCTAAACTGCGACATTGTTTGACTCTATACGCGATCTTGTGCGACAGCTTTATCCCATAACTCTGGCGGTATGTACGTGCATCTGTCCGCGCCTCACTTCATTTATCGAACGTGCAGTGCAGATCGTTGTTGCTAGAGCGACCTGCCTCTCTTTTGTTGTAGGGCAAGCACGTTCAACGTTAAACTTCAGTGCTACGGGTGTCGTATTCGAACGGAATTCGTTTCTGAACGAAGAAGACGTAAAAGCAGCTGGCTCTCGGCTAGCGGCGCAAAGACATTTTATTCGTACAAAATACTGATAATATGATTAACAACGGTGCGGCGACATCGTGGAAGTAGTTGTACTGTTGATAATTCCAAAAAAACGAACTACTATAGCAGGATCTCCATCACCGTTTGACACGAATGATACAAAATAGTAATCGTAATAGAAATACGTGTGTGTGTGGATTTGTGCAAATGAATGATCAGTTTATCGAGAAATGATCCTGATCGGATTGTTTGTTGCTTTAATAATGGAATAGTGTTTAATGGAATCAATAATGATGACGACATGACAGAATTTATATGACGTATATGCATACGCACGTACACACAATAAAAAGCCACAGAAGAAGCAACGATTGTTTCTACATCGGAGAGAAGTCAAACAAACAAAAACAAATAGATGCAGTTTAACAGTACTGCATGGAAATATTATTATACCACAATGCCCTGATCGGAATTACAACAGTGATAACGTTACCCTGTAACACCAGCAGCAGCAGCAACAACAACAGCGTTACTGAGCGAACAAGCAAAAGATGCAAAGACCTCGTCCAGATGTTTATTGAATAGAAAACGCAGACACTTCTGAGACTGACAGAAGTTATGTAACAAATGCCTAGTCGACGAGTGATGCATAAGACCCATCTTGAAGGATATCGGTCAAATCGATGATCATGCTCCGAGATATTTCGTTTGGATCACACAGCTAAATTAGTAAATGGTCTTTGTAACTTTTTCTATTACGTCTGATCTTCCGATCTTTTTTTCCTGCGGTTACGTATAACTTTGATGAGATCTCTGAAGAAAATCACGCTCTTATCTAAGGTTGGAGATTGCCCTATCGGTGCGTAATCGATAGACCGCGATTTCGCACTTAATGGCGTAGGTTATCAATAGTCTCGCACGTATGTGATACCGTCTGATCCTACAAACGATTCAGGATAGGTCATTTTTGTGCGAGCGCTTGTGTGGTGACGCTCAACGTTGTCCAAGTACCACATATCATTCATATAGCGTCAAATATATAGATAGATAGGTGAAATTATCAGTCAACCCGACCGGATTAGATAGCATGATGCCAGGAAGTTATTACCATGCCTGCCTATTGGTACGCTAACAAGTTCAGATGTGAAGGGGCGGCAAGGAGATAGATAAATGTTTCATACTTGTTCTGTTGCGACGCTGTACCATCCTCCTGCAATTAACAACAAATTGTAATTACTCACGTAGACGTAAATAACTCAAAAAGGACATTTTCTGATTTTGCTTTGTATACATAATGTAATTATGAATCATAGGCGTAACTGCACCGCTGCATAGGAAATACGACAGGATTGCATAATTTTATGTAAGATTAGGATTGATTATTTGGTCGTAGTCGAGTTGGAAAATCCTCTCAGAAGGCTAGAAGCCTGCTTGTCTTCTTGTGTAAAATTGATCCTGCGCGGGTACACGGTTGTCGTATTAGCTCTCAGCGTAGTAGTCAGGCTCAACAGGCCGTACTTACTTATTTAGGAAATTTCTAATCAATCGACTTATTTCGGTATAAAAGTTACTGCTTTATTTTAGTTCCACACAGCTGATTCAGTATACATAACCTGTTGAAACGATTTTACAGATGGATTTTACAGATGTATACATCTAGAAATCACAAAAGTTTCCGCGGCTCTGCTGAGTTGAGGTCGCTGTTTCGAGGACTATAGATAAGTTATAAAAATATCGTTGGTCTAATATTATAGTATATGACTAGATATGTACTTACCAGAGACGCCAGGTAGTAATGATTCCGAAATGAAAAAATAGTTACGCGTTTTTTTCTACTCAACTAGAAAATTATTTGGTCAATATTGCGGCGTACGTATACAATGATAAGTATACATATATAATGATAATTAGCTTGTTATATTTTATACGTTATATATTCTATTTCAAGGTCTATGTTCCGTTGCACTCTGGTCAGCATTCGCAGCTTCTGCTTGTTTCATAAATACACATATATGATGCCCCATGATCTGCCCCTGTTCACAACACCCACCACACAAATTAGTGAAAATATTCAAACTCGTATCGAAACAATATATTATATCTGCATTCTACGTGATGTTGGATGCCGTATCGTTAAATAAGACTAGCAACTGTGCCCATTTATTTCCGATGAAGCTTCCACATGAATATATAATGGTTTCGTTCTAAAAAAAAACCGTGAATCTACGTCAAGGTACGGTATCCATTCATAGATATGACCTATTGTCAGTCCATCAATAAATACACTATGCCTTTTTCCATCGGTAACGGCCCCGTAATTTTCATATTGCGGTATGGTACAACAGCGAGCAAATCCTCTCAGTGCAGAATACAACTCAGCTATAAGCTACCATGTATGTATACTTTGAGTTGAAATAGTTATCTAATGGCCTATTATTGACCATCAAAAAAAATAAGTTTTACCTATTTTTAGAAACATTTAAAAATGGCTGCTATAGCACTTGATTCAGGGCATGGACAGATCATGACGCACTTTAGACAAATCAGTGAAAACAAACGTAATATCAATTCGAGTCAATTTTTTACAACGACCGAATGTTCGAAACGCCCTGCAGTTGTTTCAGTAAGAAAAGCGTTACGCGTCACTCTGTACTCCAGCATATCAAAGACACAAGCACAGGAAAAATTAGGGAATTTCCTAGTACGTTCCATACGTTCGTGATGGGATTTTTGTGAGATCCCCTCTAAGTGTGAAACACGGCCATAAAAATATAAGATTATTATTATTTTCTAAGAAATTGTTCTTTTCACACTTAAAACGCAACATCTGATCTGTCTCTCTAAGAGATTTTCAAGCACTTAATAGGCGGTCATTTATATTTATCGTTGAGCAACGCATCAATATGTAGAAGAGTCAGTTATTTTTCCAGAGCGTATATACGTATCGTAAGCCAAAATAAAAGCTAGTACAGATCGCTAAAGACTTTTACTTGAATCGTTTATTTGTTATAGGCCACTCTCATTCCGTGAACTAGCCCGTTCAGTCCTGAACAATGCTACCATGTTTCTTAGCCGCACATCCATATGTAGCATCAAACATAGGTATAATTCAAATTCTAGCTTATTTGTAGTTTAGGACGTGGCCCGAACTGTGGCTAGTGTTTCTACTTGTCGCCTCTAAACAGCTTAATTGCTGAAATTTATAAGAGCATGTTGAATAACTAGCTAAGTTTGTACCAAGTTTTCCTTTTGAATTTACGATTGTCAGCTAGCTATGCCCATTCTCCAATCGATCGTGACCCCCGCTCACCCCCCAAAGAAAAGTCTACACGTTATGCAAGAAGAAAGCTGCTGAGCGCGTGACAACTTTCTGACTGAGAAAGGAAGTGTGCGTGCCATCGTAACACCGATATAGCCACAATAGATAATCATATTTTATTTTGTAAATATATCCTTGGCTCTCATTCTGTCGAGTCACCGAAATCTTTCGAAAGTAAACTATCCCAGTGAACCGAATTGATTTTAAGATTATTTTTTTCGTAAATTATTCTATTTGAGAGATGCAATTACGTGTCGTAAGCTTGTTTATGAATCTTATCTATTGGGTTGGCGGACTTTACAATCTGCAGCTATTTTGACAGCATTAAAATATTGTAAATTGTCTAGTAACCAGTCCAATAAAAATTGTACTAACGAAGTACTAATGAACTAATAAGTACTAATGAATGAGTCAAATAATCGTGCTAGCTGAACTAAGTTCCAAGTTTTTCTTCAAGTAGGATTGACGCCTTAGAGTTTCTTGGCGCTAGTACCAGTGAACTATTAATTGGCAAATAATAGTCTCGTCAACGTATTGCTGGAACGGCTTGATGAATTTTTAGTGATGTCTGACCAGTGGTGTTCTAAATAAGAAGAACTGCAATTATTAGGAGCTTATAATTGTGCATTTTCAGGACAAACCTGCTTTGAACCATAGGTATCGATAAGTGTATAGCAAGTCACGAGCACTTTGTTTCAGTTGTTGGACAGTCGTTCCCAAACAAACGTAAAAAGAACGTATTATTTCCTGCGGAAGATATCGGACAGATACGACATAAATAAGTAGCTATCTTTACTAGCACCGCGACATATCTTCGAATTTATGGCGACGGAAGCCTATCCAGATCTAGCTATGCTCAACTAGTTTCCTTTGGGATTATGTGCTAGCATTAATCTTATGCTGCTGCTGCTGCGAAGAAGAAGAAGAAGGTCCTGTAATTGTTTTCATCCGGTGGGAAGGTGGAAGCCCCGCAATGCTTGACAGAATCCTGAGTCGCCTTCAGGTCTCGCATCCCTCTTGAATATGGCACATACGTAAGCTGGAGAAAGCAATGATTTGCTGATATTTAAGTACTATTTCACATTTTTTGTAGCGTTTAGAAGCGCTGAAATCAATCGCATACAAGTGGAAATTTTTTCAACAAAGAACGGAGCCAGTAGCTCGGTGTGTGAGAACAGCCGCGGTGACGTTAGCAGATACGGTGCGAGTGATTCCCATATACAAGTGAATACGAAATCGTTTAAGGGTCAGGATGCTAAGGCCTAGGTTGAAACAAGAAGCGTAGAGATTGATTTTTTTCGTTTTTGTAGTAATTTACTTATGTAATACTTAATTTGATCCAATCATTCCATCAGATATATTGTATTATAATCTAATATGTCAAATTTTGCTGGTTAAATATTAACTATGATTTTGAATTTACAGTTTAGATTATTCTTCTAAAATTCCGTGACTTTGCCTAAGCGTTCGAGTGGAATTCCAGTAGTTTATCAATAACTGTCTTCGTGATAGCTTAGTGGGCAACGTATTTGCCTGCTAATCCTGGGGTCTAACTCAAAGGCCATGGGCAAGCTTCGTTTCATGCCGGGAAGCATCCGTCTGATGGAATACCTAGCGGCAATACTGGACGTTAAGCTCGATATATAAACAACTAGAGCACAGTTTTTTTCTAGCCGTTCACGCTATCCTGACGCTGCTAGTAGTTAATCATTTCGTTTAAATGTTTCGCTCATAACGCCTTCTTATCTACACGTTTTTCGGCCCGAATTCCATCACTGGTTAAGAAAGAAAAATCTCACTATATGGCACATGGCCTAAGTTCTACAATGAACCATATTCTACACCGATTTTCAACGACTGTCCTTGTGGCTAGCATTAACCAACATCACGCCGTAAAAGTAACTTACAGGATTCCATTGCCCGGTAAAATGAACAGGCCAAGCCTTAGAGAAAAAAATGCCAGCGTTCGTTGCTTTGGGAATATATACCGGCCATCTACAATATAAATTAAACCCACTTAACGTAAACAGACTGGCGGACGAAAGTGAATAGAAATCCAATCATGGAATAATCTCTTTTAAGCAGCAAATGACCAAAAGCTAGCGAAATGCAGCATTTGTTCTAGCTTTGGTAATTCCGTGTGGGTTTCTTTTAGATCCCCAGTCGATTGCCGAACTGCTAATCTGGCACGAACGTTTCCCTTCTTTACGAACCTTTCTCCACGTATAACTATCGACTCAATACCTACCGTATTGCGTTGTAAATTAAAAATCAACTCAAAAGCGCGTTGTAAAAGAACCTTTTAGACCAGCCATCCCTCACGTCGTCAACGGACGTATCTGTAGCTCATTCCAGATGAGCATGTTATCCATGACAGGAACTCATTGGAGGAAACCTTTCGAAGCCCGGAAACTATTGTATATCTGCAAAGAACAGGTCACTTCTCCATAACATTCAACACGTAATCTTGTGCTTTTCGACTTGCCGTTAAAAAGTAGAAAATGTCCACTAAAATAAACGTTTCCAATACGCCTATCGTTTTTGATTCGTTTCTCTTATAATGGAAAAACGATCGTCGGCTCTTTTAAAAACGCGATCCATTCATGCCCGACTGCTCCGATCGATCTCACGTGTTTCTCCTACTGAAAAACGCTGACTTTCACTGCTTCTTTTCATGGTTCGTTCTCGATCAAGTCATTTGGGGATTTTTCAGTTTCTTAAAGTCGATGAAAAAGAACGTTCCGCTGCGACGGGCGGGTATCGTAATCCACAACACAATATGTTTAATTGCGTGATGGTATGAACTAACGCATGAACGACAAACGAGCGGAAGTACGGAACGCGAGCTGAGTTGAGGTAAGAGAAAAGAATGAAAACCGCCAACCGGAGCTTGATGCTGTCGTCATCGACGGCAAAACTACTAGACGTATAAAGGATGCTGCCGCGTCATCATTTTACGCATAAACTTACTACTAATATATGATTAATATACAGCAACAGAAGAATATGTAGGCTGACAGATCTATTATATATGGGGCCAAAAAGGATGATGCAAGCTTCTACTTCGATAATAATCTTCGGCATAATCTACGCAATAACCGCAATCGATAATTCGGAGATCCACTTAACGTCCTTTCCAGGACATCGAGATCGAAGTTACTTAGCAAGTATATATTGCAGATTCTAACTGGAGATTATCAGATCTGCGAGGACCTTTTAAGGATCCTGCAGGTACTCAATCAACATTGATACCATATTTAGACATCTTTTGATGACCCAATTATCTTATAACAGCCGATGTCAATAATTTATTCCTGTCTGATATCGCTTTTTCCGAAATTAAGTTACAGTTCAGCTGAAACAATAGATTGAAACGTATAAATACTTGTTTAATCCACTATATGATTTTACGTATACACGCATACATATGGTACGCTATTGCCGTACAAGGAAATACAACTTATTTTTTTATTTTTTCGACTGTTTTTGAATGAATCGCTCGATTCAGTTGTGTACACAGACATGTTTGTACACCTGCACAGACTATCGGCAGAAAACATATTGTAAGAATGCGCTCACTGCTGACAACAGACACAGCGTCAGTGCATGTTTTGTTCACAACCAGGAATAAGCTATCTTGCAGCTCTTCAATGTCGAGGGTCCTGCAACGTCGTCATGCGCTTAAATAAGCAATATGCAGTGACGTGTGAAAATTAAGATAGGCACAAGACAGAGCAAAAGATCGCATAAGATTCTAATTTTCAATAGAAGAAACGGTAAGAATAATGGATCCTGTAACCCCTCAACGGGGGTTCGCTAGCACCAGAGTCAATTGACACTGGTGATCTTCTTGCGGACCTACAACATCGTTATATATGGTGACCTCTCTGTCAGTTTCATAGACGGTTCTAAGGCCTGCGGCAGTGTCGAGTAACAATATGAACAAGATTAAATAGTTAATAATTGAAAACCACTTATCACAAGAGCTTTATCATAATATTCAATTGTAATGGTGCTCAGAGGCATGCAGTAAATGAAAATACTGATTGATTCCCGACCGCTATTATAGGCGCGAACTTTACCTAAATGATCTAAAATAGAACCATTATTTTATAAACCAAATAAATGAGTCTGTTTTTTTTTATTGAATTATTTTCAGAATAAATGCAAGGGAAAGTGATTACCTTATGCATAGCTTCTAATAAATGAAAATCTCCAGATTGCTTAAAATCTGGAGATTTTAATTTATTAAAAAAAAAAAAATAGAATATTATGCAGCTTTAACTATTACTATGAGAAATTATTACTATGAAACTGACATTTCTGACTGACAAATAATACTAATTCATGTCCAAATCATTGGTTGGCAAAACGAGGACCCTATAGAAAGTATAGAACTACAAAAAAAAAAACCATGTCTGGCTTTTTTCTTGAAAAATATTTGATAACTATATATGAGCTAGTTTTATGATTGTTAACTACACGGAAGAAACAGCCATCTTCCTCCTTGAGAACTTGAAGCTCTTTAGTTCGTACGGTTCTTCAGTCTACTGGCAATCGCGTAAGCTGTAATTTTTAAGCAGTCTACGTTGCCCATCTATTTGTTTGATGCAAAATGGCATCCAATTGATTGTTTTTAGCCGCGAGATACAAACAACACTTAACTCATTTAGGTGAAATGTGTCGCGTAAATAATGCCAGCATAATCATCTACTGTTTGATATATACTACCCGCACAATTGATAACATATACACCCACACAGGCCATACAATTGCAGTAATTTCATTGCTTTCAAGAGCCTGTTCCTACTTTTCGTAATTATTCGTGTTCCATGGAAACAAACAACAAAAATCTCATCAGCCTTTTCTCACGTACTGGCTGTGAGTTGTCCGTTCATTATAAAACTACCGTCATTTAACCTGTAGCATCATTAGTCGCTAGACATGCACTTCTTCGCATCGTATCATACACCAGCACCACAGTCAAGTCTTGCTATCTAGTGATTGTACACCCCCAGGGTGTTCACCACCAAACTTTCCCCAGCCGTTGGAACTTATGCTGTTGCTGCTGGTCCCTTTTTCTCATCTGATGTTAAAACACCAGAGATACATATCGCAGACATGGCAGCTTTCGTCGCCCCTAGAGCAATGCAACTACCAGAAGCTGGCTCTACATACAGACACCCGCTGCTACCATGGCTAATAGCTATTTAAGTACAACAATAAAAATAGTACGAACCAACGCCAACATGTCGAATACAGATTCACAACGTGACACAGATTCTCGCGCACGCTTTCTCGAAGAAAACGTACAGGCAACCGCAGCTGTCTGCACGGACTGATATTGTCACCATATGTGCTCAGTTAAGCCCCAAGGTGAATGGGGTACCTGGGGGTGTATATATATATATATATATGCTTGCGGCGGCGCTGTTAGTCGGCGAGAACTAACCCGCTTGAACCCGCCGCAGGCTTACTTTGGCTGCGCGTTTCGCAAGGTCACTTGTAGCGAGTAGCATGAACTGATGGACGTAGTACTGCATCGGACCTTTGGCAGAATAAATGAGTATCGCGCTAACATGAAATAGCATACATATTATTAGACATATTCAGCGAGAAAGTGCACACCTAGAAATAACAGCAACAGAGGTGTCGGCAAGGATTCTATAACTGCCGAACGTCACCAATGTAACTCCGAGGAATAAGCGTTTTAACATAACGAGCTAATAGAAGGGAAACCCAGAAGGTTTAAAAGATGTAAATCTCTTGCAAAATGTAGTGATACAATGAAGCGTGCAAGTACAGCTGTGAAAGTGATAAGACATTAGTCTTGTGAAGCAGTTTTCTCAAAATACTCGCCATTTTAAAGAGTCTGAAATTTTTGAATCCAGGAAGCGAGTCCACTGCCGCATCTATCCATTGTCCCATATAACTTAGCTTTTTTCGTAGTACAAACATATGTAATCCTCTGATCTGTATGCCAACCTGCTGAAGATACTCTGCAATATGCAAACTCAAGCTGTCCTGAAGTAGTGTATATAGGCTCGACCTTCCATTTATTATTAGCTTATATAGGTTGCTGCGCACCGCGTCAATTGGAATGTTTTTGTTCAACATACCATTCAGGTATCTGCAGGTCTATCGATCGCAGGTTTCCGTCATGGTCACAACTCGTTGTCAAATCATTGCCATTGGGCGAAACTACTGGCAATTGTGATCGCGGATTCAAAGTGGAGCAAAGTGAGTATGCGATCGTAAACGGTCCTCCTCATACAACAATTGCAATTGTGTTTTGGTTTTAACATATCGTTTGAACAAACGATGGGCGGTCCTATACACACGCTTTGCTGAGCGTGTCGTCGAGCGTGAACCCTTGACAGATATTTAAGCACTTTGCTCTAACAACTGATAGCAGGTTCGTTCAATTTGGCCTGCAAGAAGCAACTGCTTCCTTTCCCCAATTACATAAGATGGACGGACACCTAAGTACTTGCATGGATAGAGAGATTGAGGCTCAAGTCATCGAATCCCTAATAAAGCGTGAAGGGTATTGATTATGGTTCAAATATGAATCTCTTGAGGCGATGAATATATCGACGCCATGGCCATGGATAACATGAAGGTAACTAGAAGTGATGTTAACAGTTGTTGCGTCAGCTCGACAGTTGAAATGCACGCTAATGTTATATCGTATTGCAAATATAATACATCTTATTTCCTAAAGATTTATTCTTCAGTACTATATAGAGAATATATTGTAGGAGAAAGTGAGAGAAAAAGCAAAAGAAGGCGGTCGTAAGGAATAATAATGTCTGAATGATGAAACTTGCCTTCCTGTTGTGACACTTAGTGCCGCAACTGAAGATACCTAACCCCACGGGTTAAGTTTTTGGCCATCGTGAAGACAGGCAACACCTTTGTTGCTGTGTCTGACAGGTGCCGTTAGACACATCAGGAAATGGTTCCAAAATGAATAAAGACCATAACCTGGCCTAAAATCAATGTGGATTTACCAACTACTGGCACTTAACATAGAAAGGTACTGGACTGAGTCTATTTATGCATAAAACGATCTCATTCCGCACTGCGATTTGCGATTAAATTATGGTAATTGACTGCATTGTATTATCAGATTAAATATCTTCTCCTGAACGGGGAACACTTCTACTAGTCATACTTGAGCTAAAGTGGCGCTTTTTCCAAACGCGTAATCATGATTTCTGTAAAATAGGCTCTGAAATAAACCAGCATATACGACTATTTGCCTTCTAGTCTTTGTTGGGCCTGTGTACGATCCACTGACGCGCGTACTTGGTCCTGTGACAAAAGATTCAAATGTGGATCATTACTTCATACGATACGAACAATTGCATTTAGTAATTTTCAATTGATCTGCTTAACAACCTATCACAATCCTCAATGGCTGTTAATCGTATTCTTCTGTACAACTTCCAGTGCACCAAATCGTATAGGGGAATGTTAATTTCTAAATTGCGGCGGATGTCGCAGTGAAGATGCCGTGCAGGGACATAATTGGCGTATGCAGAAGGGTCGAGGCCGGCTATTTTGCCCAATTGAGGAGCGCTCAAGCGTGAAAACCCAAGTGATACTGGATGCCTGCAGGTGGTCGAAAAGATCGTTCAGGGGCAGCAATGAATGTCGAGTGACAGCTTAGCGATATCGAGCAGTCGCTAGGATGCTTAAAAGCTACAGTTCATTACTTTATAGTAAATAATGCGTAATTCCAATACTTTAATAGCGCCTTAAAGCATACTCATGACAAAAATAGCTGACATGCAACGCTCGCTTGAAACAGAAGCGTATCTAGCCTTTTTTTTTACCGTGTCTTTTGCTTCCCATGTCTGGACTTCTATTCAGTGTAGATCTCACTATACATCTAGTGCCCTTTTAAAAACGCATATTATTCTAAAGCAATTGATTGTAATTCAAGATGTTAGCAAGAGAGAACGAACTGCGTGAACCGCTTTGTCCAGCTGATGATAGCTAGTATGTGGAAATTACCTTACGTATAAAATGCTACGACAAAAGCAAAACGTACAACTTAATTATATACCCTGACTCTGTAACTTATTTTCAAACAAATAATAAGCTAACAATTTCTGTGATGCAGAATGGGACGATCCATACGACCACTTCAAAAGCTTTACCCATCCCCTCCTCGTAGACGTACATCGTTTTTAAGGTAACCAAATGTATTCGAAGAGCATTTCACGTTTGTGGTCTTGCGCGTTCAACCATTAGCAGGCCAGCAGTCATTGCTCAGATTAGGATGCTGGTCAGTGAGGCAGTATCTGGTTAACCTCTACATAGCAAAACTTTCTAATTATTGGCCCAGAAAAAGGCCACTTCTCACACAGGCTTTCGACAAGAGAATAGCAAGCTTTTACTTTCCTAATGACTTGAGCAGTTGTCACAACTCATCGTGGTAATCCTCTAGAGCAAATCGCACCGTCGAAAGTCTTTACGAAGTCGAAAAGATGACACCGGGCATTACCTGAAGATTTGTTTGGTATGCATATTGTCTTTATTTAGTACGTTTCTGTTCAAATTTACTTTTCTGTAACACTAATATTATTCCTGTGGACGAACCGAGAAAAGGATAATTACTTCTAATCACTTTAGAATAATCCACCTCTCTATGGTCTGTTTTTTATGGGTCCCGGCCTTGTGTATGCAACGTTACAAAGAATTATAATATCTAACAAAATAGAAATGCGACAGTAACTCCCACCCAAGCTAGAAACACTAGATTTGTTAACTTGAACCCTGACGAACTGCGCGACGTTCGGCATTTTTCGTTCGCTATATTAGGCATCCATTATATGAGATATCCCATCGAGAGATAATCAATCGCAAATTTACTGGTGGCAGATCCGGTGGCATGAAAAAAGAATCTGTATATTGGATTGCAAGACAGAGTATGCCTCAGTCGAGGGATTTCTGGGGCAAATTAAAATAACTTCATATTAAACGACGCTTTTGTACCATAAAAATCCAAGAGTCGTTTACACTGAGATATCACGTCGCTGTCAACATGAACGATTACTTCGAGCTATGCCGTCCAACCAGCGCGTGTATCATCAAGTGAGCCTCCTCTGTTCATAGGCGTCTTTACCTGACGCAAATGGTCCGCCATATTTCGATTTTACGTCTGTGAAATCGTACGCTCACGAGTTTTTTTCTCATATATGTGAAGCGAACGGTACGTCGACCTTTCAATCACAAACACTTTTCGAGTGGGAACGCCTATCTGAATGTGCCTAAATCGGCCCTGCAGATCAGTACATAGCACTATAATAGCTGACTGATGTGTTTTGAAAATATCTAGGGCTATTTGCCTTCAACCTAAATGGCCCATTTACTGTGTTCTGTTCCTTGTATTAGACTATATTTTTACTGAGTTCGCAGCGACGATCATGATGATGGCGATGACGCCAATTTATGATCATTATTACAACTCAATAGCCCAAGTATTGTTTCGGTTACGGTCGTTAATGATTATCTATTCATTCAGCTATTGGTCACCTTTACTTAGAGGTTCATCCGTCGATTCTACTTTGTTCGAATTCATTTATCAAGACGGCAGCGCGCGTTGACAGCTTCCACTCGTTGAGTGATCGCTAAAGCAACGAACAAACGAACGAAATTGACGCCCAGTGAATGAAAAGGCAGATTCAAGTGACCAGTCTCGTGGAAAACAGCTAAAGAACAGTACAACCTAAAACGGGAACGCACGATCAAGAGCATAAACAAAGCTGAAGGTGGACCGCCAGATGAACAGATAGCTACAATGTACATCATACCTTTGAATCATAACGATGAGGAAAAATGAGAATATGGGACCTATAGCAGAAAAATCGATAACACTGAGTTCCCAAGAGTACAATGAGCATCGCTCGATGACTGAACAAACGAATCAGTACGACGCAACTCATTTCGCTCGTACGGCAATGTCCATATTGTTTTAGCGCTGTTTTTCGTACGGGACAGAGGATTGGGTGCCTGTAAATATGGTAGAAACGTGCACTGATAGACTGCCGTAATCTACTAAAAGCCACATTCGCTGTTCCCTGCACTGGCCATGACACTTTACTCATGTACGTATACAGGCCAGATAGATAATACGTAAGCGTCAGCTCTAAGTTTTTTCTTGACAGCTGTAGCAGCCGTCTGTTGGATAGCTCAGAACTGAACACGGACTGCGTCCAATTCGAAAATCGATGCCGCTGATACCTGTTGTCTGATTCAAGCTAACGGTAACAAAGCACGCTTTTCGCGATGCAACTTATGTGATTATGAGCCAGTTTAGCATGGCTCGTGCGCTATTGTTATTATTCTGCTAGGATTTTATGGCAGGACTAATCTGCAGAGCTCGCGTGACCAGTCGACGTTCTCGCAAAAATCGTTATTGCAACGGCAGACGTATAACTGATTCTTCAGTCAAACGACATTGTTTAGAATTCCATTTGAGGTACGCGCGAAGAAGATGTGGGGGGGGGGGGGGGGGGGGAGTGTCAAGTAATACCTAACCCCTCTTAGAGATAGTGGTAGTTCGCAGTGGCTCCCGTTATCAAAGCAAAAAGAAGTTGAACCTTAATTACTTCTCCCACTCGAACTAGTCGTGCATGGGCCATTTTGACCTTTCCTGTTTTCATTAAGTTAACAAATTATATCTAAGTATTACTCTGAAATTTTTAGATTGCCTCCGTCGCAACAGCGCATGTCAGATGGATATATCTAAGCGCTTGCTGTGTATCTGTATTCATTTATTTATGTACGCTCAATTTATTTGAAGCAGCGGCTAGCTGATCCCTAACAACGATAGTCAATTATTAACAAACAGTAGCATTATGGCACGTAGTCTACAGTGATTTATAGATCTTCAGAAAGGCTTGCCTTCGGTGTCAGGAAAGTGTATGGACCGTTGTTACAGGCGAGTGTAAAGGTATTCCTTCCCCTCGGACCACTTAAATCACACGATCCCCTCTTATTCCCAGCCAGCACTTACCGCTAGAATCGTGTTCGTTCAGTCCACAGCAACTACTGAGAGAATCCAGTAATACTTATCCAATCCGTATAGCTAGCCCCACTGCTTGAGAAATCGGCAAGATGTTTTAAATACCACCCTCCATTACAATGTCGTGTCTCTTTAAGGCCCTCACAAAGAACTTAACCTGTTACTGTTACCTGAACCCGATAAGGGTACCTAGAGAGTTCGTCACATTTTACTGAGAAGTCGGCGAAGCTCCAGATCCGAACGGGGCGCTCCTCTAATAGACCGCACACGAACACTACCAACCCATTATTTGATTTGCTGGTGTTCGTAGGGGGCGTTAAACTTCGTTTATCGGATTACGTCGTCCACAAAAGAAGAGTTATTTGATTGAAAAGGCGTCGACTCACCAAGAGATCATTTTCAGCCATGGTCACGTCCGTTGGTAATATTTTAAATTCATTCTTTCTGACCACATTGCAAGTCGCCCGGCATCTGTTACTGCGAATTTTTCAAATATTCATCATGATTCACCTAGCAGATGACTCGGCGTCTCCTAATGCATAAACAAACGTATAGAATTTAGCCAATCGTTTAAGAATGGATCACTCTTATTAAGGAACGTATAACGACGAGGTAAATAAATAATTACTATACAGAAGCCGTCTGTTTAGCGTTTAACTAAGACACAGTGGAAATCGGATCAAGGATGACACAGATAATAACATGGCTATTCGGTCATATTCCTCACGTAATCAATAACGACAGCCTAAGTTGGCAGTGCGCTGGTACGCCTTCTTTTGTGGGATTAGTTGTTATCCCTAAGCTGCCCTCTTTTATCGGCCCCTAGATACGCTAACCATTCTACTCGTGTACTTGAGGCTCTATCGAAAAATTTCCCTGTTTGCACGTGCAACACTATTGTAAGTACGTGTGATGTAGTTTTTATATGATGAAGTACTACAGCTGTACGGTTTCGCCTAATGGCCAAATTGTCATTTTATCGTACACTTTCCTACGAGCGAATTGGTGTGACAGGTTGCCTTTTTTCCCGTAAGTACTGTCGCCTTAGTAAATAGTCCCATCGAACAAGGTGACTGCCCAGACGGGCAAATACTCTAATGGGCCAATCCATTGAAAAACGTCATCAGTAGCTTTTTTTTTTAGTGTTCGAAAAGACCCGCCCTACTGTTGCTATCGACGTGGTACACAGCGGGCAGCATAGTGAACAAGAGACCATGCCCTGTACAAAAAACCTTGTGTCCGCGATCCTCGTCGTGCTTACACATTGAAGGGGTTTGACGGAAAGCAGAGCTTGATGATATTCGACTAACGATAGATCTACGAGCGTCTACTCATCGGATAGTTCATCAGCATTGACACCATGTGCAATAAACATCTATCAGCGAACGCAATTGCTCGTCAGCTCGCCTGTATGACCATACATAGACACTTTGAAATAGATATAGCAAACAACTGGAACTTTTTAATTTGTCATTGAACGTCAGTGGAACTTCGAATGCCCTCCATCATCATCATGCAGGTACTTATCGTGACGCGAAAAAAAGACATTCTTGCGTGTTTTTATTGTATATTCACGTACAACTTCCATACGTAGGTTCGTTTGTACCTATTAATATGCTAGATTGGTATAAGTGATCTTGAGCAAATTTTTTTTTCGGGTAACGCCTTATTTTTCGTCCGGTAATCCAACAACAGAAAGAATCGTGCAAGGCCTGGACTTTCTACTATAGAAACAATAATCATGAAAGTGTCGAAATGGCAACATGGAAACCTTGAATAAGACAAATTACTATAGCTGATTATTTTTATCTCCGGTTCGGTTAGACAAATGGTATTATCAGCCGTAAACAATAACAACAACAAAAAATGGTGCAATTTATGATAGAAATGAAGCGTATATGCAGGCCCGTATTTCACGTGTACGCCTTCAATGACCTTTCAAATGAAAGAGTCTATATATTGCATTGTGCGTGTTCTGTGTACATTACATTACAAAAAAATATTAAAAAAAAAAAAACGTCTTTTCCAAACTGAACCAGTCGATAGCAAGAGATGTACCTGTTTGAAGGCACAAGGAGCGTCTGCTTGTGAACTACAATTTCATTCATTCGCGTCTATACATTTTGCTGTATGAGGCCATTGAAGGATTATATATTACACGAATATATGAGTAACGCCCATGCCGCATAGGTATTATATAATGCTTGTCCGATTACCGCCAACAGATGCTTTGCTTAGAAAGGGAAAGCTACGCTCACTTTTGTTTGTCTTGAACAGTGCCAGCATCTGTAAACTGAACGTTGAATAGCGATTAAATAGATAAGATAAAGCGTTTGTTTCCCATTCACATTCGCTGGTCGACCGGAGAGCTCGTTCCGTACCTCATTTAATCTTAATGCTGTCTACGATAAATGGATCGACCCGATGCATACGCCATACCTCTATATACAATAAATTTCAGATAGCACTAGCAGATGTCTCGTTTTGTCTCGGAATCCTGAGGCTAGTTAATAACGTGACGGATCGAACACCTGTTATATGGGTTACGGTGGCTATGTTAAGAGGCAGAAAAAAAATACATCAGCCGATAGATGATTTGTTCTATTGTTATCTTGACGTGTTGAAATTTCTATTAGCAGCGTTCATCCTTGTTTTGTCCCGATAGAAGCGTCGTGCATCAATTGATTAAGCCTAATAGTGCGGAAATGGAGCGCGTATGTAGTTGGACCGATACAACAACCGTTTATAGGTGTGACGCATATAGTTATCACCTGTATGCATGCGTATTAACCGAACGCGCAATAACGATACAGCTTAGTACGAGTAACTATGTGTATATATATATATATATATATATATATATATATATATATATATATATAGGTCACTCATTTATGCGCAAGAGCCTTCCGTCCGATCGCCGGTCAAGTATCAAATGCATGCAGAACTAGCGCTTCGTTTCCCATGGACACTTACTTAGCAGAATTGAATACCGGCCCTAATTTCAACTGCGTATCAATGAGCAACTACCGTTGTTACCATTGTTGTTGTGGCTCTGTGTTAAGAAACACAACAACACCAGGGAAGGAGTCGCTCTATAGCTGCTTTCACTAATATGTTGTTGATACGAGGTACACGAGGAGAAAGTTGAATTACGCGCGCAATTACACGAATCGCTAGCGTCGCAAATAGAGCTTCGTTATATAAGCCGCAAAAACGTGGACAGACAGAGCGTCGATTATGAACAGAATCGCTCAGCATACGAGAGTCACTGGGAGGTAAAAGTGGCCATGGTAAGTAAGTGACATGTATTGCTGATCTGACTATAATGCACGCACCATACAATACAGAATGCACGACGACGATCGTAATCGTGGGCGTTTATCTATCGCGTTCGCAATACATCTTCTAAAGCAGTGCTTGTTTATTGCGAACTTTACCTATTACCATACGATTCGTTACCCAAGCTCTCAGAACTAAAAAGGAAAGAAACATTTTTTTCATGTTTACTAGCTTTTCAAAGCCCGAAAACGCTTCGGTTATGATAGATTAGTACAGACTTCAGTGTATTTGTTGACTGTTAATATGTTGTTGTAATTAATTAAAAACCGACAAAAAAGATAGTTCAATGGTGGCAGTTGTGAGTTGAGTGCCATGTGTTGTCTGTGCACCGTCGTCAATTGGTATCCCAAAAAGCTGAGAACGCTCATTCATGAGCAATTCTTGCTCTATAAAGATACATCGGATAGAATATGGGTCAATGGTAGTCAACGTGCAACAGCTTTATGGTCCGGCACCGGAAATTTACGCATATAGGGCAGAAGAAACGTTTTCGACAATTTAGACAGGTATTGTATGTTGCTACTACATGTTGACTCGTAAACGTCAACTGGAATGAGCAGAACCAGATCAGGAAGGACCATTATCGAAACGGAAAGTCGAGTAGAATGAGGGGATAGGGACATCATTGACCACGCGGCAAACGGCGAAAATCCGGGCTTAGTCAGTTTCAAATGGAGCAGCTCTAGATTGTTTCAGAGACGTATGTCTAATGCTACATAATATGATATTAGAAATCGATCACGCTGATATCTATGAGCAGCTGCTTGTTATTTTTTATTATATGTACATGTGTGTATACCGGTTATTAGCACGGATGGTTGTGAAGACCACACAAAGACAAATACGGTATTTTTCTAAGCTCGTCCCATGACCCGTCAAATCAGAATGTAGAAGATTACCTGCAACAGATGAATAACAGAAACAACATATTAGCGGATATTGGAGATCTAATGACAGAAGTGTGTGTGTGTGTGTGTGTGTGTGTGTGTGTGTGTGCGTGTGTACAATAATACGTGTTAGTATATGAAGCTGGCTCTGATGAAATATTTCACGAAATATTGATAGTTTTAATGATTGGCGTCTCCGATCTCTTTTCGACCACGATGTAAGAAGCTATTTCTTCAGAAACGTAGACCTTATCCTCTGTACAGGTATACCGTTTGCAGACATCAGCGCAGTTCGACCACGCGCATGTGTATTCACTCATTTCCGCTATTTGAAAATATCTTCTATACCTTTGTGTACTGTAAAAACTGATTTTGCCCTTCAAATACGGATAGAAATGAGTATGATGAAGGCAAACTTACGAAAACCAGCGTATCATACGTATCTACAAATAGACGCATATATACCGGCGCACCGATTCCTGCTGTGGCCCTCGTTGAAAAGGAGCTAATCTTCTTTGACAGAGTTCCGGCATTGCGCGGGCGTTTATAATCATCGTACGATATGAATACACCTGCGACTTATGCCGACTAAAAATCTTATGCGGTCGGCCTGACTCATTCTGTTTTCTCTGTTGCTATGGCCTTTCTCCGTGATGCGCGTATTTCTTAGCTAGAAGCTCTTTCTTGCTACCGCTACTATTATCTTCGTCTCGACATAGCAGGCATCAGAAACTCGCTCGCCTGAAAAGACTATCGACCGGTGGCGCCAAATGGACGCATAACAAAGCAGTTATTCGTCCCTTATGCTCGTCGTGCTTTGGCGTAATTAATTTAGTGCTAGTAGAACTTCGGCAATTGAAACTGCATTAACAGAATAGGTCGCGACGACTCTTGAATTATCATCATCAAAATAGAACGCTTGTTGTTATTGTTTTTGTTGACAAAGAATTACAATGACTCATGTCGGTAGTATTAGTCATTATGAATATAATAACTATGAGATATATAAGTAGCAGTGGCACTAACCCGAAGCAAATTCGTCGCGTTTCATAGTGATGATACTGACGAGGGAAGGAATGTGCTGCCGGCGAGTGGGAACCTACCGCCGAAAGAAGTGTCGTCACAAATCAACACTAATTTACCACACACAGACACATATTTGATTGTTTCCGGTAAATGGTCTACGATCATGTTTCGCCGCTCCTAATTGAGCTACTCAGGACTAGGGTCCGAACAGAACGTCCAGTTACCGAGTTAACGGTACAGGAGTGCCCCACCAGATTTAGGCTGCGATATTTCCTAATCCTTTCCGGTACGTCTATAACTAACTAGCTGTCATTTGGTTGACAGACACACGAAGATGTGGCATAATATGCAGTGTGATCATGGGGTTTGGGTAAGTCGCGTCCGTAACTGACTCACGGAAGTGAGTTAATCAACGAAGTCGTTATCGTGCTTTTCAGTGTTAATGGGCCCGAGAAGGATAGCTTCTACGGCAAGAATGGATTCTAGTTTCTATTCATTAGATTTTTTGTATCGGGCTGCGGATGTCGTGCGGTGCGGCATTGATCTGTTTTAAGATAAAGTACTGTTTCCTTCTATTCTAATTCGAACACCGCCTGTTTGTAAAATCTGCCGAAATGGCGAGCGTATTGCTATTGCGTATGCTAAGATGTCAGTTTAAGGACGTTCATCAGGTCCTATGACTGTGGGTGAATGTGTGTCTTTATGTTCTTATATGTATGAGAGCAAAATAATGTATGTAACGATTTTTTCCGTTCAATCCAAGAAGGTAAATTTGCGTAATAAATTTTGTATGATAGAAAGGCCATCTGCAACAAGTCGATGCCAAATCTACTGAAAATCGCTTGGGATGGGCAGTTAAAGCTGGCTTGTTGTGGGCGGAGGCAGATCTCCAGCAGAAAAATGCCCTCGACCGCCGCGTCTTCGAAAGAGTCACGTCGATCTAAAACGGCCCATGGTGCCAAGAGTCCATCCACTGGCTCGTTTGCCGCACGAGACGAAAGGATTGGATTGCCGAATGAAAAAGCAAATCAGCCACCCTGAGGAGTTACCCACCGCTGAGAATGTTACCATAAGATGATACCTATTGAATTTAACCGGTCGGAACAACACAATGTAGCTATTTGATCTGAAAACAAACGTATTTTATAGATAAAAAGTCATAGGCGTAGGTAAGTTTACATTTTTGGCAAAGATGGAAGTAAAGAATAATTAGTTTGACAATTATTTTGTATTCATCCATAGGTGAAAATTAACACAGCTTAGTAATAATAAGACATAGATGGAACGTTTATAACCAACTATAATTAAAGCCTGTGATAAAGCCATCATTACCAAATAGCGAACACATTCCAGTAAGAGATATCTTTTATACATGTGGGTAATTATTGGTATTATTACACATCTGCTTCGATAGTGGACCCGGTCGTTGCCAATCTTTCTGTGTGTCTTTCTAATGTGTCTACAGTAGACGCACTGTCTTGGATAGATGAAACAGTTTTTCAAATTCAACGAAAAACAACAGTTAAGCTCGCTTTGTGTGGATTTGATAAGCTACTAATCTTATTGCGAATCACAGAATAGACATATTGCATTTGATTTTTTTTACCAGTTACAAGGTAACCATTGTATAGCAAGCTACCATGCCACCAAATAACATGTAACATACAGCAAGGGCACGTACGTGTCGATGTGCACAGGTGCATGCTGACTAATAAGCTTATCTGTTCATTTCCACAGCGTTAGTGCTGTGGTCGTATTCAACTTAATCGTAATATTGATTCTAGTGTTCAGGCAAACCTGTCATCATTCTTTTTTCAATGTCAGCTAGATGCTAACCCGACGTCAGCGGCGCAAGACCTCGACAATGCTTCTTGCTCTATGCAATGGTATTATGGTATTGATCCAATCTGGTGCCTTCAGACAAAACCAATTAAATATACACATACAATATTATTGTCATCGTCATTATTACAACCGTCCTGTTGTCTTCCTTACGATACACTTTGTTGCCGTTTTACATGTCAACCTGATGTCAGTTTGTCTGCGTGGCTGATTTACTGATTTTGTTGGACCTAGCCTATCGATTCTATCTGGAACTATGTTGCTTCTTTTCCTACTCTAGACGAAAGCGGCAAACCCTTCCGTAGAAATATCAGCGACTACAATTGGAGCCGCTGTATTCGATACGCGACAAGGCGACTGACTGACTGACTGACTGACTGACCGACCGACCGTGTTCGTTTGTTTAGGCTCGGTCCTCATTTCGTCCTAAACGTTTGTCCTTTATCGCGTGCGTATTTTAGTCCAAGTCAAGTCTATATATTCGCATTTCAATAACAAACACTGGCGTCGTTCATGCGCAACATTTACGTTCATGTTGGTCATATTGAATGGTGCTTTACAAGAGAAAAATGAAAAAAAAAAAGAAAAGTAAACAAATAAGCAGTTGCTGATTAAATTCTGCTGTAGCATTAGCAGAACGGGAAAGCGATTTTTGTTTTTATTTGGTTTCGCCCGCGACATACTATCGACATTTGTTCCTTTATCCTGTCTCTGTAAGCACCTTTGCTACACGAAATAATGTAGCAGAGGCGGAAGGAAGCGTAATCAGACTTGAAGATTATAGTGGTGTAGACGAATATGACTTATCGATGAGCGTGCGTCGACGACACCGACACGCGGTAAGGCCAGTGCCTATTGTTGAATCTGTCTCTCGAAGGCCGTTACGTCTGCCTATGTGACGTATAGCAGATATAGCAGAGAATATAGCTCAGATATATTCTCGAATATGCACCTAGGCTAAATAACATATTTGGTCTACATCGTTCGCATAGAAATGTCGTTTGTTCAGAATTTATTCAGAAAAAGTTCTCTTAATTTGGTTTTGATTGACCAAAACCTTAATTTTGCATTACTTTTAGTGGTCAACCTAAAGCAAGCCGACTAACCGCAAATCCGAATCCACTAGTATAGTCATAATGATACGCATCTAACCAGCACCGCGGATATTGCCAGAATCCTTAACTGCTCAACAAGTAAGCCGTTCATTGATGGTAGGTATGACTTTTCAACACATCCACCTACGGGCAAAAACGTTATGGTCTAACCGCAGTTTTTTTTACTAGGAAAGCTCCACGAACGCGTTCTGATATCAAGTATGATCTATTTACAAAATGGCCGGAGGCAACGAAACAACGCAACTCATTGACGCTTTGCTCCGAACTTTCTGTATTCGTTTTTCATTCTTTGTCAATTGGGCCCGTTATTACTACGTAGAAAAATGTTGCCTGGGTTGTGTCTAGTGGGCTTAGTATTCCAACCTAATATTTTACTGAAAATATGCCTCCTGACTAAAAAAGCGAATGTGTCAAGGAAAGGAGAGGATGGCGAAATCGACGAAAACGACACAATTTGTCAACAGCATAGGCCGTTTGCATCAGAAACTGAAAGAAATGCGACGAAGGCATTTTCTGTCGTCCCATCTGTTCACCATTGATGCACCTTACAGGTGTTGTAGCATCTGTGTGTTTTCTATGTCTGTTGGCTTAGTGACCTTCTTCAAGCAACGAAAGGACCAGGGGCATTTTTTCGTCCTGCAGCAGCGGCAGTAACAGCAGTCGCAATGCCCGCTCTATCAATAGATAGGAAGGTGTCGTTCGGCCAAAGCCAAACGGAAATCCCAGATTAGAACAAGAAAAATGTACGGCAACGACGACTGGCGGACCAGAAATCAGGCTCAAGCCGTTTATTTAGTTTAGATATCGTAGGGGGTCCACTATAAAACAGAAACATAATGTGTGTTCAGTAGTCGGCCTAAATGAAAATCACCTTATTGATTAAGAAGGCAAGAACACACGAAAAAAGTGTATTATTCGTACTGCCTGTTGTCACATCGATGCTTTCTAAATTAACAAATAACGTATACTAGTTTTTAAGTAAAGGACTAGTATATATTATACGATAGCGTTATTAGCTTGCCAGTAACACAAAGGCCTGTTAATAATGACGTTTGCTCAGCGTTGAAGAAAAGTAAGGCTGATACTCCAGGACATGATCCTACTCTTAGAATTGTCCCTTATTTATTAATTTAACAATGATGACTTGTATGCCAGATTGAATGTATGAATTCGGCGTACAAGTAATCACTATTGTATACGAGGCCAATTCAATGATTGTGTACATTTCCCCTTTCCGTATAGCAGCGCCAATGCACTGGCTTTCTCACAAGTTCCCATTTGGCATTACAGTCTCGTCGTGTTTAGTCCTACCATTAATTTCCTTCTTAGTGTTACAAAGAAAGGCAGGATCAGTCATTGTCGAGACCTTGCTTAGAGATTAATTCGGAAGAAATTAAGCGAACTTCGAAAAAGTCTGAAGACAACTTTCGTCGAGAGATAGCTCGTCCATGAATAATAGGCACCTCGACATGAGAACAGCGTCATTACTATTCTTCTACACACTTCTAGTAGATCGACACATTGATAACTGGCTATAGAGCGTTGTCAGACCATACTGACGAGCAATTTAAACGTTACCGTCGACCAACCGGCGGAGGTCATGTTGCACGCTTTCTATCTAGTGGTGCACCGCTGTACGATATCGATATATATAGGTGGGATCTGTATAAGTTCCGTTCATTGCAGTTTATTTGGTCTGCTAGTTTTTGCTACTGCTGCCTTTTCACCGTTTATATTCGACGATATCATATTCACTCCTCAACCCCATCGCCCAACTACCGTTGATATATCCCCGCAAATATTCTGCGATCTTACCGCAATACACTCCACATGTGTATGCTTAATGCGAGGCAAGAAAATTAGCGTGTGTACCGTAGACGGCATTGGGAATCACATATATGCTTCATTTTTATTAATATAAATGACAAAAAACGTCGAACTGAGTGAGACGAGACGGGTGGTCGTTTAACCTTCCCAAGTTAAGTTGGAACTATATCACGAAACTGCTTATGGCCCCGTCGCCTTGAAGTTTTCATGGCATCCAGAGTATATTGATCACTGCCAAATTATCGTATCATAATAATTAATTCTGCGTGATAACAAGAAAATGTGTGTGTACCGGATATTTCCGCCTCAGGAAATAGACATACCTTGTCCGTAAAGACTGTACATTTTGAATTCGTGACTGCGTTGTGAAGCACTTGATGTATTATACAATATTAGCATATTAATCATATGCACGACTACGTTATGTCTACTGAAAACGTTGTACTTGAGTTGTCCGATATTTTGTAAATTTTCGGTACCATATTCTCAATGAACACAAATACTGTGCGTAATATGCCAATTTCTGGTAAATGTAGTTCAGCATTGCAGCCTTTCCTGTTTTAAATCATTGGTTGCATCGCCTTAAAAAGGCTGACTATCGAGCTGCGGCACTGAATCAGACTCCTCGGTACCGTGGCTTCCGGTAGCAATATTCTATGATGTTTGAAGCAACCAGTTAAGTCGTTGAAAAATCCCTATCGAGAAGATATTTCACTAGCGTCTCTATAGCTAACGAAGTACCCTTTCTCGAATTCTGTATTTGATTAATCGTATCTATCTATCTATCTATCTATCTATGTGTGTGTATTGAAATATACATGTGAACTTCAGCTCTTGCGGGAGGATTGGTGCGTATCGCTACCCAGAAGCATTGTACGCTACGGATCGTCTCAGTTTCGCTCAGGTGGCTCTTCTCGCCATCCGTCCACCACTTTCTCAGATCGAACAACTGCACTGACCTCTCGGTTATTTTCGTGAAAGGAAACCTCAGACATTTGCGGAAGGCGTCATGGTAAATATCATTCCCTAGATCAAGATCAAGGTTGTGAACATTGTATTAGCTTCCAGAAAACTCGTAAATAGAACGCCCATCTTCGACTGCATTTTTCTCGATATTGATCCAACTGGTCATCCTGCGTCTTGTACTGCTGAGACAATTGATTAACGGACCTTCAGCACTGAATCCTAAATTCGGCCACTGCATTATCGTCTTATTACAGTGTTCACAGCACCCACGGTAGCGGTAATGCACAGTCATTTAGAATAATCGAAGGACACGTCGAAACAATAGCAGCGGTCGCAATAAGCATTGTCGTCGTCTTCGTCACATTAAAGGAAAAAAAACTTCTACCCGAATCTTTTTTTCGTGCACGCGTGTCTGAAGACAACATCGTCGAGCGCAGGAGAATGGGGGCGTACCGATCGAGATCGAAAAACCATACAAGCTGTAGAGACAGGGTACCAACAAAAACATAGTTCAACATAGCACTGTGCCTGTGTGAAAAAACAACATGGAGCAAATGGATAGAAAAACGCTAACGATAAAGCAGCTGGCCAAGGTGGGCAGAGAGCAAACGTCTAGTGCTGTTCTGAATAAAGAACTAAACGAGGCAGAAGATTAGAATTTCGGGTAAATGTTTAAGTGTATATAAGCAGGCCTCGTAGATTGCAAGTGACAACCGTCGTCTATACGTATTTACACTGCAGCGTACACACATGGATCATGCGAATATTTACTGCTCGCTAATTATTAAGTCCTGTATTATTAAATATGATAATTATACTCATATTTGCTATTACATTCGTTTTGTTGTACCCGCTATTCCCTAGTGACACTTGTTTAGATAAACTAGGTATCTTAGATACCTAAATAAATGATGAATATATGGACGACACCAGTTGTGTGGTGTCAGGAGAAATGCATGGAGCTCAACCTGAACAAAATGAATTCCTCTATCTGGTAACATCGAAAAAAGAACGACACGCCTTTAACAAGTAGAATCCTAATAAGTACTATATGATACAGCGTTATATGAGCGTATCTTTTAATTAGCCTTTATCGGCCAACACAAACAGTGAATATGACACGAACAATTTTCTGGTCATCGGCAACGACGCCTGCTTTCCTATATATATATATATATATATATACTCATGTATATAGATCGCAATAATTTATTATGCGTAATAAGCATTTCGTTCATAAATATTAATCCGTACGCAGCCCTTCAGCCGTCATTGACATACTCGGGATAGATACAGATATTGGAGATCTTCTTTCACAGCTATAGCCGACGAAAAAGTGAGGCTCGTAACCCGGAAGTCAGAAGTGGCTCCAAATTGTAATAGCTACCTATGATAGGTTGGCTTATCTAGCATATGATTACAGCATTTTCAAAATGATTGATTTTTCTCAGACATTAAGGTAGTTGACTTATTCAATATTATGATACAATGGCAAAACTGGTAACTTAGGAAACTTTTGTTGGAATTACATTAGATTACATATGGCTGATCTAGAGCGTACCACTTAAAGATTTAGTCAACTTGTTACCTTTTTTGCTTTTAATCTTGCCAGTTTTACTGGCTTTGTTTATGAAGACCTTTTTTACGACTTTAACTTAGCTTTCTTATGCCATCATATTGAACATTTCTTCAAACACAAGCGCGTTGGTAAATTTGAACATAGCAGTAGCTAATTGCATCATTTTATGAATTGTAAAATTCTCCAAAAATTTCTATATATATAATTAGCTCTATTAAGAACGTGTTGTTGTTCGCTGGGCTATAACTTGATAACTTTATTTTTGTCGATTGGCCAGTAATCCAATTGCGCAGGGTCCCCTTACGACACTGGCCGATGTAGCGGACAGCGCCACTATTTTTCGTCCTTCTCAGCAGGCTTTTTTCCGTTCACAGAGAACTACAACCAAAATTGTGATTCTTAGCATCATCCGCTAGCTCTGCTGCTGCTGCTGCCGAACTATCGATTGACGCCGCTGTTGTCGCGTAACTGTAGGATTCCAAGTGTCGGTTTATTTGCCCCTATGTGCGGCAAGGTCGCACTTTGTTACAATAAATGCGACAGATATACACTGTAGCAGTAGCGACGGTAGTAAAATAAATAAACGATAAACTGATGTCAGCAACGACTGGTCATACACAATCGATTTTGGTGTCATTGCTGTTGCCGATGCCATTGCTCCTTGAGTGCTGTCGCCGACCTGTACAGCCCCCGCGGAGCTTAAGCCGCTCGAGTGTTCTTCCATACTGCAAAGCGGCTAACAGCAGGGGTGGCGGGATGGCCTTTGTTTGGGGAGGTATTCCAGACATCTCTAAGAAAAAGTCTGCGACGGTGGCCGCGAAGATCGGCTCTTTTCCTCACGTAACCAATGACGGCAAAAACAGCTCGCACTATCAGCAGGAAAAGAAACGAGAGGACGAACGCATCTAACTTCCCCAAAGAGGGTTGTAGGTGTGCTCGCGGAGCGGCAGCTGCTGCGGCTCGACGCTAAGGGCGTACGAGAAAAAGCTATTGTTGAAATTATCGTTTTTTTTTTGTAAGCCAAACTGAACGGGACTTAGAAGAATGCAGATAAATGGTGCCCGTATATATTTATAGGTATGTGTTGAAAATAGACAGTATCATAGCAACGAGGGAAGGATGGCAACGAAATAGTCGGTCTATCGTTATGTACTAAAATGTTGGATATGCAGAATACGATTGCAGACTGCGTAGCGTCTGAAATATGTATCGTTGTATAAAGTGTAATCCGAATAAGTTCAATGCTAATATGACTCTTATGGGTAAATATAATAGAAGAGGTTGCTTGACAATAAGTGTCATATTGTGAAGTAAGTATAAGCTTAGTTCTTTTATGAGTAGTTTTTGAGAATTAACTTATCGGTTACTGAATATGGTTTATTATGGATTATGCTAGATCTTATTATATAGTACTCCAAAATCTAGATCTAAAATACAGAACTCAACGAAACTACAACGATTTGATTACCAGGCAAGGCCTTGTCTCGCAGCGCAGGAACAGCAAGTTGTTCACGCAATAACAAAGAGGGATGATTCGACCTTTGTAAATGTAAGTGCGTATTATGTAAAGTTCTCCTCAAAAACAGAGAAAATGAAGTACAATAATATTATTTTGTTTTTGTTCAAGCTGCGTCTGCTACGATCCGTCCGTCCGTCGCTAGATACAATGCTAATATTAACGTTTGGTTTTTGCGCTGCCGACAGAAACGAGTGTGTACTATAAAGTGACAGCTAAAAAAGTCCCGATTAACAATTCAGTGCCTAATTGCAGCTGCCAGCTAGATTTTTTTGTTATCTTATTTTCTTGTATTGATTTCAGCATGGAGTTCAGAACGACAAAGAGGCAGTGAAGTAGGACTTCGCATACGTTTTTACGATCGCTCGTAACCAGCTCGAGCGAGATCAACGGAAACGAATCCCGTTCGCTAACATGTGATGGCGGTGCACGATGTCAAAAAGAGCCTCTAAGAATAGGAAAGACTGTGCCTTCATAGGCTCGCTACGTCTATGGACGCAGCTCACCTGAGGCAACTCGTATTTGGAACTTCAGCGGTCTCAATAAAATATCCGTTTGTATGATTGTGTCTGATCTGATATTTATAGTCACTCTACCAGGCTCAGAGGATATTCTGTCAGGCAGTTTTTAATAAATGAGTAAATAAACACGCACGCTTTGCGATCACACTATCTGACTTTACAACTTACCGAAAATGGCCACTTGACACTAATTATTAACGAAATAGCATCAATTGTGTTGCCTGGTCGGCTGGCTGGGTGTGCGATACATTATGCTGATGTACGTATTGACGCTTAGCAGAGGTCGAGCCCACAACAAGCGTAACTAGATAATATTCTTTTACCGCGTCATTACTCTGATTTGCGGTCAGTCACGCATGAGCAAAATCGGTTTCTTCTGATCGTTGTGGGCTGGGATTCGGCGAGCTAACGCCCAACTAGAACAGGCAGCCTATTTGCATATGTTCTTGTGTCATCAACATGTATATATATATATGTATGTAGGAAAACAGCCAGACAGATTTGGAAGCGATGATTTCGGGTTGTCATCTAGAAAGCTCTGAGTTTACTTATCGTGATGACTGCACCCAGAAATCAAAGGAGACACCTTCCCACGACTCCATGTCGATTATCTGGGGTCTCTTTATTTGTTGTTGTTTAGTGGTAGTAGTAACTTACGGACAAAACAGGAATACAAAAAATGTCGATTATGGCGTGCAGCATGTACGCAACAATTCTTCGCGCTACTGTCGCGACTTATGGCGGCTATAGCGGCAGCGGCCCATCTGTTAACAGCTGTCACTACCGTTGCAGGAATTTTGCCCGTTGCGATTAGCAGTTGTATGTAGAAAACGTACCTATGCGCGAAGCCTTATTTAAGAGGTAAAGACATTAGGCCGGATCACTATTGTGGTTTTTCTAAACAGGGAACCATTCAGCTGCCTTTCATTTGCACAGTCGAGATATTCGGATATTAACTGTATGCATAGAAAATAAGGATAATAGTATATGTACGCATCTGTGCAGCTGAATCAGATTCACACACTCGGATTTTGCCATTATTATATACGAATACTGGCTTCGAACGGAGCTGTCTTGTCAACAGGAAAATTTCCCTCATATAGAAAATATAAAGCATTCAACGAATAGAACTACGCCTTTTGTGTGCGGGGCATCTAAAAACAAGATCGAATACCTGAAAAAACGACTGGCTTGGCTAATATTGTCCGAATGCCCTGCCTCGTACGGTTAATGTTATGCGTTACGCGAGCGTTTATGATTCATTAAATCGACACCGATCGACAGTCCTCAACGCATCTGCACGCCAATGTCACATTCAAATTAGCGCGGGGTCTTCGCCGTAAATCTGCAACGAGCAGTCAGCTTCGCAAAACCGAATGATCAGACATTTGTAAATTGAAAATTTTCTTTTTTTTCTTAAATTTAAATTGAAAATTACTGGATAAGCCCGAGGCGTATGGATCAGTCGCTTATAACCTCCGCCAGTAGTATATTCATCTAGCTGTTTATCTAAATTCTTTCGTTCGTTTCTTTCGCTTCCGATAACATTGCTTATTTACTTGTCTTCGTTTACCCTTTGCAGTCGTGGCTAATGGCGCATTACTGATTACCAAAAACAAGTTAGCGATTATTATCGTTATGAGCGGTTTAGATTTATGTGTATGTTTAAGAAAGCGATAAAAAATGTATGATTATTAATGTCATGAAGAAGGACGAGCGTCTTAGTCATAGGATGCGTGGATACGATGATGGTCAGGGGGCGTGTGCTTGTGGATATTAGGGTAGTCACCGCTGCAGGCGGTACATAACCTATTCTCGTTACTAAATGCCCAGCGATGAGCGGGTAGAATCCCTCTACAGCTATGGCCCTGTTACTGATCCCATCTAGAAAAAAAAGACAAAGTTGTGTCTAGATATTTGCGTGTCGAGCATGATTGAACGAGCGAATATGAATGCCCCTGTGTTTGAATGCCTCGCTAGGGTCATCGAAGCATCGCTGGACACGCCAGTAGCCTACTGGCATTCGTCGCCTCTTCTTCTCGCTCAGCTGCCCCCTTCTTTCTCCTCTCCATAATTCACTCCAGTATCGCACGCATGCTCAGATCGGCTGACTGACTAACTGACCAGGCACGACCGTCAGCCATCGCCGCCGCATCAAAAAGGCCACCTCATCGAAAGAGGAAGGCCTTGCCAAAAATCTACTGTTGTCAGAAGCGGGCTGCCATCGCGGATGACTTTTAGTGGTAATAAGAGTTATCTGGCGTATGTTTTTCTGCTTTTTTTTGGCATTCCGTACCAAAAAAAATGAAAGGGAAGAAGAGGAAAAAAAGATCAAAACAGGAGGCAAACTCTCGCATTGATCATTTACGTACGATTACAGACCGCAGTTTTTAGTTCATTGTTCTAGAAGTAGGTGATAAATATAGTCCTGCACCCGAAACTCTCCATACAAATGGAGAACCAGTGACGTTCACGGCAAATGTTTGCGAGCGGTCAAACTCGCAAGCAGATATATAGAGGGGTAGCATTTAACGGGTCACGTGGCCTTCAAATTGAAAATTCCTCAAGGTGACTCCACTGAGTGATCACATCAATCGCCCAAATTTAAAATTATATAAATATTGCCCTTTTTTGACAGCTAAGTGCTTGGTGAAGATTTCAGGACTATCTTAGGACCTCTAACGTTTAGCGTAAGCAAATGTGGAACGAATAAATAAAAATTCGTCGCACAAATGACAAGAAATTAGAAATGTGGAAATAACCGTTAGCCGACATTCGATAATAGAGGCTGTGAAATTCTTTATATGGTACGAGAGCGTTCGGGATGGTCTGGGTATCTGACAAGATTGACAGGGCAGATCCACAATAAGATCAGTTTCGTATTTTTTGGTCAATCAAAAAATCGCGTAAAGTGCAACAGTTACCTTTGAGTCGGCTAGCTCTATTTCATAAAACAATATCTCGTTTTATTTAGGTGGTCAGATATATAGGCGTATTGTTGTTATTATTACATTATACTTATGTGGTAACTGAGGATTGTGAAAAGCACATTAACTGAAATTGCTCATTGTATTAAGGCTATCCGCTCGTTTTTTTTTGCTTGTTTCTCGTTGGCCAGTGCTACTGTGACCGTCGCAGAAAGCGTCTCTCATCATTTGCTGATGCGCAGAGGTGATTCTTGTGCATTCGTAATGAGCACTTCGTGATATCTGAAGTACTCTGTTGGCTTGGCTACAAGCATGACAAGTAGTTGCTACTGCGGCATTCGTTCAAACTTCCAGCCGCCCCAGAGCGAAGATAATGCGGTATTTTGCAGCGATCGTCAACCTATTTTTTTATAACGTTTTTTATACTGTTCACGTATTCGACGTATGTGCAACCCCTTAAACTACGAATCACGCGCTGGCACCATTTTTCAAGTACATGAATGGGTAAAATGGTATACATGAAATTGTCTGTGGCCTATTGTAGTGCGCAGTTTTTCGACGATACGAGAAAAAAACTTTACAGGCATTTTCTGAAGCGTTACTGTTGCGTAGCTCTATCTAATAGGCTAGTATAAATCATCTTGTGTATACGGGCTAAGGAGGAGAGCAAAGATCTAATTCTTTCGACTGCTTAGATTGGTCAGATGAATCAAGCAGAAGGCTATTTTCAGTTTACGTTTGTGTTATTTTTGCAACATTCTTAGAATACGTTTATAGGCTCATCATTAAGATTTCCTTTCCACTGCTTAACACTTTTCTATAAGAACTCGAACCAAATTATACACACACTGAATGTATCGATCGAAAACTAACATTTTCCATCAATTTTAATGTCGTTCCTCCAATGGCTATTGGGTGAGTACAAGCTATCACTTAATATCATAATTACTGTATAACAAACGTCAACGATACGTACATTCATAGATGGATGCTACTATCTTTTTTC
Source organism: Varroa destructor (assembly GCF_002443255.2). Lineage (NCBI taxonomy): Eukaryota > Metazoa > Arthropoda > Arachnida > Mesostigmata > Varroidae > Varroa > Varroa destructor. Next base: position 17,044,061 of record NW_019211457.1, on the reverse strand, counting down.
GGCCTCATCGATACTTCGTTGTCGCCGTATACCGTTGGAATAAACATAATTAAGTAGTTCGTTTGCTGCGTTTTTTGCCCGCGTAACAGATTACATTATGAGCATTATTAAATGACGCAGGAATAAAGATCCGGTGACGATTCATGGGAGGAAAAAGGGCTATACCGTTACATTGTTATAAAACCCCATTTGTCGCTTTTTCGCCGTTAGTGGAAAAGGATTGCAGTACACAGTATCGTTCTGGTACGTCGAAATCGCGTCTCACCGTAATCTATCGACACTCGACCCACGAAGCAGACGCTCGCAATAAAAACTACTTCGTCGCCCATTGAATGGCAGTAACGATGAAATTATTGTAGTTGACGATGGCTGAATATTCACAATCACTGTCAGTCTGTCTTACATCGATTGTTTCTGCCTCTTGTTTCGTCCTTCATTGTAATTGGGTACCGGTCCTATTTCGAGTCACAGTAATGGCGATGGATGATTACTTCGCAAATTTACCAATTATTGATTATTTGGACACGCGTAACAAAAGTGTTTTTAGTCAACAAAATCATCAGAAGCGACCTGAAAATAATCATCATAATCATGATTGTCGTCGTTACCTAAAATACGCCGAAATAGCAAATACCAAACAGTGTAATAATCGTAAGGAATAAGCCCCCTTCACCTCCCCGCAGTTCCTCTCTGATTGATTACACAGAACATAAAGATGGGAAAAGCTCGTGAGTACGAGACTAAGTGATTTAATGCCTTGTTTTATTACGGTTTTATTACCATAATACGGGGTCTTTGCTGAAAACTAATGATGTTTCGCGCTTCGATCTAGTATTTGCCTCTTCGGTAGAGTGGACGGTCATCAACAACACTTTCTATTTATAGCAAAGAGTTTTTTTTCTGCTTCTGACCAATTCACCTGGGAAGCATCTGTCTAAAAGGTGAGGGTGCAGGCATTCGACTGTAGTAACAACTTTATCGGATAACAAAAAAAAAAATATGGGCAGGTTTGTTCTCTTTTGACAAAAAATAGAAGCACATAAAGCTTTTTTTTTCTCAGTTTTGTTCCCGTTGTTGACTTTGGCTTTCGCGGGCCCTGCTAGCCATTGTCGTGCGGACACTGACAAATTGGGGGATGGAATGGCAGGACATGTATAATCCAGAAAGCTTTAACAGAATTATAGCGGTGGTTATCGCAGAGGGTGAACGGTGATTTCAGTGAAAATGAACTTGAACAATTTTAAGGTAAAGGTTGGTCAGATGCAGCTTCAATGATAATAAATAAATTAAAAGATTCTCTAACAAAATTTGGATCTCGAAGCATACCGAACTAATTGGCGCTGAAAATGACTTGTTGAAATCTTACGTCTATCTGAGAGGATTTTCACAAAAATATATATTGCCTCTTTATGTACAAGCACCTGTTAAATAGAATTCGTTTTATGCTACCTCACCGATCTGCTACAGTTACTTCGCCATATTTAGCGCCCATGATTTATCACTGGTGAAAACTCACTATTTCGAGGAATCCCATTTAAACAAAGTAAGATATTATATGGCTGGAAATTATAGCCAGCTGCAAGTTGGTTTGTTATGCTTTGTCGGGGCGTGAAATTTATTGTCTGTAACAGCAGGACAAAGGTTGATTCATAGAGTGCTCGCACCGTCTATTTTTCATGTTAGAGCGCTTTTGCACAGACTCCCTATTAACTTTTGACCGCCAAAGTCAATATATAGACGTCACATAATTTGTACTCCAATGAGTTTGCCTGTCTTTTGTAACCCTGCATAAGGATGTATAGCGAATGACATTTACAATAGAAAAGGCATTTTTATGACTCACACTGTGTTGTAAACCTTTCCCTGCAGTATTCTGAAGGAAAACTCTGTAAGTGGTCAGGATCTGAATAATTCGAAGCGAAGTTTGTTCTTCGATCACCCCAGACATTCCATCTGGCTGGATTATTTAAATAATTCTGTATTTGCCGGGTGTCCAGAACAACAACCGATAGCAGACTGACATCGAGATTTTCTGTTTCTTCATTACGTCGACATGAGAGAAATTGTGGTTTTTGAATAATAGTCATAGTGATAGTCGTCTTTATAACATAATAAGAATAGCAAAAAAATTGGCTGGCGGACTGGTTTATCACTACTGCTCAGATTTGATCTTTTCACAAAAAGCTGCTGCTGGCCGATGTTATATCAGTACTATCCGAACTTCTTTCGTTTCCCCACTAGAAGATTAGGCAAAAATAGCACTACCCCCACCCCCTCCTAGCATGAATACGTAGCATTACTACTTTGTCTGTACCTTGGGTCACCTATCTACAACGTCAATACGATAGGCCATATTTACTTTATTTACACTATATAAAATGTTTTCATGTAGCCTTGCTCGGTAATACTTCAATCGCCGGCAGTGTCATAGTCGACGTTTAAGCAGACGTACCGGTACAATATCTCGTCGTCTCATTGTATACACAACAAACGCAGGTTAAGCATAGTAAGGCCATAAATTAATTTAATTACATGTTACCGTCTCCTTGTGAGGTTACGCAGACAGACGACTGAGTTGCATTCATTTCTGATAGAATGGAATTGTCACTGGAGAAATCAGCGATGCTATACATTTTTTAGAAAGAATACATTATGTAAGTAGGAGGGCACTACCAATGAGATCTACTCATAACTACTAAACGCTGTACCTCGTTTGCCCGACCCTTGATTTGTTATTGGTTCTAATTAGATCGATATATATATATATATATATATATATATAGGCAAGTTCCACCAGGAACTGCTAGTTCGTTAGTACCGTTCGTTGCGATCATGACCACGTTTAGTCTTTGTCTGCATAGACGTTTCTCACTTCTCAAGCCGACTTTCCCTTTAACCAACGGAAGTGGCCACAGGCACAGTTGGGATGAATCCGTTAATGGCAAATTTTCCCAACCTGACTCTAGGTGCGCCTCGCGCTCTTTGAAAGCAGGGGCTTATTTACAAAAAAAAGTCCGGCATCATATATACTTTCTATACATTCGTCAAACCTGAAGTACTATCACCTGATAATCATTATAATGTCTCAGATGCGTTCAATGCAGAGGTATGTGCAGCACATTATTTAATGTTAATCTGTAATTTTCTTGATGTTGATTTACGTAAGCCGTTTCGGATACAACGTATAAAGCATCACCTAAACGAGCGGTGACCGTCTCATAATCGTAGCACAACTTTGCAAAGAAGGGATGTAAGAAATACGTTGAACGTTACCGGATCCATGTTTTCGATAACTCTTCCTTTTCCCCTACTGATCGTCGACTTTCGGTTTTTAAAAAATCTATCGATGTGTACTATTTCGAATTTTTTTATTAATTCCTTTTCCATGTTAAAATTCTCAGCGAATATATAATTTATATCCATGCAAGGGCCATATTAATTAAATTCATCAAATTTTATTAGATTCAATAGGTTTGACATCTGTGGCAACAACATTCCGCTGATTGCACGCAAAACGAGCGTTCCCACCTAAAAGCTGTTTTGGCTAGAAGAAGAAGAAGAAGAAAGCGTTAAAAGTCGTATGAAATTATAGACTAAAAAAAAAAAGCTCCCTTGTTCACCCTATATTGTTTGGGTCGTACCTAGACAAATTATTGGTCTCGCTTGTATCTGCCACGAGCAAGGGAATCATTTGAAGTGGCGGAGGCAATGCTTATTTTCAACAGTCATTAATAATCAACGCTTAACACTACTCTGTCCTTCCGACGGTGTGACAACGACGACAACGTCAACAATAGCGGCTTTTCTACACCCACTTTTTGGCAGTTTCATCCGTTAGCGTCTGTAACTGCCACGATAAGGTGTAGTTACTTAAACATCCTACGATACTACTAGCCAAGTAATAAAAATCAAGTTTTTTTCAACTTTCTGCTTCTTGTCGATTAGGCAGCTATTTAATAGCAAACACATATAAATGTAAATTTCGGCCAAGTTTTTGCAACCGTTAAAGGACGTTATGCCCTAACAACTTTTGGTGTAACTATCTGATGAAGAAATAACTTGTATTGATTGAATTAGGAATTACTGCTTTCATTTGAAAGATGCTTGTCTTGACCTACTTCGCCATCTTAAGCTAAGGCGGGGCAGAAATTAGAAGCTTTTTGTTTTGTTATCAAATCAACCGCTAAATAGAAGCCAGCTATAATAACAGATTTTTTTTCAAACAGGTATCGCTTAAAACCAGCCATTCGTTGTGCAATGTCTTATAATTGTGGCGGCAGTTTGATTACTTCATAATAGGTCACTCAGGCAAAGAAATAAAATACTTATTTAAATACATACTTTACGGCCGTACCTCACTATTAGGCCCGCTACGTTATTACTGATAGAGAGGACACTTATTGCAATGGCGTAAACTGGTATAGGATTCAGATCTACTAAACGCAACGTCTCAACGTAGCTCGCTCTCACATACGTACTCATCAACATGACTCGTGTATGTGGAGATAATTACAGATCTAATCGATTTCAACATCAACGATCGAATTCGTCATGCACAGACGTCTTAAAGTGGGCCATTTAAACACATTAAATACACAGTTATTGTTCCTCGGCCAGTAACCATTATACACTGTTACAACAGATAGACATGACTCTTCTAACATCTCCCCACCCGTTTGCTGGAACAGACAATTGATAAGACGTTCTATGACACAACCACTTATCGCTATCTAATATTTATATGGTGTTATGAGCGTGACGGCACATGTGGCTGTAGTTAATGGTGATACATCATTTTCAGTTCAACACGCACACGTGCAATAGACAACCAGCCAGTTCTTGCCACGCCGACATGGTCGACACGTATGCACGTCTGCTTCTGATATGTAGCATCGCGTTTTCGTTCATGCAACATGTAGTGCCTGCCAATTTCTAGATGTGTATTCACGCTCATACGCGCGCTCTTTCCTTTTCCCTATATATATATATCAGCTGTAGGCTAGAAAAGGCAGGTGACGCTGCAGGAAACGGCAGCATCGCTTGTATAGTACACAACGAAACAACGTAGAAGAAGTATGTACCGTAAGATCTTTAAATATTCAGATATTCCCAACCCAAAAACATAGAAGTGTTGCGTCATCGCTGAGCAGCGTTTGTTGCAAAAAAAAAAGATGGAGCCAGAGGGAAAACCCACCATCCCTCCCCTCCCCTTTCATAAGCGAAAACGTTCACAACATCCCATGACATGATGAACGATCCGCACGCGTCACCTCAATAATTTCCGTCAGACTTTTCCGTCGATGCTCTGAGCTGTGCTATTCTCACTAACATTACCTACTTAGTAATGGTTACATCCTCACGTCAATTTGTTTCTGACATTCAAATGTATCGAGTACGTTGTTATTCGGACGTAATAAACGCAAAGTAATCGATCATGTTCACGGACTTACATGCGAGTATAAAGCGATGAATCGTCGCGACAGAAGAAAGTCATCAAGCTAAACTAGACCTTTTATTAAAAAAAAAACTACAGTAAGTATGAGGTTTTTATTAATGGACAGATTAAAATAATGAGACATTAATTTAAAGTAAACGAGAAAAAAACTTGACAAATTTGTCTAATTGTTGTACAATATATATATATCTACAGAAATACTTCATGCTTAGCTCATTGACGTTAACATACGAGTGGCGAGTGATTAGTAAAACGGGAGTGGATATTTAGGAGAGGTAAATAGAAATCAATAAATCTGTTTGATTGGTAGAACAGCCGGATATTAAGTGATGCGTCGATGACATAAATCTGGTCTCGTCTTTTCGATCTCGGAAGGACATGCCGATAGATTTGGTTACCCATGACAAGTGATGGTAATGTAAACTCAGGGATGATGCCAACTAATAATATCTGCGATTTACATTTACGATGAAATAAAAAAAATATTAACAGAAAACAAATAATGTTTACATAATATTCGTATGTGCGTGTCGGTTTGGCTTGAATAGTACATAGAGTAACCACTAGATGTCGCTCGAGGCTAGATTATTGATGTCGTAAAATGCGTTGTTGCATCGAATAGATTAATTGTTTAAATATAAACAAAGTTAATGCGCGTTTCCATAACTGCGTGTTATTGTTATGAACTCCACAGGCTGCTAAACGTTGCTAATAGCAACTACAGTCGCTATATATCGAAAACGAATATTTGTACCATATGCGTATACATATATATATATATATATGATAGGTAGCCGATTCGTAATAATAGAACATTAACAACAAGTGTATAATGGCTACTATTTGGTAATTAGTTATCATAACATTAATATGTTTAATGAGATGCCATGATCAGCAGACGCAAATCATAAACTGCATATAGTAATGGGGTATCTGGAGTTAGCCATGTTTTCATTCTTTAATGCCCGTTTATGCACTGCAGACAATCGCTGCGTTCGCTAGCCACACCCTCGGCAACTACAACAACGAAAAGTATTACCTACTCAGAGCCGCCATCATTGTACGATGCACGTGTGCATTTACGCACGAACGATACACACACTGCCGTGCGGCAAGATTCGACAGATTTGTCGTCAGGCGTGACAACAGGATCCACTCAAGGTCCAGAACACCTGCGCATATAGCAGCCATGCAGAGAGAGGAACAAGCGAAGAGTGAACCTGGGTCATTCTAAAACTACGCGTGAATGGTTTCTGAAAGATTTGAAACGATAAATAACGATATACCAGAAACTAGATCAGTGAGAATACTTAGCTCATTAGCAAACCTCGCGTACAGAAGATGACTAAACCATATGGAACCTGAGGTTTCAGAAAGATTACGCTAGAGATGACGTGTAGAAGCGTCAGTACAAACATGGCAAATTATGGCCTTCTATTATAAGCGTTTTTTTTTTTTTTGCTCTATATGTACTCTCAGTTTTGTAAGTTTACACTCAATAAAAAGTTTGCCTAACAACAATACAGAATTATGTGGAGGTCACGTTTTGCTAAAGACTATTCTTTCACTGGAAATGAGCCATGCACTAAAATACTGTGAAATGTTGCAGCACAGACAAAAACAAAGGCGACGATCAACAACTCAACATGTGAACTTACTTGTACAGTAAGTACTATATCAATTGCTTTTTTTATGTGCATTTTATTGGGATCGTAAGTTCCCATTTCGATGACAGGCATGCACGTTTGTAAAGTGCTATGGGTACGAGTAGCCGTAATCGGAACTTCACAGGACAAAGTTGATGAGGTACGACTACGTTTCGATTGGTACTTTCCAGTTATGCTTTCATTTGACTCGATCCAAACAATATCAACTGGTGGACTTCAACAGTAACAACGGCAGCTGAAAACAGTTATTTGCAATTGAACTAACTGCAATGCGTAATTAAATCGATGCAAGTTCCTATCGAAGTATTGACTACGATATCTAACTTCATATATAGTATAACAGTAATAATATTAAGAATGGTAATACGACTTCAAAATTGTACTATATTGTACAGGCGACGGCTTCTATCTAATATAATAAATGGAATTGCACGTCGGCTATAAATCAATGCCTGAGCTGATAGACGCAATAAATATAAGGCACAGCTCCGACTTGATTGATCCCTAATTCAACGGTAACAAAAGTCACTGAACGCTATGTACTACCACAAGCATAGGCGAAGACTGATATTTTAATTGCGTGTGTGCTTCTTCGCATGATCAGACATCTATCCCGTACAATATGGCATTGGCGGGGTTTACATCAGCAATCATTGGCTTCGTCAGCCGAAGATTTAGCGGCTTGCCGCACCGAGACCATAACTACCGATACGCTATATATGATCTGAGGCAGGGGCAGTACAGCCCCCATATACGTTGGGCTCGTTTCGGCTCTAGTAGACCCTGCGACTAAGACGTGTCTCTATTCGAAGAGCGATAGCTAGCAGGGGCAGCACACATGCCGATTGCCACTAGTTCAGATCTCATCGTTGTTAGGTGACGAAACGTTCTTGAAAAAGAAAGACAAAGTGCAAAACGACAGATGCTGCTGATAGGAACATCCTAGTGTCTAGATCTGCTCGAAGAAGCACCGTGTAAATCCGACAAGACCCCCTTAGCAGTTTTCGAAGCAATATCGAAAAATGGCTAATGGTTAACCTATAATACATAGCATGGCTTGAAAGAGTTAACCAAACGAATTTCGTGTTGTTGAAAGATACGTATGTGTATACACCAGCTGTGTAAAACTGCACCTCTTATATTCCACCACGAAATCATCACGCCCATATCTTTTTGCAGAAATGATTTGGGCAAGAAACAAAGATGGCTCCTCTTTGTGAACTGGTGTAACATTGAACTCCTTACTGTCAGTTGTGAATGGTGCGCTTAATGGCTACCGAACTTTGTTAATATTGACTAGTAGAATAATAGTATAGCAGCTGATAAGTCTCAGCAAGGCGCATTGAGGCTGACCTTAACAGCGGTACACCGGCGGTGGCGATTCGCCATATTATAAAATTCGCTACTTTTTTTCCGATTCCGTCGTCTCTTTCTCTATGTCATTTGTTCCTTTTTTTCTATATTTGTTCGACGATTACAACGAGCTGTAACTAGTAATTTGTTTGAACGTCGTCGATGTTTATTATCCCTGCTGTACCCCTTGCTCGGTGTCTGGAGTAGCAACACGTGTTAAGCAGTAGCTAATAGATGTCTAGAAGGCAAAATCGCACAGGGCCGCTACCGTCTTCGCCATCACCGTTAACACCGTTTCGAAGGCAAACGGACAAAGGGGATGCTGGCGGTAGAAGATCCCCCAGGTCTCTCTCTAAACTGGCTTTCTTTCTTTCCGTGTTTTTCTTTTCCAATTACACCTATTACAGCATAAGAAGCTACATTGCTTTGCTTGCACTTTTTCTCTCGATGGCTGAACGGGGCAACAGCTGAATTTATAGGTAGTGAGGAGCAAAAGAGGGTCTTAGATCTGCAACGACAGCACGGTTATCTGTTCGCGCCCAGTGATGCCGTTACTGGATGGATGAATCCCTAACAGGATGCGTGTTTGTGCATCTATTGCTATGTGGAAAAAAGCAATACGCAGCACTTTTTTTGAAGCATTTTTTCAAAAATACCATATGACCCCCAACTTATTCATTCGGGGTTGTCTATTTTTGCTGAGATGGAATGGACCGAACAGCATTAACCATTTCACGACTCCATCATTTTTGCCAGGGCTAAAAATAAAGAGGTTCGCTTACACCTCCCTAGAAGGCCCCTTAACGATAGCGGCAATTGCACGCCAAGGAGACTCTACTATTTGAGCAGCGCGGGATGATAGAGGGGTGTACGTGAGCAAAATCTACACAATATTAAACGCAGCGCTGACTATGAACCGGCAAGCACACAGTCTAATCATGTTTCACTGACCCGCGACTAAGAATAACACGAATAAAAACTATGATCCCTAACAGGGGCAGGATTAAATCACTTGTTTGTTTGATTATAATAATAACACTAGTAATGGATAATGATATAATGTTGCTCATATACCTGCGTTCGTCTTTACTTTAATATTTAAAACAAAAGGGCTTGTTTGTAAAGTTGCCACACCCGCGCGGCGAAACTAGAAGGGCGTGTGTTGAGCACCTACATATATAAAATATGATAACGTAATACATTGCATCCATAAAACGGCGTTTTTGCTTTTTACGTATGCCTTAGCAGTGGACTATACCATATAGCAATAAATGATACAAGGGGAAATCTTCTAAAAACTACTATGGTAATGACAAAGCCACCACTTTCCCGGTGCGTGTATGCGAGTGCCCAGTGTGTTTTTATTTATTCAAGAAAGAAAAGCTCGTTGTGAAAACTTTTCTAACTAAATATATTTACTGTTAATTGCACACGTAGCTTAGGGTCGCCTTTCGTTCTTGGGAGTGTCCATTACTATAAGAGAAATAGCCTCTACTAGCAATCAATTTCCACGAGAGTGGAGATATGACGTATTTCTGCTCTCGTATTATTCACTAAGCCTACGAAAGGCGATCGATTGGAGTTCGGCTGTAGCCAAACGTCCCGCTCGATATTGTTTTTTTTTTTGCTGACGCTGGTAAAATTGTGTTGGCCATCAGGCGTTACTGAACCATCGCTAGAAGCTATCATGGTGTCGATAAGTAACGCAGACACAAAAGCATCGGTATCAGCATGCATCGAAGCTTCACTCTAAACATTTTCAGATGATATCTCCGAGTCCTCCGCTCGCGTTCATATCTCATTATCAGCGAGGGCAACAACTGAAAGTAAATAACATTCGGCGGGGCATTGCTGCTTCCCACGCGTAACCTTGAAAGATATTCACTCGCTCCTTGTCTCAGGCTGTCACAGACTTACAAGCGTCTTATAACCTCACTGGCTTCTAGCGTGATGGGGAAGATATTAACTGCGGTCGCTTAATATGTACACTAGCACTAGATCTGAAAACGCTCTTCACTTCACCAAACGCGATCGTTTGGCGTTGAAATATATCCAGTATGTCTTCTCATTGGCTACAGTTACTGCTTCAATCCGTAACGATGGCTTAGCTTACAATCTCAGCGTGTAAACATGTAAAACTTCCCTACTGCTGACATCAAAGAAGGCCGGATTTATAATCAGTGTATTGTAAACATCACACCAAGTGTCAGACAGCATAATTCTACTGCTACAAGCATCGAGCTACGATTTCAACAGTGCAACATGAAGTTGTCGGATTGATTGAGTGATTGACTCACTGATAGATCATCGTCGAGCCGCGAATGGCTGATGTCGGTGACCACGTGCGTTCAGCAGTCATTATTAATAGTTGCTTGTCTATATCGAGTCGTTGTGTGGTTACTAACTTACTACATGACGTGAACATGAATGGTGTGCTTATGTGACATAACAAGGCCGTAACGGTATTTTGTACTAGCACAATCCATAAGCAAACCGACAAGTTTTAATTATGGCAGTCCCTTCTGCTCGGAACTTGACATTTCCTATTGCGCGCATGTGAGCAACAAACAAAAGCTCCAACTGCTATTGCGCATTACAGATGCCGAACGCCTTTGTTTTAATAATGTTAATTTTACACTGCCTCTCGTCAAATCTGTGGTGGTTTTGACGTTGATGATGGACACGTACGTTATTTGCAAATTATATGGATAATAGAAGCAAAACGAGGAAGACAAGCAAACGTGTATGCCCTTTCTTCTTGTGCCACACATCGAACATACTGCACAGTCGGCTGCACATGTACCCCAATGCACACACACTTTTTTTGGTATGATTGTATACCATCGGGTGACGACTGTGATGAGAGAGAACATTCTCCGAAGCGCCTTGACCGTTCGGTCACAGCTGCGTGATGCGAGTTCGATTGCCCCTGCTCTCCTTCCCGTGTTTTTTGCGATTCGATTGCCTGTCCATCTACTGCCATACCCGATGAAGGGTACATTCGTTTGTCTGATCTCTGTCGCTTTGTCCGCCTGACCGTATATATCAGACGAGTGCCGTCTAGTATGTGGTAACTGGCAGACAAACCGCAATAATCGCCCCTGAAAAACCGTACGAGCCATACAAGTCGACGTACATTGCTGTTGCTGTGTGATACGGGTGCGCCCTCGTGTCAGTGCCCACGGCAACTGCATGATACCTTAAGAACGAGCTGCACTATGTGTACCAGGGGCTTCTTTAAGTCAATTATAGCTTGGTGTGCCGGTGCTGATTGCGGCGCATCGGCGTCATTCGAGGGCTGACGAGTGAATGAATTACAGCATTGGCAGTATGAGATCCGGCTTCCAGCGCTACTTCAGCTCGTACTGCTGCCCCTGCAGCAGCGATTATTATAGAGCCATCACTCTTTTAAAGTTCCCATAGACCAGCCTCTCTCAAGTCCACTTTACGATGATACTCTTTTGACGTAGCCGCCTACGTGAACGTATATTGAGGTATAGGCATCGTTAGATCTTATCTTACAACTGTACAGGAAATAAATGACAGTTCGTATTGCCATTATGCTATAGCAATAAACCCTAACTTGGAATAGCCGACGAATTTGGTGACAATGTTGTACATTGCACCAGTACTAACAAACGCTTGTAAACATACCTTGTAGATAGCAATAAGCACTAAATAAACGTCCAAACAGAGTCGATTAGGGCTCAATGGGAATAGGAGTCAATGGACGATAGCAAGGGTCGCAGGACAAACAAGCCTTTCATCAACTCACCGTAATTCTATTTTATTTTTTTGCTATGTTGTCCGTATATGCAATACGTGACTGAGCATTGCTGCCGTGTTATCGATCGATTGGCAATCTATCTATTGAGAGGCACGTTGAAGCTACTAAACAAGCAACAATCGATTGCTAAAATAACGAGGTATTTTGGTATACCGTGTCATTCATTAACGATGATAGTGATTATTATCAAAAATTTCGTAGCGGTTTCGCGAAAAAGTAGACATGGGCCTATCGTGCATTCGTTTAGGCTCTAACAAAAAGTGAACCTTTCATTTTGATCTCTACTAGCAAGAATTCTTTGTGGCCTGTGTTTAGCGGTACAACTAAGTACATTCGTCTAATTGGACAAAAGACTGTTACCGTTCCGAGATTGCCACGTTTGCTAAAAGGATGACCGGAGGCAAACGGTCGACAAAATTAAGCGATTGGCTAAAAACAAAAAGGGCGCGATGTACCCGTTCGCTTTCATATTGATTTCAAGATTTTTCTGTTAACTGCCTTTGTATCGAACAGCAAATGCAGCAGTCGATTTGTTTAATTACTATAAGTTCACGATCCGTAGCAGCACGAAAGCTTGAGACAGTTTGACTCATTGCATATTAAATTGGATACCATATCGATAGTTTGTAGTCGAGGGTATTTCGTTTGGCCAGGAGGACCCTGAAGGAGGATCGACAGGCTCATGGGCAATATAGAGACACAGGCTTCAATGATGAGCAGCTGAGTGGCGAGTAATGAAAACAGGCGTTTGTGGCTCATTCAATTTATACCAAAACGAACAGCGAAACTATAAATTATCATATCAAAGGTACGCGTTGAATGAAACGGACGCGAGTCACCCTAATCCGACGTTCGTCGGTTGCCCCCAACGTACGTATTATTATGTAACAGTACATTCTATATAAATGACATACAAAGTTCAAATTTTAGACCGAGAATGTTTTTATAGATTGTCAGGCAGTAGAATGTCAGTTAAGATGGCATCTGAGACCAGTCAGAGGCCGGAAGGTAGCTGGAACTGTGCTTAAAATTTATAAAGAGGGAAACCACAGAAAAGTATCGACCCGTAACGCTCTGATCATATTATCATCGCAAAACGGACAGATTTAACACTGGCAAACGTAAACAAGCGGCTATCCAACCGGAGCATAAGCGACGCTGCTGCACAGAAAATCGGTGGCCTTCTTTAAAATCTATCGAGTGAACGAGATCTTCCCGTTTGATTAAAAAAATTACTGGATGTCATTTGCCCCGCTAACGCCGCGTGAAACTTGCTTCGTTTGTTTTTATGATACCTTTTCTGGCGGATTTCGATAACGTCACATCAGTAATCAAAGCTACATAAGATATATTAACACAGAAAGAATATGTCAGCTTTAGGTAAGGATGCAATCAGCAATCCATTGTAAAAACCTGTTCAATATATTGTTTCCCAAAAATGTTCCAAGTTCAACGAACGTCTCCTGTAAACGTTACGGCGACGCTATCGAGAATACACAACGAACACTGGCTGTGGGTTAGAGCAATTTGGTGTGCCCGTAAAAATGTTACGTGCTCACGATCAATCGCATACGCCTGCATGGCATGAAGTATAGTAATGAGAATTCTTCCGTAAAAAAAGAACCCTCCACTTACAGGCCTTTGCTTAAAGTCGATATTCCCGGAAAGTATTTGTCTCACCTGCGCTGGAAGGACGACATATAAAGGAGTACATTCTAAAGTGGATTATTAAGCGTATTGTTTTAGATCACCTGTCGTCGAAAACGGGAACCCGCATCACTGAGATAACGTCTGCTAGTCGCACCTGTTAAATCAATAAATAAGCTTAGTGTCAAACTTAGTTTTCTTCGCCAATCGATTTTGTACTAACAATAATCAGTGTGATGGTTTAGTACACTGATTACCGGAAGGTGGAATGCCCTTAGGTGCTCAGTTGTCATTGTGGCTTTATCCATAAAACTGTCATATGAACGTAAGCGGACCTTCAATCTAATGAACGAATATAACTTAGAAATACTTTTGACACTTCCTAAGACCATAGCAACTGTTTTAGGTGTGACATTATCCAATAAGTATGAAATTTGTTCAATTTAAAACAAAATGGATCCTTGTATGTTATTATGTAGGAAGGCATTATGATTTGTTTGTTTGTGATTCTAGTAACTTTTTATCCTGTTACTCATTTCCTATTGTGGGCCAGTCGTAAGGCATCGATCTCGCCGTACTGATAGATAACAAAATGAATACTACGTGAATTTATGTTTCAGTGTGTAACAAAAACAAGTTAAAGTCTCTGATAAGTAGCTAACTTGTCGCTGCCAAGTGCGTCGGCTCACGACGGCTTTTTGGCATTTCGAATAGGTAGTGTTTAATGTAACTTGCGACACGCCAAATAGGATAGCAGTACGCGCGTACAATTAAAGAACACTACTGATATCTATGACTCCGATAACATTTCGACACCGCGACCGTCGCTTTCCTTCTGTGGACGCCAAAATAACCCGTTCGGTCGTAGTAAGTGCCAGAATTTCAAATGTGCCCCAAACAACCATACGACAGCTCCCAACGGCCATTATAGAGATTCCACGTTCATTGACAAACAGGACAAAACAATGAAGCACGATAGGAAACATCGGCGGCAAACGGTGAAGACACTTATTGTATTTAGACAGTTAGTAATAAACTCATCATGTGGATGACTCCACTCTAATTTCACTCATCGCCATTCTCGTGCAGAACTGCATTAGAGAAATGGTTTATAACAGTGATAGAGGTGGGCCTCCGGAGGCCTTGGAAAGGTCCCTGATATGAGAACGACGCAATACTGCAACAAAAAACGACAGTTCAATAGATTGAAAACAAACATCTACAATTAAAAAAATCAACAGTTGCAACAAGCAATACTTATTGAAATGGCTACAATTACAGTTCTGTATAGAACGGTACATCTGTCTATATAATCCGCCTATCCGTATCCTGCATAGACTAGGACGAAGGTCGCTGTTGTCCATAGCGTAACGTCGATGGCCAAACTGGTGGCAGCACTGTAGAACTGTTTACCCCTCCAACTCGTTCCTTCCTGCTCTTGAGAAATGGCTGTGAATACTTACCAAATTATAGCCACTACCTGCATCATAATCATCCTATCCATCATTGCAGTCATGACTACATTACCGGTATTGATAATCTCGGGCTCGTTCATCACCAGCATAACGTTAAATGATGAGTGTCTACCAGTTGTTTTCAACAACGCCAGTCATCTACACAAAGATAACAGCATGCAAATAGATATGCATAAACATGAATGTGTTTGTATGCATATATAATACAATATATATAATAACCCATCATGCAAACCAGCTGGACGTTTGTTCGAGGATGGTACGGACTCTTGATCAACTCGACGCGATAGGAACCTGTACAGATGGCAAAGGACTGTTGTGTGCGGCTGTTGAACTCTATGAAAATTATGTGTGCCCACTATTTTACACCCAGCAGTGGGAACGTATTGTTTATGACTTAGTTAGCCAATTATTATTATGATTTTACTGTGGTTAAACTCTTACAGAGCCTTTGCAATCCCAGTTTGTATTATATAGCACCCCTGCGACATCTTAACACATGTGCCACGCTGTCCGCTAAACTTTCCTTTAGGCTGATGACCCCCTATGGTGTCACGAGGCACAATACGTTCTGTCAGGATGTTAGTTACAATCTATTATCATAGCAACAGGTATAACCATTTATTACGCACTATTGGACACATATTGATTAGATGTATGCGCTCGTACAGGGCCATTGCGTACCGATTCTTTCAGTGGCTTTGAAATCCCTGGAAAATCGAGCACGTTGGTGCTGTTCACAGCAGGAGCGCTGTTATCGACAGCGATCGCTGCCACGGCTAGAGAAAGAACATTTTTACGTTAAGAACGATACGCCACTGGCGGCAAAGCGTTCACATTAATGAGCAGCGGGGCACTTATACGACTTAAAACGGCGGAAATATAAAGGCAACAGGTGTTGATGGCGACTAGCGATTTTCGCGAGCTCTTTGTCATTGTCGAAACGGGGGATGACTCCAGGAGCCGCTTTACACACGCACAACAGTCCCATAGGTATACAGACAATCTATGTACGAATGCGCACACAGGTGAACTGTTCTATCGGTTCGGCAGTTGAACCTTTTGCTGGGGTCGTGCAAAGATGATTGATGTTGTGAGATTGATGCCGATGCTCGTCGTGGTGATATCGGATAGTCGGCAGCTGTTTAACCATCGGCAGACAATCAAGGTATCTACGCGTTTCTTCGCTCATCGATTCTATCGAGCCATGTCGGTAAGTACGCATCGTATCGTATCGTATCGTATAGTATAGATACATGAATCACAGCCGCTACCGCTGGTACCTAATTCTACAGCTGCTGACGCTGCATATTCGCTCATAGAGTTGGCACTGTTTGCTGAAATCAGTTGGTATACGTCAACAGAATCTTTGGTAGCAGTGCGTTCGCCGCTAATTTCGTACTGGACGTGGGCGTAGATTTTACGTATCAGGCGATCGTCAACATAATTTAGCAATATAGCAGAATCGAAAGTAAAGTGCATACAAATAAAAGTAATTAATTTATTTTTTCCGCCTAGTCATTACTTTGCCTGGTGGCTATAGAGCGTCTATTCGCATTGAAAACTCTTCGGCTGGTGTCGATAAAAATACAAAAAAAAAAATGTAAAATCTGTTACAATAGCCAAAAATAATAAGCATTGAGATGCTTTGAAGCTTTCCAGCTAACGGTAACCTAGAAAAAAGATACTTTTCATCCTTACCTCAAGCATGTACCGACACTTTTCGAAATGTCTCCAACGTAATTTTCTTGGGAGGAATGCGTACTATTTTCCCTATACTATAGATATATTTAAATACTCCATTTTAAATATTCCAATTAGAATAGTATTACGCGCGTTCCACCATTCGATTTAGGCCGATTCCACTTTTATGGCAAATCATAAAGTGCCTCTTTTAGATAATCATTTAATTCTCGATTTTTTGAAGCGGGATCCGTTTCTGCACAGAGTCGACCAGCTTTGCATTTTCAAAACACAGTAGGTAGAACAAGCTAAACCATATGGGGTGAAATTATTTTTTTGCCAGTTCAACACTTATATATGAACAGGCGTTGCGATCATCAGATAAGTTGGCGGGTTCGTTTTTTTGCGATTTTTTGCACCTGTCATTATAGAGCTGCGCTCGGGCAACAAAACATTACATTAATTGTCTATATTCTATTAAATGTGAAAGTAGGTTTTTTTTTTAAAAAGTTTAAATATAAATGAAACGAATGGTTCGACGGTGTACAAATGAGTGCCCAGACAGGGTGCTATTTTAACGTTTATCGTCACCTAGCGGCTATTACCGAAACACTATATATCAAGCTATTGTTTCTTTAAGCAGTCTCAAAGGCATATATACATACATCGTCGTGTGTCCGCTAAATCGTACACATAGGGCATTTTCGCAAGCAACTGCAGCCGTACTGTCTTAGACATACGCGGACTAGGTGCAGTCATTCAGTGTAATAAGCTTTGTCCACGCAAACACAGGTAGTGAAAAAGGCAAGCTACTTCTTAGTCTGCTTCATACAGCATTTAGTTAATGGCGCAGTAAGGATACGATTCCTTGCGGTGTTATTTATTTATTTTTTTCCCTCGAAAAACGTCTAATGCAATAAACGTTTTTTTTTTCGAGAAGTGCAACATTTTACCTTAATGTCGCCTCTGACTACACACGTTACTATACAGGCTTTCATGTTCCTTCTTTTAGATAAGGCCCGACAGCCGCAGCTACAATGGCCTCCCCGTGTCCGACATACTGCAATAATCGTTATTGTCGTTCTATTCGACCGTACGCAGGTTTGACCATTAGCAGTAATCTGGTAGCTGGCTGCTGCCATGGCGATTTTGTTCTCTGTCCTGTAGTCAGGCGTATAATTATATCGCCTTAAACGCCGACAGGACTACTAGAATCCGCGCTATTTATACATATTTGCCTATTAATATCGCCACGTGTTTAGTGATCAGTGCTTTCTTTTACATTGAGAGAACTTTAAGATAAATGGCATCATTACTCATGATGAGTGGACCAGGCGGGCATGGGCCATCATCACCCAGCAGGTGGTGCTGCTGCTACTGCCATGTCCATAGCGGCTGACTATGCAGCCGCTGCCATGGCGGCCCAATAGCAAATGGAACCAACTATGAAAAAATAAAAACACTGTGTTTTTCATCGCTTGACGTCTCTCGTTGGGGTAGATGAGAGGAGATCTGTTTACAAATTTAATAATATTTAATAATCAATATGGCTATAAGGGCCGACTGGCAGGACAAAGGCTCCCGGATGGCGCCTCGCATTACACTTTGGAAATGGTGTCGTTGCCGAAAACATGATTATGAGCCATGGTGGAACCAGAGCATACAAACCTGATTCGTCTCTCATTTATTCAGTGGTAGTTAATCTGACGTATCGTACGTAATAACGTAAGAATTTAATAACAATGGCGTGCCGTTGACTAACCACAATAAGCAGTTAGATAGGAACTTATTATCGTGCCATTACAGACAATTACGCCTTTCTGTTCTTTTAGGTAGAGTAACTGTTTGGGGGGTACATATATACGTGTTGCCTGAATTTATCGAAACTTTTCTAGGTTTCTATTATGTAGATATCTGATTTGTGAATATTTAAAGCTAAATCGTAAAATATTGATCAGGTTACATCTGGCTAGTACATTTCCGTACACTAATTACTAGAGAAATGGATGCTTCATTCAAGGATCGCTTCTTCCCTTCAGGTATAATATCTGCTAGTCAAAAGTTCATGCTCGGTTCAGCAGGCACACCTATTGGTTTGAAAATTGTCGTTTATATTTGATTGGACCGCTCATTAATTGTGGGCAACAACAATATGCTTTGGCTAGCAATAAGTGTTACATGAAATAAAGATAGTCAAGAGCAAACGCTCCATTCATATCACGGATGCGACAGATTATACACTCCTGAATAGCTTCGACCTGACATATTTCTATAAACCAACACTAAAGACCTAGCCCATACGCCAGGGCGGCCATCAAAAGGCAAGTAACAAAAATCCGAAAATTCAGCTGCTGAGAACATTTCTGTCGAAGCATGTTGGCTTAACGTCAGCCCAGTTCCCGCCCTCCTGAGGGCACATTGCCTTCCATATATTCATAGATACATAGGCTGTATTCATTTGCTTCTGGTTGATCTGATTCGGAACACGTAGTTCCGCTCGTATACTGCCTTTGATTGGACTACTGCCTGCATTTGACTAAATGAAACTGGCTGTTTCGCCCGTTCCTGTTGACATAAAGCCTATGTTGAACAGATCATATACCACTGACGTAAGCGTTTGCAAACTCAGACCCTAGGTAACATCTATAACATCATAAGGCAGCTGCTGGGCGTCCACGTGTGTCATACGGTTTTGCGCCATTATTTGGGGCGGGCTTTCTCATGTCAGACAGGAATCTAAGGTGCATATTTTAAACACAGAAGCATTATCCTCATAGATATGTCTTCAACTCTGATTCGTTTTTAAATATCATCTGAGTAAAATATAACGAGTACAAAGAAAAAATTGTTTTTCTGCGTTCAGATTCTCTTAGGAACTAAAAAATTACGTACATTAGCCAACACGTGAGTGTACTGGGTCGCACGGCATAGTGTAGCATCTCAGTCACTCTGAAGTCAGTCACTCATCAAAAATGTAATTTTAAACTAGAATAAATTTGATGCAACGGTAATTAAGATTTCTTATTTTTTTCAAAATGTTTACCTTCTATTTCATCGGTTCACTTTTTTATCACTCCGTTTCGAGTACCGACACGTTTTCCGGTTGTTATACGATCACCCATTTTTTTTTATCTAATCAGCGGATTAGACAGGATGAGATGGGCCTTATAGAGTTTCTGCTGTGTGTGCTTTTTGTGGCCAGATTTATTTAAGCGTCACAGGGACATCAAATGATTGGACGGCCAACACGGCGGGCCAGAGGTCATTTTAGCGGCAGAAATGCACCTGTTGTTGGCTTCGCCGTTGTTAATATTTTATTGTCACAGTTGTTATTATATGACTGGTGGGTACTTATTGACAGACTGCTCGTCCTTGAGGCAGTGGGAAGCGGGTATAATAGACTGCGTGGCATGCTATGGTATCTCTGTGAACCGTATCGCCAGCCCTATTCACCCTCGCTAAGGGGGCTCGTCTTTAAATATTTTTCCTTTCCTTTCGCCGTACGTTATCCATCTAAAAGCTAACGTTGCCTCGCCAGTTGGTCAATCAACCAGTGTTAAGATTTCCCAGTTGCTGATTGCCGATGATACCGCTCCGGGTTTCATCCCCGCCGTTGATCGTCCTTAGCGTCTTCTCCACGTAGATATAGTGTCCTACAAAAAGTTTTTATGTAGCGAGCCAACGTGCCCATCAATCTATACAGAAGAAGTCTACTACCGTCTCGTCAAAAGCCCCAACTGTGCCGGAACTATGCAGTTCTTCCTTACAAGATTGCTTGGAACGATGATCGACGCTGAATAATTTTATCCTTTAACTCATACCTTGGCTTCTTCAATAATAGTAACAGTAATGATAACTAGAATCATAGAAATACTAAAAGATTAATAAGTAAATAAATTTAAAATGGTATATTTACAACATGCGTAATCAAAGCGGCTGTCGCTTTGATTGCAAGAATGATTCATGGTACAGGTATGAAGTTACTTTTTTAATTTAGTGCCAAGCACAAAGTAAACGAACACAGCCAAAAAAAAGACATTAATCGGTTTTAAAGCCACCAAACAGTTACCGATATCACCAATTTGACACAGCGACTGAGGGATGTATAAACATGGTTCAATATGTCCTTGAAATCTAAATAGGAGTCTTTCTCCTGTTATCAGTTTCGCCACTGCGCAAATAGACTGTTACATGATACTTTCTACATGTATATACTATCCATTTATCAAAAAATGATGTTATAACTTCCGTTTTTATTCGACATGCATCAAACTCTTCAAATTATTTGACCTTTCTTCGCAAAAGGTATATCGGTTATCACCGCTAGGATGCAATGTTCCCAGGGAGTCCTCTGAGCGTACTTCGCGAGGCAGTTGACCTAGCAGATCGTTATATATGCGCAGCTATAGCATAATGAACAATGACAAAGCTTTCTGCATCGAATCATAGATGAACCAAAAAGAAGCATGCCGATGTGTTCGTAAGGGCGTGCTGTTCCATCGAGGCGGTTACGTATTTACGCCTTACTAACACAAGCATACAGCAGATGGCGTAGACGCATATATATATATATGTATAACCCTTACATGCCTAAATTAAATTTTGCTCAAGTCAAACCTTTATTTTGAACATGTTATAATTCAAATTATTACTGCGAAATAATGACCCTATATGTGATATCAGTGGTTTGTAGCTATTATTTTTCTTGAGAATTTCTTCGGCGCTTTTACCTGCTATTTTATGGATTAGAGATACGTCGGCTTTAAGCAGGTCTCTTTAAAAGAAGCGTATGTGCCTTGCGTTTGAAATTTGTGATCTTGTTTTTCAAAGCCGTATTTTTAAGATCCTCTCACTTTTGTTAATTAGCTTTATTTTCTAGTACTTCATTCGTAAAGACTCTTTCGATTTCAAGTCCTACCTAGGCAAAAGTTTCGAGCTCAACCAACGTAAGTACCTACGGCTCCTTGAGCTAATCACGGACATTTGGAAATGAGAGTTAATGTTTACTCATCCACTACTAGCAGACGAGACAGGACTAAAAGGCGCTGTACAATACCCAAATATTCCTTCAGATGCTCCAAACCTAATGGGAACAGTTCTTGCAATGATGTTTTCGTGGTACAACTGTCTAATAATTATCGTCGTCACACATATAATCACGAAATATATTTCATGTTGAGGCCTTGAAATCCAAAACTTCCGGCCACCACTAATCGTGTCGCTCACGTACGCGTTTCCCATCATTTACGCAGAGTACTCGATTACCATCTCAATCAATATTATCAGATTAGTCGATGTATTTCATAATAGTGATCATCACAGAGATGGTTTCGTCGCCATCGTTGCGGCCGTGTCTTCTCTCTTGAAGTGGGAACGCTCATCTAGTAGCGGATCAGCTTGTTTAATTTTTTCCATATGATTGTTCAAACCATTGCACCATGTGTGCTGAAAGGATGCTTCTGATATAGCCCGCAAGATACCTGTTGCAATGCTGTGACAGGTAGACGGGGACACAGTTGAAACACGTTTAGCTCCACCTCCGCCACCCGTAGCTGTCCACTATAGCCATGGTAACGAATGAAGGCGGTCTACCAGGTGACTACCCTCGTAACAATAACGGTAATATAAGGTTACCACCCAACGTAGACGACGAACCAGTAAGCAGTTGTAATGACCTTCATCGCACTCGCAGTAATATCAATTGTGTTTTTTTGTATATATATATATATACATGCATACATGAGCACGTGCATAACTGCGAACGTCTTCCGTCACTCTAAGTCGCAAACAACAGCTTCGTATCCTTTTCGAATGCCGTCAAACTCTTCTTGGCCATGACTTCAGGCCAGCAGAAGCTGACCAGGCCGCCCAATCGCTGCATCTGTAGCGGCAATGATAACAACAACGGTAATAATAGCAGACTTCACACACAAAACGAAGTAAATGCTCTACCTTTTCGTTGTCAACCTGCTGTTTAACGCCATCATCTCGTCGTTGATTTCGTCCAGATTCTCACGGCTATTCATTGTCAGGTATAGAACATAGCAGTAATCTGCCTCCTCGTAATTATGTTAGCCAGTTTTGATTTACACGCATAAAGCCCCATTTTGTCTTGCGGTCAACTATAAAACTATTCAGTAAACCAATAATATTCATTTATGTAAACAGGAAGATTACATTTGTGTGTACGTTCGCTTTTCAGGACATACGAAAATGTACCAGTTCAGGATTGGGCGATCGCTGTGGGTTCGTCCTTGCGTGGATCATTGCACGAAAACGTGTCCAGTAAGTGGTTACAGGATTGGAAGATCATTGTGAGCCTCCTTCCTTGATATATGCTTTTATATGCAATTTATTCTAAGCATATCTTCCTTACTATTCATTTAACATATTTTGCAATAAAGATGTTGGTCCAGTAAGCTATATATTTCAAAGAAAGGATTGCAACATTTTTATATATGTAAAATCTATAAAAAAAAAAAAAAGAAAAAACAACATCTATAAAATCTTTTGAAAAAGATTTTATAGAAAAATCGCTTTGAATCACATAAAAATAAGGCAATGCATGATTATCTGCTATAGCCCCGTTTTTTTCTAAACTGCATATTTTCAATGACGAATCTGGTCATACTTTCTCATATAAATTTTACTTATGGCAAGAATCCAGCCGGCCTATTCGATCAAGCGGGGAAGGTCAACGGGTTCTGAACCTGTAGATTACTCCGCCTCGTTTTTCGTGGAGTGTTTTCTACCCCACCTTCAAATGTAGGAACAAGCAAGTGAATTCGCAAATAACGAACGCCTTCACTTAGCGCTACTATTTCTAAAATGCTTAGCAAGATCGTTCTTTCAGCTCGCAGGTGTCATGTTTTAGATTGAGGCAAAGCAGACATCGCGCTTACATCAAATAATCTACAATAAACTTACAGAACACCAAGCCTGGCAGGCACCAATAATGCTTTCCTAGAAGAAACCGGAATTCAATGGTACCTGTTCGATCCGATAGCCTTATTTCCAAAAAATCCACGAAATAATTTCATTTTCTGTTTTTTTTTCACAGAAGGCTTACCGTCTAGTTTAAGCCTGACTCTACTTTGCAACTTTAGATGCGTAATAGTAACCTGTCAGACAATTTTATTACGATTACTTATAGAGAAGTTAGTCTTAGTTACGACCCTATCAACCATTGTCCCACTTGTTTCGATAGACTGCGTTCATGTGTAGTTGTAGGAATCGTCATAGGAATGACTCATTCTTGCATAGCCAGAATCAAGTGTTGCAACGTTTTGTTCGAGTAAAAATAAAAGTGTCCGCGCATACTATATAAAACCATGTTTTATCAATTCTCAACTTTAGGCCGAACGCTAAACAATATGATTATGAGTCCTGTAAAAATTAGCGAGATCGAGACGATCCATCATCACCAACTTACACACGCAAACCCTTTCAATTTAATGCACTGAAACAGATGTAGGTGAAGGGAAAATGCAGCTTCCACTCTGCGAAACTCCAATAATCACTTGGTTCATAGTAAATTTTGTGAAGGAATAAACGCATCGTTCATTCGTCAGTCATTTAGCTTTGATACAAACACGTTGCCTACCGGAACCTGTGACCATAACGTAAGGCGTTTCAGTGGGTGTTCCCTCTAGTACATTCGACCGATCGGCCTCCAGAAAGGAGACTTGCTAAATACTAGGAATACTATGTGAAATCGACCGCATGGCTACTTTCAATTGCTGGCTTCCAGCAGCCATTGATTCCCGCTCATAAGGGAAATCAAAGATATCTGTTTGTGCTGAATTCATTCATTCCTCGGGGTGATAGATTGTTCCCAGGAGGTTCAGTGCCATGGTCGCAGCTACATCCTAGCAGCTTCTAAGTGCTTTGCTCGTACACGCTCTATGTAACTATTTATTACATATAAATTATAACTACAAAACTCATTGTTGAGATAGTCGATCGATTTTATCAGTAGTTGCTAACATTAGGTCGGACTTTATTGACTCGAATGGGTTTATTGTCCATTAGTCATTGTGCGTGGGTCGCCAGTTTCATGCACACCAGGCTTATAGCCTTTATTTTGTCACTGATCAAAATTGGTTTCAACTTGATTAAAAAAAAAAGACTTTCTTTTTCCACGAAGATATTATCTTCTCGTTTTTCAGAAAGAACTTCAACAGCCAACGTAGAACCTCTTCTTTTTACTTTAGAAAACACAATGTCATTTCTTAAACATATTCGTCATTTGAGGGTTTCACCAAAAGCCCCAACTCCCGTTGGGCATCTAACCACATGCGGACCCGTGCGCACCACAAGCGAATGAAACGACCCCTTTTCTTATTTTAGCTTCACACGCGTATATCATAAATGTGCGTATCAAAGTCACGTAACAATTGCATATACCAAACACTGGAAATTATATTCAGTGAGGGCGAGGTGACTATATTGTGTATATACCGTATACGAATGAATTAGCATTACATAGATGAGCTGGCTTGCCTGCATATGTACGTTTACGCCCCACGCCTGGGTCCAGTATTAGGCTTACAATAGTCGTCATACAAATCCACACCTCGTCCGCTACCGTAACCAGTTGTTATTCAGAGGAAACGTCCTTTTTTGCCACATGATTTTGACCACGTCCACTTTTCAAATGCGCTAACCCTTCAATTATCTGTTGCAGTTTGGTATACTTTTTTCGGTTCACTTTGCCTTTGTATGGGAGAACGAGCGTCTGCACGCGTCCGTCACATTATTACTGTTTTCATTTTGATTGCTTGTTACATAGGTTGTCACGTGCGGTCTTCGATCTTCATACAGAGATCAATCGCTGCCACCCAAAATATGGCGATCAGCGGTTCGTTGTTGATAATATTCTCCCCAACCTCTTGTTTCTTATCGCCATACCATTCATTAGCACGGCGACGCCGATACGCCAAAGAGCAAACGATCACAAATATGATGTACGAACGCCTCCAATTGACAGATTTTTTTACGCTTATTTTTTTGTGTTTTTTATGTGTTGTTACCTGTTCCCACAGCAGTGTTAGATCGCTAACAAATGAAATGTATTCAGTAACATCGATAAGCGAGCAGCATGTTCCATAAGCGACCACGAATGAATAAACCGAATTGACGCCATATTGTACCTAAAAACAAGATGCCCGACCGGTACGGCTCGAGCCGCATTGTCCTCTAATATATGGTGGAGACATATATATCCCTCTGCTAGAGTTCTGTGCGTGCACTGCAGCCGCTGATAATAACAGTAATAATAAATAATTAATTACGTTTGCGCTACAATATAGTTTATTTAGTCAGTCAATGTAATGGTACATGTGTGATACATCTAGCAATTATCTCAGGTCCTTGTAGGCTGGTAACTGTACAGATGCACATCGTACGTTCGCGGGGAACATCTTCCACCCTCGGATCCATCGATTAATTGTGGCTCTCAAATAAGACAACGATTATCACTAGAATGTATCGAATTGAAAAAGTCGTCTGCTATAAAAACAAACAAAGCATAACGTTGAAATTGATGTAAACAGTTATATTCCATAGGTTATAAGAATTTTATAGAAATTTATATGGCCGCCCAACTTATTAGTGATAATAATAATAATATAAATTTTCCTCCGATTTGGCTTATTTACAATATTGCAGTTTTGCAAACGTAACTTTCGGTTTTCGTTGAAATAATGATAAAAGGATTCTTATGTTGCAATACTACCATGGTGGTGAGTTTTCCAACCTAAATGCCATTTACACGCCTTAGAATATCTTTCATGATTTTTTTGCACTGAGCTAAATTATGAAATTCAGAAAGAAAGGAACGTTTACGTACATTACGTATTCGATATTGGAAACACTATTTCAATCGTACAACAGTTGATGAGCCGTCCTTCTTTTTGGGGCAAGCATCCAAACGCGTTTTTTTGGCTAAGACTTACATATATATATATACACAGATCTGTATAACGTATCGTAGACGCTTATCAACCCACAGCGATGCACGCCAATATATCTTTACATTATTTATTATTACAGTACAGAACGTGTGCGATCACGCACCATCATGTGTGTACACATCAAAAAAGGAATAAGATATATAGAATACATTCATAAGAAAGATTCCTAAGATTTTAAAAATGAGAAAAAAAATTCTTTAGATTATTCAGCCATAACAACGTTTTCTCGACACTAACGGCTTGTCTATTTTTGCTAGCTACTTTTGATTCCAAAGGACTGCCTTGTCAAGGTGTCACCTCGATCTAAGCATTTTTTCGGACTTCTATAGGTAAACATTTACATAACCCATAAGTCTAGATAAACATTTCTACAATTTCGGATGAGACTGGTACGAAAATAGCACAACACGATGAAATGATGATGCTGAAGTGATGCACTCGTGGCTTGTCTCTTTTCTAGTCAAACTTCGCCGGTGGCCTTATTTCCTCCTTGCTCTTTGGTAAGTTCAAGGGTTTACTTTGCTAAGTACAAAGCGTTTCGTCTAGAAAATCAGCTAGCTATGCACACGTTCACGTAAGTATAGCACAAGTTCTAACTTAGCACACAGCAAATAATAAGATAATAACATGCTGAGGGACACAGGCCCGAGGTCACCTGAACTTTTCTGCATGTTGACCACTTCGCCAGATTGAAAGTTGATGGTCGATAATATAGTTAACTAGTAAAACGCATGTAATTCCTCTGCAATTCAGTATTAGTTGGTCTAACATTTCACGTATGTGCTGTCGGCTACAAGGATTATATCGCACAAGGATCTGAACGAGCTGCTCACACATTTAAGTTTGACATCCTTCGAAGATATCTGATAAGCAGTTCATACCTACCTAATAATAGATATATACATAGACTGGCGAATACTTAATTCAAATGCCAAATAACCCCAGAAATAATAACATGGATATAAATGAAATTTAAGTTGCCTTTGCCCAAAGGGCTAGAACCTGTAGGCCGGAAAATTTTCCACAGAAGCAAAGCCTATAGCTGAAAAACATCGCTGGCTCGAATCCCGTATAGAGATCAAGTCAACGATGACTTGATCTAATCTCAGCTATGTTATAATATACGTCTGTCAAAGAAAACGGCCTATAGAAGTGGGCAAATTTTTCGAACAACGATACATCGCTATGCAAAAGCCCGTTGACCCTTAGGCTGAGTGGTTCTTAGGCTGTACATACAGACATTTCTGTGTGAAATATAATGTATGCAACGCGTAGACAGTATCTTGGCCAGTGTTTTCAGCACTACGAATTAACTGGCCATGTCAGCACGTATATCATCTTCATAGCCTCATACAAACAGGGGTTATCCTTCACAAACATATTAACCAAGTTGGCCAACAGCAAAACCCATTATGGAAACTACACACTGTTTGCTTAACCAGAATGGCCTAGTCAGCTGGCCAGTTTTCCAGCATTTCACTCGCTAAGACGTACCCGACTAGTGAGCCCCATTCCAAGATGGCCGTATGCTACCAAATGAAGCTGACGATTAGACAAATAAGCATCTCTCTGTCTGTTTGCGTAGAGTAGATTCGAGTGACGTATAGTCAGTTTCCGTAAATAGGTTATAAATGATGAATTGCGAGTCTTTAGATCTACTTTGCTTCACGCTATCTTGCTACTGCCCGCTTCGGAAAAGCACGACTATACCGAATAGAACGATACGCGAGAACTGCCAGCGCATAGCGGAAAACGAGAGACGTTTTCCTTTTCCTCTGCCACTACCACATGTACGTTTACGTCTGCTGTTGCTCTTTATGTCGCTGTAGCATAAATGGCCATTATCATGACATTTGGCAAAGGACTGACATCAGCAGAGTTTAGCAGGAGTAGCAGCAGGGCCGTCTTGATTTGAGCAAAACGGACAGGCAAGTGACCAATAAAATGCTGAATGGGACAAAGCAGGCTGCCAGTAATGAACCATTCGTTGGTAAAGAGCGTCATAGGGCGATTATGATCTTTAACGGTAGAGTGCGGACACAATTAGAAACATCGTAAGAGACTCACCATCGATGTCCCATATACAGCAGATAGATCTAGGTGGGGCAGAGGTAAACACGGGGGGAAAAAAGTGCCAGATTTCTGAAAGTTGTTATCTCGTGTTTCATCGCCCGTGGCATAGTCATACCGAGAACCGAGCACATGTAGATGCACAACTAACTTACTATACAGATAAATGTAAATTGAAACCTATTAATGCTCTGAAATGAGTATCGGTAGAAATGAAAGTCTGGATTTAGACGATTTTGATAGTAGAAGCATGTTTGTTGCCAATAAAGTAACTGCTAACAAAGAAGTGGATGAGCGCAACTGTCATTGAATGAAAGAGGCATTATCGGCTGACTACACAGTAGTTGTTGGAATGATTGAAAGATACGCATTTCTTTGCGAGCACTCACAGAAAATAGTTTTCGATACTGTATATCCCTGATTTCATCTTGCATTAGTTCTAATTGTAGTCCAATCGACACGGCTAAAAACCGCTAGTTTGAATCTTGATATAAAGCATAACTGGCTCGAGCTAGCGTGCCATAATGGACCCGAAGTCTGCGAAGCGCTCTGAACAGTGCTTAAGAGTGGGTACGGTCGATCTTACGACTCCGGGAATAAAAAGAAACAATCACCATGTAATGAGGTGCCATATCCTTTGCCCATGGCAAGCAGTATGGCCACTTATACAATGCTAAAAAAGCGATCATATAAACGGCAAATTCAAGCTACAAGTAAATCTTTTAGTTTCAACGTGACATTATTTATAAAAATGCACCATCGGTTACGATAGACCATTCGAAAACTGTTCGGCAATCCCCTACTCTATTGTCACCTATAGAGGAAGGCATATTGTGATGCACTTACCTGTGAAAAGCTCTGTTAAGTGCCCATTGTAACAGCTGTGGGTTGACTTGAATCTGTTGGGCCTCTAGAGCTGCCGGTGCTCCAAGGAGGAGCAGCAAGATGAATTCATTCATAGTATAAGAACGTGCACAAAATTTGTACGTCAGTTAACGGTTGTAGCGCACCCCTGGGCACAAAAACATTCCGTTCCACACTCGATGAGGGGACGAGCTTTTAACACCACCCTCACGAAACGATATGCCTGTTAATTAGGCATCTGAAGACATTAACAATATACTCAACTATTCACGAATGTATTGCACTGATACACTTGGGTTCACTGGCCGCTTCTCTGCTCTTCAGGACGGCAGTCTCCTTTCACGATTAGGTCCGCTAATACTTCGACTTGAACCGCTCAAACAAGGGGTCAAAAAGTACGTCCCATGCTGTTAAAGGATTCCTCAATACTTCGCAGGACTGATCTTTTCTATCTATCTTCTGCTGGGCAGTAGTAGTAGCAGCAACAATTAGAGCTCACGACACACAAATGGATACTTTTCTTTCTTGAGATATTGTAAGTGTTCGCTTTCAAAACGCACTACGACCATCACCTCAAGCGTCTAATTGGTCGTTCTGGTGGATACCCCTTTGCTCGTTGTCTCTTTATATTTGTATAGAGATTTACGCTTATGCTGTTTTTATGCTTCTCTGCTTTTTAACAGGTAAACAGGCAGACGCAGCGCCTCTCCAAGGAGTGGCTCTAAATCCGTGTGCAGTTCGTCACTGATCGCGTCCGCTGTGCAGCGCAATACAGACAACGAGGTTGTCGTATCGGAAGCTTCAGTGTCTCCGAATCTTCTGATGCTCGGGACGAACGGAGAAACGCACCGCAGACCGATCGTGGCCGATGCCCTGATGCCCTCTCAAAAAACCGCTCGCAGCGGCGAAACCAACAACGGAGGGTGATGGAAAGATCTGCCTGAGGAAAGCGCTGCTGCTGGTACAATACTTCTCACGGTTAGTGCCATCTCGTCGTAGTTGCGGGCAGATCCCAAAAAACTCTCACGTACGGCTGACCGAGCGACGACTAGACAAGAGGAGAGAGCCGAAAACGAAGGGGCAACTGAATCTTTCTCTCTTATAGATTTCTGCGCGACTATCGACAGAAATAAGCGGGCGCTACCAACGATAGCTGCTGCGACGGGTGCGGCGGCGGCGATGGTTTCGAAGTGCTGCTAAATCAGCAGAAGTCACTCTTACGAACATTGATAAACGTGTTCTGTGGACAATTCGAAGCCTTCGCCATTAATTTCGGCCATAATAGCAATCATAGTCGCGGCAACAGCAACGCCAACGTACAGCTCACTGTGTTCCTAACCCTCACCACTTACGGCACGTCCTTACCATTAGAAATCCTCCTCGCCTTTGATGGATTAATCGCCTTTCGACCTGGGAAAGAGAACTGTGCCGCGTAGTCACCGCTATTACGGTGACAACTATATGATTATTAGTTTAACCAGTTCAACAAGGCGACAGATATTATGCATGGAATAAGTATCCACGTTGTTCCGAAGAACTGCCGGCGTCTTGTCATCGTTACGTCGATCGATACTTGTTCTGCTGCAGTTATCGTTATGGCTAAAAAATGAGCGAAGCAAAAATTCAGTGACACAAGTTTTTATACCTAGCACTTCGACTAACACAGGTTTCTGGTCAAATCGCATGTGTTAGCTAATGGTGCAGTCGGCTACGGGACATGTTGTTCAAAGATGATTGTCTTCATTTGAGTATTGGGCAGATGGTGTGCATCGCCCATTTTCATGGGCTGTTTGTGACCCTCCAGTAAAAGACTCAATTCGATTTCAATCAAGCGACGAAAAGCCTTTTCTCCTAGAAACCGAGCAGACTACTTCATTTGAATTCAACACGCGTCATACAAGGGCAAGGCATGATATAGGGGGCATACACACAGATTCATAAGTAGATTTTTTCAACAAAATACAGTTAAATGTGATCAGAACTTGACAAAAATCTGGAATGTAGTGTACCAATGCGTTGGCTTGCCGCTTTTTTCTACCAGCTTCGTAATGAAGCGCGCTGTCTGCTAGAACTCTATTAGGGTAGTGCATTAGAGATAAACAGTTAGTTTATGATTTTCAAACAGTATTTAAGTGGGTCTGTATCCGAAATCGAATACGGTCGAAGAATGAAAAGTCCTTCAAACTTTTTTTGCAGTAAAGGAAAAAACGTGTGATAGATTTTTATAGTTATGAGGCGCGTCAGTGTCCAGTTGTTTCGCTGAAACCAACTAAAAAGTACAAAGCAATCGAACCCAAGACCCACTTGGGTCTCTGCATACAGACGGTCACTTTCTAGGACATATCTCTGATCAGACAGCCCTCAGCCATACTAATATTCTATTCTCGATCAACGACTCGATGATTTGCAGTGGATCGCTCTAAGTTTCAGTGATCAGCATGGAGCTCGTCACCTATATAATCCCAAATATCAGGCCAGGTAAAATAAAGCAAAGCCGACTATTCTGTTGCAGATTATCGCATTTGGCAAAAATCGCCCACCTTAAATACGCCGACTCTAAGACATTCTGTTGGCATTAGCTCACAGAGTAGAATGCCTGCTTGTTAAGCCGCAGAAGCTTTCTCGTTAACAAAAGAGCCGTGGTCCTTCTAAAATTTTGGGCTTCGGTAGATTTCAGCTAGCACTTTAACCATCTTGTGAACTAATGGGAGGGCCTCTATACAATGCATTTGCTACCTGGGAATGAGGGGTGTCCTTGGAATACTGGCTGCGATCCGTTTGCTTAAAAAACTTGATCAGCTTAAAAATATGAAACAGGAAGATTCAAAGATGCGCTCTGTGAAATAAAACACAGTTGAATTGAGGCCTTTTTTAATCAACACATTGCCACGTAGTTGTTTGCAGTGGTAGCGAGTAGGCACCTTCTTCGTAATGAACCCAAAGCAATAGCAAATCCTTGCAGGCCTTCGTGGGGGTACATTGGGGAGGTTTGGCGGTTTCTCAGTAAACTCTGAGCTTAGTCGTGATGCTGTAGCTTGCAGGGGGCAGCTATTTGGAAGGGCCTAAAGCTATTGAGCTTAGTAGCTAGTTAGCTCAATAGTTAATGTATTATATAAAATGTATGTTTTAAACAAATGATTAGATATTCCGTGCTTGTACGGAGTAATTTGACGTCGTTGATGACAAAGCTAATGGTAGAAGTAAAGGACAAGGTAAATGGTGCAGGTAGATCTATTTAAGTTAAGCTTATTAAGATATGAGCTCTTCGTAAGCCAACTGTAGTTAAGACTATAAAGTTTAATGTTTAATGAGGCGTACAGGCGACGCAAATTCTGTTAGAAGTTAATTGTTTTTAGAAGTGCCAATTTCTTTTGGGTACTTGAATTTTGTAAACAAACATATTGAAAATACATTTTTTCTTTGTCAAACTTCAATAAAGAAAATTGTTTACGTATATTGGATGGCTAATCAAATAGAGGCACTCAAGTTTTTAACCGTTCGTTTACTTTGTTTTGCCGTCCTTGGAGTAAAACTTAATTACTCCAACGCGATTTAATACTCCAAAATACTATTCTACACCATAGAGCAGTTGAGAGCTGCTATTGAATGTCATGGTCACAGCGAACCCGAAGATTCCAATTCTTAACCCAACTCGTACGGTGATTTGCTATCGAATTGCGTTAATCATAGTAATCCAACAACTTCCCAACGACGTGTTGAAACGCTTTTAATCGGATTCAGTTGCTTGAAAAAGACCCGCCGTTTTTTCTTTTTTGCTAAACCAGTACGGGGACCAAGCTCACTAAATGTTCATGTTTAAAGTCTTTCCGATTCCATCTATTTAATTATCTGCGGAACCCACGACGGAATCGGAATGGGCAATTCTTGAGCTTGATGCTTAAGGTGCACCGACCCCATTTTAAATTAGGAGTTCGTTTTCGACATACGTAATTTGTTTTTCCGAGCAATGCTGAACATTTACGAAGATGTCCAGGCGAATTAGCCAAAATACAGCGCGCCGCTAATAAATCTAGTTTCTAAAAAAAGATTTTCGGTGAAAGCTAATGTATTTTCGTATTCTTTAAAATGTATTGGGGATCAGAATCGAGTGAATATAACAGATGCCAGGTACCTTAACTTTTAGATGTTTCCTCTTAGACGCCAACTGAACGAGCTTGGTGAAATCGATGGGCGACGAAATATATAGGTATTTGTTTCTTATTTTATTTTTTTTTTATAGGTATTTATAGCTAAGAAAGTGATAATAGTGATTCGAAATATCAAAAGATGTGTACAAGTTAAATGATTGGCCACTTGCGGTATTTCGAAGAAGACTCACCTTCTTCAAATCAGACTCGCCGTTTTAATAATCCATTTGCACAAGAAAAAAAACTTGAAAGATTACAACTCATATTAATATAAGTTGTCTTTACCTCAATTTCCACTATTAGGTTGGTTTAATTGAGTTATTTTTGAAGTAGCATCACTGCTAAATGACGGTTCCTTCGGGCACACCGAGAAACGTGCAGAAATCCACATATACATTGCATGACGTTCAAATAAAAATGCACATTTTCTGGAAGATGAAATAAATAGTAGACTGAATCGTAGCGGTTGGTGTAATACGACAGGACCAGGTAACGTAGCATCACTATACGAGTAAAAACATATATTTAAATCATAATAGACCACAAGCCATACAGCTTAAAGGCTCGCTTAAAAAGGCAACAATAAATAAATAAATAAAGGATATAATCCACTGCTAATCAGGACAATATAACAGGCCTGGACTATTCGATAGTAAATTACTGAAGTTAGTATTTTGTTTATGAAAATCGTTTAAGATCTACATAGGCGTATTCGACTTTGTGCGGGATTTTTGTTCATTCTTCTAATGAACAGTCTAAGTTAATTCTCTACCATATGTTGTGGTACGGCACTCCGCTGCAACTCCAGGAGCAGATGGCAAACCACACGACGCGCCCGCCAACTTCTTTGTAACCCTCTATAAGGCCTGCAGGGTAAAAGAAAGTTGGAATCGGAACAGCAAAGGCAATGGTTTGGATTAATTTTTTTTTAGAGAAAAAGAAGGGTACGCATTTTGTATGCTTTAGGCATAGTCATGCTCGATTTCAGTCTATAGCCAACGATACAACCGCTGTGCGACACGTAATGATCTTGAATTCGGTAATTCTCAATTTTATATATTTGGTTGACGTCAGGTCAAGCTACATGTCCCACTGCGTAATTGTCGCTCGGGGTAAAAAGGCACGTTTTGTGTTACATTTATGCAGAATAGCGGTCAATTTACACCCAGTCCGCTTATGTTATTCGATTGTAGTGCGGGTGTCATCACTGCGACAAGTATTTTCACCCATCTTAGTCTTCACTAATACCCCATTTATCAATCCAGCCAAATCAGTACTGAACTGATAGCCGCTTTCCTTTCCCCCTAGAAGTTAAGTAATTCAATGTAGAAAAAACAAGCGCTCTACGAGTCTACCAATTTAGCTGACAAGGCGTTTCCGACTGCATCGGAATACATGAGGCCTGTCTGCCGATACAATGGAGGTGGGGTGGACGTGTGCCTAATAGTTCAGTAGAAACTTAAGATATGCAATTGCAGGATCTGGCACGCAGTGATTACAAAATGAAGCATCAAATATTTAAGATTCCCTCTCAAACAATAAAAATAAGCGTTATTTGCGTCACATGAAACACAGAAATCACTACGAAACTGCGTTGTCTTTGATAAAAAATGCTAAACCATTGACTACGCAGGTAGTACGTCTTTACGAGAAACACTTTCCTTAGGATAAAATACAACGAATTTTATGATATAACGTCTGAGGAGCGAACAGAATTCAAGCCATTGTCAAAACAGTGGCAGTAATAAAGAAAGATAGTGACATAAGAACTAGCGAAGTATGAAATCGCCAAAGAGACTGTTACGGAGAAGCCCATTTGCGATCCTCATCAAGCCGTTAACACTACAATGCTTTCTAACTGGCAAAAATTTTCGATGATTCATTAGCTCTTAGTCAGCTGCAAAAAATCATTTCTGAACTGGGAAAAACAGTCTCCGGTACGTTGCGAAGTGCCATTCCGTGATTATGTAGGTTGACCTCGTAATAACGCGGGCACGGGTTGAATATTAGTTATTAATTATTAAATATGATAATTTATCTATGTGCAGCAAAAAGAGACATTTCTTATTCTATAATCTCTGTCTCCTTTCTCTCACAAAGCACCGAAGTGCATCGATGCTAGTTTTCAGATTACTGAAATTTTATGATAGTCCATGTAAATTTTCTTACATGACCTGCCAGCAAGCCCCTTGGAACACTATCGAACATTCCTGTTTCTTTTTTGCAGACCTAATCTAACCTAACCTATCAATTATTGTTTTCGTCTGTTTCAATGTCTATTCGCATCTAACGTGACGTACGCATGAAGTGCGTACGTCACGTTAGATGCAATGACTGTCTGAAGTCCACTCTCTCCTCAAAGACCATACGCTTCTGTCGCCGCTACATCGGTGAAAACCAATCCTGTTTCACTGCGTTCGTAAAGAAAGATCGCGTTGTTATTTACTGGAGCATTTAATCAGATTCTAAGGTCTGATCACGGGCTTTTGTCATTATACGTGTCAAGAGATTACCGAATTTGTCCCTATTAAAATCACGTCCAGTCAGATAATGATGAATGCTTTACATTCGCTTTTATTTACTGTTTATTAAAATCTTTTCTGAGCTCTGTAAACGGACGTGGTAATTATAGCCGTTGCCTTCTTTTTCTGTGTCGGATGCCACTCCTGGGATGTTTCTTTAGCGTTCCGGTAGCGACATCATAAACCTGTTTTTTTAGGGTACTCGTGTTCTACATCCAGATAGTTTTCGTTATTGGGAGAATTTCTGCAATGCCGGTCTGACTATGGGCCCATTATGCGTGGAGCTTACACTATCACGCCAGAAATCTCCTATTTCTGTTTTGCTGGTGTAGATAACGTCTAAAACATTTAATAGCACACGTCGGAACGTTCCTTTCTTCTGAGTTAAGCCATTATAGTTGCATCTCACCTCGAATGACGACTTTGCCGTTCGCTACATGTGTAAAAAGTCATTTTATCTGTAAAATCTTGAAGCAGACTGGCCTGAGCTGGCTTCAGTTTGGTCAAATCATAAACACATAGAGCCAAATAAGACAGCAGAGTTCGTACTGTATATATGTCTGTATATGCTCCGGGCTTGATTTTTGATAAGAAAAATCATAAGGAAAATGCACCTGGTAGATGCCCATGAGCTGCCTGTCTTTTTTGAGTCCGCCATAAAATCTCAATCATATGCTTGTAGCACCATCCTGCGACAATTGATACCAAAGTCGATTGAGAATAGTCTATAATTTGAGCTTATCCGAACATATAGGCTAGAGAAAATATCGCATGTTTAAAAATAAATGTTTGTAAATTCCATTAATTTGACCATATAAGTATTGCGCTAGGGACAGCGAAAACGAAGTACTAAATTAGAGTACAAGTGAGTTTATCCGGTGCTGAAAATTCGTTAATCCTAAAGCCAATAATTCTTATGGCGGATGATGAAATCGTTAACAATTAGCAGTAAATAATATATGGGCCGCGATACATGCAACGAAGTTTTCGTGGTTTTAAAAAATATTTTCAGACTTTTCTCGGTGTTTTTCTTCGGTGGAATTGCCTGAGCATTTAGTAAGTAAAAAGGACATCGGTTTTTTAAATGGCTTGATTCCCTTTTTGTAGCTAAGGAAACGTAAATCTGACCCTAAAATCTGTGTAAAAGTTGATTACTTTTTCAAAGCATGGCCGTCTGAGGTAATCCCCTTGGTGATTTCATATCTTGAAAACACATTGTAGCGTAGCGTGTGCCTTTAACTATCCAAGTAAATTTCATTCAGATCCATATTAGAGGCTGAAACTCCCGATTTCGATCTGCAAAGGTAAATATAAATAAATTGTTGGCACAGTCTCATCAGTCTATAGTAGGACACCTTAGCGCCTATGTTATATTTCCGTCAATTTTCATCGCAAGTTTGACTACCGGAACCATTTCTTCCGCCTACCGCCGCATCAGATATCGATGCTATATCGTTTTACATCGCTTACGTTATCGCATGGGGAAAGTTGCAACACGTTTCTATTTAACGCTTAATTTTATTATCATGCTACAGGGAAAAACCGACCCGCATTAATCATATTTATATTTTTATTATGACCGCTGATAGTTCCTATATATATATATATATATAATACATTGCACATAGGAAAAATGACTAGAGAAAATATTGCAAAACTCAGTATATGTAAATATGCAATAGTCTAACATATACGAAATTAATATACGATATGATTATATGCGTTTGCTCTCATTATCATTATATGATCGAATATTTTATAGTGGGCTGATGGGAAGTAGATGCTAAACCTTGTCATTAGCTTCCCATTGTACTGTCGACCATGTACACCGTCTCCGATCTCTGATGCGTAAAACAATCTTCACTAATTTCGTGCCACTGAGATGTGGGTATATTGACCCACTTATGAGGCCCTCTGCTATTTTATCCTTTGATATAATAATGCACGTTCTTTCGATCAGCGTAACATTAATATACCTCGAGATGTTAATGCACACTCATGGTATCAGTGGTCTGGATTGGACGAAACTCTTCTTATATGGCAAAGAACCCGAACTGATAAAAATTCAGACCTAGCTGTTTCAAAACAGCATTATGGGAAATGTAGCGTGTTTTTTTTTGCAGTGTTTTTTTCTCTTGAACGCACGCACACATAGTTTATAGTTGGTCCACTGATATTTTAGAAGGGTTCGATCTGTGTAGAAAGTAGACACGTAGAATCATTGCGGAGCCATTTGCCTGTGATTCAAATATTTAAAGATCTTCCTCATTCAACGTTGTACCCTGCAGTAGTCCAAACACAACCGTCTTTAAACGACCTGCAGACTGAAAAATGTGTGAGTAGCGCGAAATATAATCAAAATTGTACCGACGTACACCTTTAAACGTGATAATCAGTTTTAACCTTGTATCTTGATATTTAAAAAAAAAAAAAAAAATATATATATATATATATATATATATATATATATAAGGATAACGCTGTAAGATTCTTGTCCAATTTGCATTTTTTAAATAAAGCTAAGTGTCAAAATTAAGTAAACAAAGAAGAAACGTACACTGCCTAGGTACACAAGTGCTCTATCAATAAAGGGATTCTTATTATAAATTTGTAACAGCTCCAAACGGGCTGTGTTTATCTCAGGATTCTTTCTTCTTTTTAATCCTGAGGCAGTTGCAAGTTTGCTCTTTGACATTCTAACCCCGTTTGTGGTAGACATTGCATTAGAAATCTATTTTATTAGTAGGGTTATCATCGATAGAGTTTACTATCGTCACATTGTATTGTTACATGCAAAAGCAGATGTGGACATTTTTTATGTTTTAGTCTTTGTGCTCTTGCGCGACGCTGCCGAGCATGTCTCCAAAGATGCTCAGATTAGGTAAAGCTGTAGAAGACACCATGAGCTGTTCCTGCATTGGCAATCGATTGTCTGGTAGAAAGCGTCGGTACTGTCCGTACGAATTCCGAAAGTCCTGGAGATCTTGATAATTTTTGTGTAGTTCTTGCTGATAGCCGTGTCTTATATCTTGCTGAGATTGATTGTCAGCACACTGAGTAATGCCTTGTTGCTGGCCGTCGCCATTCAATTCCGAAGGTTGACCATCTCTTTTATTTTCCAGCCGCGGCTGGCTGAGGTCCTCCGCGTACGCGTACGGGTCCCGCTGACTCGCGCTGTAGTCGCGGCCCTTCGCGGATCTGTCAAAGCTGCTACTTGTGTTTGTCTTCTGTGACTGTCTCCCAAGGTCCTTTCTCGATTCTCGATTGTTCGTTGTGAGATCTGTAGGTTCCGACGAATGAAGCTCTTTACGCTTCCTGCTTACTGAAAAATCTTGAGGCACCACAGTTTCCGGGTCGGAGCACGTTTGCCCAGAATGGCTAAAACTGAAGGAAGTGACTGATGTAATACTGCCCGTCTCTCTGACCTGCTGGCAATCGGAGAGACACCCATTCGCGTCAGAAATATCATCAGGTGGATCTTCTGTGTCCTTTATCGTCTTTAGCCCAGGGGATAGTAAGTCCATGACGTTGAACGAACCTGTAGCTGCAGGTTGTGTGTTTCGAGTTTCTCCTGATAAAGTCACGTTATTCTGAGTGGTCGTAGCAGCTGGCCGAGATGAGTATAACATATCGGTTATTACCTTAACGAAAAATGGATACAGAGAAAATAACCTGAGCATCAACTTCAACAGACATCCAACATAATGAAAAAGCGACTTGCATATATTGATGGCTACCGTCATAAGACATTGCTAGATGTTCTCTTGAGATGTCGTCAGTGCAAAGTTCATTTTCGAAATTTAAAAAATACAGGATATTTCTTTTAAAGAACGTCCGAATATGGTCTTTTTCACTCAGGTAAAAATCGCTACGAATACGCTCTATTTAAATCAATAACAATGTTTTTTGTCTTAATTCATTATCTAATATGACGTTATTAATTATTCTTGCAAATGCTGCATTTTTGCGGGGTGACATTATCCAGACAATGCGTCAAGTTCATAGGGCTAAGTGGCTTTCTAAGCACCCTCTGCTTTACACGTCGTGTATCCAAGAAGTTAAGTAAAAGCACGTTTTGAGCTAGTACCTACTTCTGCTTTAGGATGGCGATTGTTGTAGAAGACTGAAAGCTCTGCCGCGGCCATTGCTAGCTCAAGGGAAAGCACCTTAATGAGGGCTAAAGGGGGTCCATATGACGTTAATGGAAATACGTATCCTTTTGATGTTTCCTGAAACATTGAGCAAACCGGTTCAATTCGATTGCATCTAAAGGAGAAACTAAACAATTATAACCAGTTCACTGTTCTATTTCTTCATAAAAACGTTGATACAGCAAAAACTAAAAACTGGAAGTGGATCGCAATAAATCGACCAGAACTAAAGGTCGTGTTTAGCGGTTAAATATAGGTAGACCACGCCAACTTTCCGAAAATGGATTTCGGTGAGTTTTTTTTTCTCAGACTTTTGGCCTGTATCTATTATCAAAACTTACGTGTGTATAGCCAAGTTGATGTAAGATCGGCGCAGTGCCCTCCATTCTGACCCATTTTTGAGCGACACCACCTTTCGAGAAGGGAATCTTGTTCCAATGTTTATACCTTGAGTGAAATATCCAAGATAGACGGTTACTAATTTGCTTGCCAATTAACAAAGGGCAAGAGGAACTCTCTCAGTTAATAATGAGGTGATCTATCTTTAAGTTAAACGCATTCAAATCGATTCTGGAGAAACTTTTAATTCATCTGCGCCTACCTAAAAGGAAAAGAAGCAGCGATTTTAAGGCGTCAAAACAGAAAAAAAAAAAGGGACGCAGTTCCCTCATTTGTCACTCGCTTGTGATATGCTATTTGAATCTGCCCTTTCTGTTCTGCTATAACTGTATTGTATTTTTCATACGTATGTTTAACTCCGATGAGTTCTTCAAATATGGATGTTTCAGGTGAAAAGTGCTATATTATGCACCTCGTTATAACCAAAAAGCTGCCGAAACGATCCGATACATTTGCCTTCTGTACAGTAACGACGCTATCGCTAAAAGGAATGCTTAAAAGTTTGGCAGATGCCCCCCTGCTCCAACCGACCGTTTTGATGACGATCATATGAAGACTCTCTTGAAAAAAAGTGGCCGACGAAGATATCTGGAATTGGCCGAAAAGATGGGCTGCTGTGGTATTTCGATGTCAGCATGGACCAAAGATTGTTATGGGTGGTTATAAAAAAACTTCAAGGCCCATGATCCAGCCGGATCGTTGTCTAAGGAGGCTAGGCTCGGATTTAGTAGGACTGGCAAAGGCTGATTCACTGAAAATTGCTTCCTACAAACTAAAGAGTTGACCGATACGTGTATTTGTCCTTGTTGTATCCTAGAGACACGTAGTGCTGAAAGCCAGCCGTCTATTGGAATGCCTAACAGTGATTCCGGATGTAAATCCCGCAGCTTTTAGTTGCATCAAGTAAACTAGACTATCCAAGAGAAAGGAGGTCAGAACATTCTACTCCACGATACCGCAAAGCGACACACAGTAAACATCGCCAGAGTTGCCCTCCTTGATTTTGGACGATTGGATCTTGATTTGGTCTTACTTTACTCAAAACGTGGTTGGACAACACCTTTGAGGCGAAATGCACTAGTTTCTGATAAGGCAGTATCCAATATTCGTAGGCAAGATGAAGCAAGTGACGAACAAACAAAGGGATTGGATAGCACGGCAACTTACTGTCAACTTATAGCAATAGCAAATGTCGTGTTCTCTATTTAGTGAAGTTTTTCCCAAATTTCTACGAAATTTTTCCCAGCCTAATAGGAGAGCTTCATTGGTCGGAAGATTGTCTCGACCTTGCACTAGTAGCTTCTACTCTCTAACTAGAATCGATTTGTATTTTCTATGGGACAACATGTTGTAAAAAACTCAATTGCTAAAGGGTACACACCTTTCCCTAGATGGTTTTAACAATTCCTTAGCATACTTTGCCAAAATCCGCAGGCAGTCACTTAATTCCATTAACGACATTCCATTCTGGAAGAAAATAAACCACTTACGGCATTAAGTGGCTATGCAATTGAATCGAAGTATTGGTATCCATTACGTTTAGTTGCTGACTAAAAATATAGGAGTCTACCGCTGTGGTGTGAGTTTTTTCCGTCCTAACAAAGGATACATATAAATAAGCACTTGCATATGGAAATAATGTGCGATAAGAGTTAATGTTATAGAATTAACAAACGTAAAATTCTAAGCATAAGTATATCCCTCAAGTCTGATCCTGACTATAGTATCAGACCTATGCTTTTGCAAATAACAAAAAGATTATGTTGCTATTTAGTGTTTTTTTTTTAAATTAGAGAAGCATACCCTCAAGTTTGCGAAAACAAGATCTTGAATATTTATCAAGTCAAATTTCTTTGGAAATGGGCAATCCACCTGTTAAGAAACAGAAAAGTTACCACACAGTTATTATTCAGTGACTAACAGACCATCGCTATCCAGTACATAGCATGCGGCTGCACTGAAATCGTCTTATTTAGTACAGAGAAGCTGGTTTAGAAAGCAGTGCTACAATTGGTTATCTTAAATTGGTTGGCTTAAATAAAGGTACACTGCTTTATAAATGCATTTGTGAAACTATTTCAATTATTTAGTCAAAAGAATCAATCAGTTTCTAAAAGCAAAATATTGTCAATATTTTTCTGTACAAAATATAATACATACATTATAGAATGAAACACATTAGGCTCAACAAATGGAACAACAAAGGCTCTATAAGAAGAGCCTTTATATTACCTGAAGCATAATGTACACGGACTGATCAATCGAGCTATAAGTGAGTGCCTCCAGGGATATCTCTTTTGCAGTTCTGAAAATGAAAGCATGTAAAAACACGATGATGAATGATAACAGTCATGTATTAATAGACGTTTAGGCTGAATGGCATTTTTCCACTACCAGATCTTATGCGACCTTTCATTCACAGATCATGACACAAAAATATAGTACACTGTCCTCTAACAAAGATCGCTGTACGGTAAACTTTCAGCCAGAGCTCCGTGGGTTCTCAGTCAATCAGTCTGCTTGCTGTCGATGCTGTCGCAAGCCAAATATACGGACAATGAAAAATATTAGCTTCGGATCCTAACTTTCGTTTAACTGCACAACAAATAAACCCACTGTCTAGCCCATTTACGCCTAAACGAGTCCTTCAGCATACCTTGGGTCTGTGTCAACTGTGTACCACAATCGCATAGGGTCACCTGTGTTCGGTTTACCAGCAGGGGTTGGCGAATTTGTCAAACCCGCCAAAGCACTTGCTGGTAGCACGGCCTGTTTCGAAAAATCCAGTGCTGCATCTGGCCCTCCACTTGCATTATCCGTGCTTCCACTACCAAACGCGGTAGGCCCTTGCCAGCCTAAGCCGGTATGCGCTCCCGGGTCCATAGCGTTCCTAAAAAAAGCGAAACTAGTTTAAGCAATTAGTATTATTATTTTTGCTATTAGTATATATATCGGGTCTACGTTCAATAGAAAAGGAACAGATCTCGAATATGTAGTCGGTTATTTCGGTATACTCCCATACAGCCTAAATGATGTA
This sequence comes from Varroa destructor, assembly GCF_002443255.2. Classification (NCBI taxonomy): domain Eukaryota; kingdom Metazoa; phylum Arthropoda; class Arachnida; order Mesostigmata; family Varroidae; genus Varroa; species Varroa destructor. The sequence continues at coordinate 16,999,829 of NW_019211457.1, read as the reverse complement.
GCTCTACGTTTTAGACCTATACGGTTTTGCCAGACTTTAGCAGAAAGGGAACCCCTTAACCGAAAATGAAAACTGGGTTATATATCCATAGGGTACTATCAGACAGTATTATTAGAACTGTATGTTGAAACTACGAAATGAACGCGAAATTGTCTTGAGTCTTGTGGATGCCTTGCCCGAAGCACCACTGGCAAGGGGCGTCGTCATATGGAGTGGGAAGAGCAGTCACATACTGCCGCCGATTCAAACAACAAATGCAGTTAATTTTGGATGGGTTGCCTTTGTTGGCTCTCGACACTCTGACAGATTTTCGCACTGGGAGCAGTATGTCATAATATGTAGCACATAATATTTTACTTTGCCCTTGGTTACAAGATTCTAAACTAAGGACATGTCTCACGTTGCGTTTACTATATGCTCGACGATTCTCGGTAGCTTGATAAGAGATTGCGACGCTTCATCGTCTGAGAGTCATTCGAGTGAACGAACCGTAGTGGTTATTACGAGGTGCATATGAGCAATTGTATGTCCTTCCTGTCCTTTCCAACGAGGCCGCCCAATCACCATTTCACGCTACATTTCGCTTCAAAATGGCGATTTGCTGAATTTCGTATGAACGAGCTTTGTGCTTGCGAATATATTCAATAACACTATTTTTCTCAATGCTTTTCGAATAAGCTATCACAGAAAACACACTCGGTAACTGTTACTTACATTTACCATAGGAAACACTATCGAACTGTTTTACCCCACATATTCACCATGCCCAGAATTTGTGTTAGTACGATTCCCAATTCAATTACGCACTACTTACATCTCATTGGTAGCGGCTTGTCGTATCCGACGGAATGGTGTTACTCCGACAGAATAGTTCCTGAGCGGGTTTTGCGCATAAGCGATGACCGAAAACTTTTCTAGACCCATGTGCAAAGCCGACTCAGACGAGCGCGTTCAAATACAAGAACCGCTTACACTTGAGCTAGATGTCAAAATCCGTATCCGATTTTAGACGGCCGGCGTGATTGAACTGGGCCGGATGAACATTTTAGCATACGGCCGCAACAAATATTGGCTAACCTGATATTATCGTAAATGCGTCTCAGATTATCAGACCCAGCCTCATATCACACCCTACTCCGGTATAGATTAGTATCGAAGGTTGAATCCAACGTGAGCCTTAGGCTTGTTTCGTGCCCTCAACTTTATCAGCCGGCAAAATGTACCTTGAGAACAGTATCGGAAAAGAGGCTACCAGAAAAACTTCTATAGAGCCGTAGGCTAAACGAAGAACGAAGGCAGGTTATATTCAAAAGGCCAATCTGAGACACGCACGCTGGGGCACGAAGAAAATACGTCTCATCTATCAGCACGACCCGAACATTGCTACGCTCGTGAATCAAGTAGCATACGAATTGCCAGAAGAATTTCATACGATTGTTGGCATCCGTTGTGATCTTCCTTTGCAACCACTGCTGTATGCGTCATAAATAGACAATTGAAACCGCTGGAACCGACACCATAAAAAGAGTGATGATACACGCGTGGGTCCGATCGTATTGTGTTGGATAAACACCAACATAAAGACGATGACTTCGAAGGAAAATTCGGCAAAGAGGTCGCTTTTCGAGTCTTTCCGCAACCCGCAATAGGAATTAATTCTATAATCTGAGTATAATTAAGTGCTCAAAAATATCAATAGCTGGTTGGGCAAATTACTAAAAAAGTTACTAAAATGAAGGTTAACGATATACAACTTTTAATGATACGACAACGAGGCTACTGCCAATACGTTCGTTATTGATTAAACCCGTTCTTCTTATACGTATGTGTATGCGCTTCGCTTTATATTTCGAATCACTGTTTTGAAATCAATCTGACTCAGTATAAATTTTTATGAGAAGACTTCAAGCCACCCCAATGAAGTTTTAGCCTGGACTACGTATATTTATATCTGATTATTTTTTTCAATGTTATCGTTTTAGGGTTACCATGAACATTAGGAAGAGGAACACTTGCCTAGGTTTAAGGAATCGCGATTGCTACCATTAGTTTAGAATGGATGCTCATTGGAGAAATTGCTTACTATTTTGTTTAAGTACACATAAACCCATATTTCGACCGCAATAGCTCATCTCTCGTTTGGGACCTGCCGCACTCGAAAAAAACCAATTATCATTTGCCCAGTTAGCGTATTTTGTGTATTTGTCTAATAAAACCGACTAACATATGACAAATGCCTTCTGGATCTTTGTAGACACCCATATTTTCTTCTCTGAATAGATGTAGTCAAGCAAGTTGTGGATTTCAGCATGAAGTACGTCCCGAAGCGCTTAGTAGCGATCTAAAAAGGTAGCACACTGATAAGCCCTGAACTGGATGATAATAAATAGTTGATCATAATTAAATATTTTTGCAAGAAGTATAAGAAGCAATGACCTTATATTGTATTGATCTTCGAGCGAAGTAAACTTACACTATACATGTAAGTGCTCTAATAAATAAACAAAATTTTTGTTAAAAAATTGAATTATTACAAACAGACAGACAGACGGTCTGTTTGTAATAACTCAATAGTCCGTGATAAAGTTCTTTCGAAATAGCTCGCCTACAATATTAACGTCGTGTAAGTTTACTATCTTTAAGTTTTCTGCCGAGCTGGCACCACTAGGTTCACTTGCCGACAGTTTTTATTGGGAGCTTCCTTTCCATCCAGATCAATTAGCGGCAAATGGTCCTTTCGTCCATAGCTTCCATCATTTAACAAACCTCACATGCACTTGCTGATGGCACCCGAATTACTCTGTAGCATACAAATACGATGACACATCGATTTATTCGTACCGATTCTATCGGAATCGGTTACATTGAACAGTAAGTAATACTGAGATAGTTCTACTTCGTAGATTTCACCCGTTAAGGTATTATTATAGATATAAAAGCTCTTGCTGGAACAGTTTCGCTTCTAATTGCTTCTGAAGTCCATGGCGTTCGATTGTTTAGCTGTACACAATGTACAGGCGCTCAGTTGTATCTATAAGGCAAGTCGTTGTTCGAAAACAAATCTGCGACCGTAGTAAATGGGTGAGAGATGAAAGTCACTGAGGGTGAGGGTACACTACCTATAAATGAGACGAGCCTTACGCAACACAAGGCCTTGTGCCGAAAAGAAATTTGTGAGGGTCTACGACTGGGATTCGGAAAAGTACGGGAGTAGATGATGAACTGCGTAAAACCAGCAACCTGTTTAGTAATTTTCAACAGTTCCTCCAGCGGGATCGGGTTTGATCAATCAAAAGTCCCGTTGGCCTTAGAATACTTAGATCATAGATCCGGTATGTAGTCATATCAAACTATATTTTTGTTTTCGGTAATTATCTCTATTTAAACAAGAAAAATCTTCACTTTCTGCAGTAAGTTCGCCAAAGCAAATTTTGCAACTTAGCTTTCTAGCCAATGGGTTCATTTATCCAATTCATATTATTGTAACTGTTTTTTTATTCAAAAACTTAATAATTGGATTACCATAGTGCAAGTAAAATGAACCTTGACAGGCCTCATTCTACTTTTGCACCGAATTTGCCTCTTGCTGACAAATGAATCCTATCCTTCTGAGTTCTTCCTTAGGGGTCGCAATTGTTGTCCGCTATGCACAAGCACGAACTTTAAGCCGAAATTATCATTTGTAAGTTTCACAGGTTTTTCTGTATTCTTACATGGACAGCAGAACTTCAATTGGGGATTATTTTTCTCCGCTACGTACTGTGTCCTTTTCTGTTTTAAAATAAATGTCAGATTCTATCTTTGTATTGGCTCTGTCAGGAAGTAATGTCATTCTTTTAATTTAATTTTAGCGATCCCAACTTCTACCAGCAACCAAGCTCACCTATCAAGATTGTTTATTGACCTTCTCCTATCGTGTGAGACACTGACAGATCTCTCGACTAATGAACGAGATATTTATGAAGACGATCCATTTATAGATGATCATTTGCGGATTTCTGCTTTTTGATTTGAATTATTTGTACTCCAAGCTGTAATCTAGACAATTGTAATTCTCTAGAGCGAAATCTGTATTGCAAGCCGAACATGTGTTATGCAGCAGGATCTGCCAAACTATTCGTCAAGGTCTTATGGCGTGAAAGGCTGACCTACAACAAAATAACGTCTCGCGAGTCTTTATCTTTCCACGACCTCCATATTGTCAATTGTAGTACCCAGTTTAGCAAGCGCAGTCCCTGTTCGTAATATCACGTTCTTTTCGAAGCTTATACATAGTAAAGCCCTCCCTAAAATCCGACTAAATTTTACCAGTTGCCTTCCTGGAGGCCTATCAGGGCTTTCCACAAGCTTAGTTCACGTTGAAGGGTGCTATGGAAGACCTTTTTCGATCCGCCATACAAACCTTGGTAACGAATGATTTTTTTCTGGTAAGTTGCATGCATATAAGTAAACTGTTCTTTATGGCTTGCAATTAATTTCGATAATTTAATATTCTTTTGAAACAATAAAACTGGTGTTATACACTGTTACCTAACGCAGTATTGCTATTTTATTTTTCGACTCTATCGTACGGAAAATTACTGTGAACGAGCTGATACGGGATTTATTAGGCTGCCGTAAAGGTTAGGCCTTCCTTTACTCGGAAGTTATGTGCCTGTCAACCGCTTCTTTATCGGATAAGTTTTATGAATAACTAAAAAATATTAAATCCTCCCTATATAGTTTTGTTATTTTGCGAACAGGATTTTACTTCAACTTATGGCTCTAAAGATCAATGTTCCAGGTAGAACAGGTATATTTTCGATATATTTAACTTTTTGTTGAAGTAAAAAGGTCATCCAAAGTATCCCTGGAGATCTTCACCGCGTTGAGACGATTCCTCGAAGGTGGTTCGCTAAGTCCAATAATGGCACTTCGCACCAAAGCAACGCACCCTGCCCATCCGGCTGTACGAGAACCGCGTGAAACTTTTTGAGGACAAACGACCAGCACACAACTCGTGACTTGGCCAAGAAAATGAGCTAGGAAAGTTTGACTATGGTCAGGCATATTGAATCTATAGAATCCTATTAAAAAAAGCCTGGATGGTCCACAACCTGCGTAAATTGCATTGAAGAATTCGGTTTTTCGTTGCCTCTCAACATCTCGTTTGGCATTGAGCGACACACGGCTACAATGACAGATCCTTTTGCAAAAACCTGTTACGGCTGACGAGAAGTGCCGCACAAATGTTCTCCTGATGCAAAGTGCAAAGTGGAGGGCAAAATGCCCAATAAAGGACGTTTCTAACTGAAAATACTTCCATAAAAAAAAAAAAAAACGTTATTTGAGGAGGTGAGAAGTTTCTGGAAAAACAATTTGGTCGACAAATATTTCTGTATGACTCAGTGGCACGAGCAGACGAGGCTGTGCGACGAGAAGTCCTGATAGGCCAGGCGAAGTCTTCCTTTTTCAAATTACACAATGCAAACAAAGAATAGTAAGATGAGCGTAGGAAACAAAGAAATGAGACTGTTAAGGACCCGTATATTCTTTAGATATTAAATCGGTTAATTTTCTCAGGGTTGCATAATTGCCAAAAGATCCTGTAATATTGTATAGTGTAAGTATTGTTTCAAAACGATAAGAACAAGAAGAAGATTTTTCTACAAAGGTTATTTTTCAATTTTTGAAAGATTTGTTGAAGTAATTCGAAAATCTCTTTTCTATATTTATGTACATAAGATGATGTAAACATGTTTTTACGGAAGAGAAAAGACAACTATTTTGTTTAGGGTACTGTCACAGCAGTGAAGCTTCGTAAACCTTACTCAGGAACATCCTGTAATCACAGCACGATCTCGTCTCATAAGCGAATATAGAATAGATAGAAGAAATCAAGCCTTTGATAGATTTTTTCTTGCCCGATTAAGCCGCTTGAATCAACCGAGCTCTGATTCCCTGTAGAGTTACATGCCATCTTAGTTATACTTTTTGAGACAATTTAATAATCCATGATTCAAAGGTGTTCTTCAAGATGTTTGTAGTCATTATCAATTGGTCCGAAAAATGAAACTCGACCTTGAGTTTTCACTTCAAAATGGATGGACCATTTTTTTTAAACATTTCCAGATCTCCTGTTGTAAGACATATTGGTAAGCTGAATATTCGTGACTGAATATTAGAGAAATGCGTGGAACCCATCTGACATAACAATATACGTTTTGTAACATGTCTCTATTTTCCATCTTTTATACTAGCCATTAGTCAGCCTCCCATCTCTTCTATGTTCCTTTCAATGATTCTGTCATGTAGCCCATCATGTGTAGTTGCTTCACTTACTTGGCAAGAATATCTAGAATACCGTCACGTAGCAATTACGTAATTCAATGGAGCTACCTAGGTATGAAAAATGATGAATGATCCACGCAGGACCGAAGAAAGTAGTGGAAAATCACCTACGAAAGCACTAATAAAAGCCAGCGAACTTTAACTTGATAATTGACTTAAGCCTGAGCAAAGAAAGAGATGAATTATTATAGTTCCGTTATTATAGTTATTATTGTAGAAAAACATTAGCGAAAACATAGAAGGTTAGCTTGTCTTACTCATTTATTGGAAGAGTTAACTGAGTCATGCAAATAATCGGAAAGGCTGTTATGAAAATAGTTTGACCTGCCATTTTAAGGTTCACTTTTGAATTTTAAACTATAAATAACAAGGGTTAGTTAAAAATAATGTTTGTTGAACTCCAAACTAACCTAGGTGTAACAATCATGGATCATAACAGACGAAGTTTATACACCTTTACATCACATATAAAAAAAAACCGAACGATTTTACTAATAGAAGTATAGTTATAAGGAGCGCATCTGTATAAACATTAGTTTCTGTCCATTTGTTGCTGTTTGGGTCTTTACAAAGAAAATAATAATAGAAGAAATGTTATTATTAATTTAATAATTAACCCGACTGGCTAGCGCTCATTTAAACTACAATATTCACAGACATATGTGGCGCTTGGTTGATGCAAATCTACTATCTATGTAGCATATTTTATATGCAAACGCCTGTTCCTTCTACCAGCTCCTTTCCACTCAGAACTTCTCTTTTCCCCTGTCAAGGAAAAACTGTTTTCTCAATTCCTCGCATTTTTCTTCTTATTTAAACCATTTATTTTTTCTATATTTAATTAATGCTGTCTATTAAACTGGCCATTTGCGGGGATTCGTTAAATCTAAGCTGCGTGTTCATTTGTTCCGTGAATAAAAAGGATTCCAGCAAACAAATGCACGGGACAGTTATATATATGGGTATGTACAAACCTAGGATTCGTGTTGAAGAGGCTGGAAACCTGCGTTATAATAACTGAATCAAATTAATGCTGATTTCATGTAAGACAACGCAGCGTTTATTAGGAGCTAAAGTATCGGCTGATTCGGTCGTTGAATCGCTGCCGCTGGTACCTTTTGAGCTTCTGCTACCATACGCTTAGCTAGACCCCTAGATGACAAAGCCATGATCTGATGCTGCAGAAAGTAAAGCTGTTCGGCAATTTTAACTTCGCACGTATCAGTCACCTAAAAGGTTAGTCAGTCCGTCATTAGTCGACGTACGAATGACCTACACAATAGCCTGCAGCCTTGACGCCTTGCCTTATCCCTTACAGAAGTTGGCAAACGTACGTTTGTTTTTGAAGAGTCGGGAGGTGCTATTTGCAACGCGATCGCTGTTGTCCTATTTCAGTTTCGTGCAGACTCGCGGAAAGTATAATTCCATGCACCATGCAAACAGGAACAAGGTATAATAAATCTAGAAAGTGTTCCGGCCATGCTGCTCTTAGAAATACAATGTGATCGGACTCTAATGGCGTATAACTGGAATTTCTCTGGTGCCACATATTCTATGATTTGAAATCCGCATTCGAAAAGGTTGTTCTTGACATACCCGTCAAGTCCTTTCAGCTACCTGGATACGACAGCCTTTCCCATTACTATCGGACCCGCTCAGGTCACAGAAAGTAATTTCTCACACTTCTTACGCGCATACCCTTCATCTTAAGCTGTCTTCGGCAAAAAATGAATTTTGGCCATGTAAACCCAAGTTTCGTCTATAAGCTTAAGTAGGTATAGACTTTGTAAACTGTGAGCCCGTGTGGCTGAAGTCATAGTTACTACTATCGATTCAATAACACTCTGAGTGTTTGTTCCTAAAGATTTCAGGTTATATATATATATATATCTATCTGTTTCACCAGTATACAACGCAAGCGTAAAAGGGGTGTAGTAATAAGCTGTTTACCGTTGTAAGATCGTAATGCTGCGGACGACTTTCTGTCTCAATGAATGGAACCGATGCGCAGCGAGTAAAGGCGCTTTAGCAAATTTATAACGAGCACTTATGAGATAATGGCGGGGAAGAGGGGAGGAATATTCTGAGAAAAATGGCAGTTGCAATGAACGTAATTAGCGCGTTGGTTGGTTGGTCCAATTGCAGGCCGAAAAGCTAAAAATGTAACATGATTTAGAACTGGTATAACATATATGACCTTGGAGTTATTGTGCGGAAATTAGTGCCTCGATCGAGACGGGGAGATTGGCTGTATGTAAAGGGAGGTTCGTTTGTTACTTGATTAAAAATAATGATTAATAGTAAGTAATTTTTTAGTTTTAAGATAAAGCCTCTTGAAAGATTCCGCCCTTCACTGAGCTTTACCAAAACGCCTACTGAGTTGAAGATTGAAACAAAGTTTCGTTCTAGAGAGCTGTTATCATAATATAAGTTTTCAGCTGAATTTGAAAGGTAACCGTTTTGCTTGTTGGCCTATTCGATTATTTGCACCAGTTGCTGGAAATGACGATTATGGAAACTTCTGATCAGCAAACGCCCATTGGTACAATAGACTGGACTACGTTAAACAGAGCAGTAACGTTACGCAATCTTTGCCGTTGCACACAGCTTTGGTTCTTAGCTGATTCCTTATATAGTAAAAGTTTTCATGGTTCACTGGTATTAAATTGAAACGATCTCCGGTGGCTTCAATAGCCCAGTCTCTGACTGAGAAAGCCAGCCCATAATATTTCCCTGTCTATTTTTGGCTGTTAGCAGTCGAAGTGAACTCCTCATTCTAACACCTTATTCGAGTCTTATATTTTCTTTTTTTCAGTTTATGTTTGTGTTAATTTTTAGTTGCCGCTTATGAATTACAAGTCCCAACCCAAACGCACATCAAATACTCTCTCAAATCGGGGGATTTACTTGTACCGATAATCTATTGAAGAGAAAGACACCACACCTAGAAAAAATCAGAGCAATCTATGTAAAGTATATATCTGGTCTAGTGTCCATGTTCTGTTGAAGTTGATCTCTCCACTTGTCGCACAATCTGCCAAGAACAATTGTAAGTAATCTAGGAAAAACGGCTTCCTAAGCAAAGCAGCATTAAGACAGGACGACTGACTCCTTATAGTGCAGACCAACCGCTGAAATCGCTTACATTGGAACCCCCTTATTCTAATACGCCTTTGTAACAGTTTGATCGCAGATTTTTTGAGATTCCTCATGGTAAAAAAAGCAACAGGAAGTTAGGTTAACAATAGATGCATTGTTACCACGGTAAACAAATTGTAGACGTCAATAAAATAGTTGATGTACAATTTCACTTAGTATTTTCGAGCACTTCAATCGTCTGTCGTGTTTCCAGTTACCGCAGTGACTATTAACTATCTATGAGGTTCAATAGTATATGTTGACTGGTCATTTCGAGTGCCTCTCTTTCCTATCGAACTTTTGCTGAGTGTCCGACGCGGCAGCACGAAACATTCAAAGCTTTTGACCTTATTCGTGTTGATTTTTAAATGAAAGAAAACTGAGTAATTGGTCAAAATGAAGCCCGAGAATCAACATCCTGCGAAGGATCAACATCCTGAAGAGACTGCGTCCTTGACACTTTACTTCACGTGTCGTCAAGGGGCAGTCGAGCAAAACTCTGAAACAGTTATGTCAGACACTAACGGAAACGATGCGTTTTCTGCTAAGCGATAACGCGACAGTGTTATCTATTTCAAGCCCCATGACTTTTCGATACGCGCAACTAATACGGGTACCTTACGACGTTGGCATCAGTTAATGACGACCTTTGGAATCTCGGCTTGTATATTTTTTTGTTAGTAATTCAACTTTCGTAAGTTGAATTCAAAAAGTTTTATTCAATAACGTTTTCGTTTAAGTTTCCCTTCTCGATTATAGTCCCACGGTAGCTGTCCGAGTCTTATGTACAATACGCATGCATAAGCAGGGGGGACAAAAAGGACAGCGGGAGCAAAACAAATCTGTGTTATTTAAGGCTGATTCTATAATCAAATTAGCACGGAGATACGAGCAGTAAGAACTACATTAAAGTTATTCCTAGACATAAACAACAGCCGACTATGACTCACCATTTGCGTGCGCGCTACTACGAATTCTCTTTCAAGGGGATGTGTTTTTTACAGGGCGCGTGCGTCTTCTAAAATGCCGCTGGCTACAAGAAATTGCCAGTTTCCGGTGAACGTTTATTCTCTGTAAACCTTCTCGGCGTTTGGAGTGGAAAATATGATATATTTTCAACATCGGCGGCCTAAATCATTAATTAATTGCGCGCGTCACTGGCTTTACTCAAAGGAGCAATAAAGGTCCTCTACCTGTATTGTGCTTTCATAGCAATGAACCTCAAGGACACTCAGCTAGCAGAATTAGATTGGTCCTTGTTGCAAATGAGTTTATCGTTCACTATCATTCATAAGACGTTGGCAATCAACGAACAACTAGAGGTTGACGCTCGTTTTAAAAATCGGATACGAGCAGGATTCTGATCGATAATTTTTCATGGTTTAATAAAAACAGACCGACCATTAGTGCACCAGAAACACTTGCTATTAAACCAAAAGTACGTAATAAGGGCCTCGTTACGTGCAACGTGGAGGCGAATTTTCTCCCGTCAACAGGCAGTCTAGAGACCTTGCCGATCTCACCTGCAAGTTTACTGTAGTGTCTCTGTGTCTGTGTATATTGTTATTCAAAACGATATTCTCAAAGCGATTTGATGTTCCCTTGTTAATGTTACGGGCAGCTGCATCGAAGTTCACCCAAGCGTTCAGTTTGCCGTACGAACCCAAATATTTCAAGTAACTTCTACCTTCACCTTTATTTTAAAATTAAAGCCACGCCTTCCTAAGTGTACTATCAGTTTTGTTAAACGCAAGCGAGAGACTGAGTAAATGGAAATCGCCTCGCAGTTCATACGAAGATGTATTTAAAATAGTGACTGTTATCTAAGCGGGGAAATCCGACTAGAACCTGGATCACGAGGTTCCAGATCGGTGAGCTCGCTGGTATGCGCTTGATTCGAAAACGCAGCTTCTCTAAAGTTAACGGTTATTCGCCCCGACCTACTCAAGTCCGTAATGAGTGGTTACAATTGGACGGGGCAAGTTTGTTTGTCATCCCCTGATAGTATAGTTTTTTTTTTTTATTAAACTTACGAACAAATGATGGTCTAGGTTTAAAACCGGTTGGAGGCACACTTTGTTTGGTGCTACAAAAAGTCAGTCGTACAAAGCAATGCTTAACTGTAACAATACAAACGTACAACTCAAAAACGTTTTGAGTGATGCGGCACTTTCCACAAAGACCCACCATGTTGGCATCGGTCCGACGTCTAACAATCACTGCAGTAAAACGGCCAGTAGAGAACGGAATCGGGCCGCACGGACAAAAATTACGTTACCCGAAGAATGGAGAGATTGTTAGATGGATTCATCTTTGAGGGTCCACAAATGTGCTTGGTGCCTCTTATTAGTAAACGATGGCTGTCGCCATCGATAGTTACACACCCATAGCACATGGTACACAGCTTACATACCTTCGAGGCAAATTTTAGTTAGCCGATATACGACAATAGGATATTTAAAGATATTCGTAACGGTATCGAAATATGTATATATACATATATGCCACCGCATTCCTCGAACTACATATACTCAGCAAGTGCTTTGTGGGGTTAGGCAGCCGCGCTAAGAATATGCCTATAGTCTTCGGCGCCAATTGGCAATACAATAAATAACAACTACTTGGCCTAATGGGGGGTCAACCGTCAACCTTAGCCCAGTGGCCTAGGTCCTATATGGTATCCACGATTACTATGGTCCGCACAGTATATATAATTTTGAATCACTCACTGTTACTCAGATTCTCGCTTCGCATTCGCTTAGTACTATGAAGGGGCACTATCCGTCAGAGAGGGTGCTGATTCGTAAAGGAAGCACCTTGTTATGTACGTACTGTTCACCGAAAATTCGTCACAAGGCAAGGTATGAAAGCCTGTGGCATTTGAGGGATCTGTCTGTAAGGGTTGTCCTGATGAATCCTGCCAAAACAGCCGTGCTTGCCAAAAAAAGCACGGTACTTTTGTCAAGTCTGCCGCATGCTTATAAACGTATACTGCTGATTCAGCTGACTTCATAGAAATCTTCATAGAATCGGAACGCATACGCTGCGAAAGGAGCTGAAAGTTACTCGGTTTCAGTAACAGCCGCTTAATAATAAGTATATGCCGAGTAACTCAGTATTTCGGGACTGGCAAACGGTGCCGAACTAGCCGAAGCTTACTACTGATAAACATTACAAATATATGTAGCTCTAGAACATTCGACGTAGTTTTTTCGGTATTTAAACTCAAAAATTTTAACTTCCCACGTAAACATCCTCTATTAGATACACACGTTAGGTGCTACCCATGTACAAAGATTGGGCAAAATTTATCTAGACTTATCTGGGGTTTTCTCATGAAGACTAATTCTGTTTGTTGTAAAACTATTCTGCTTGATGTCTCTGTATCATCAGCGTACTATCATTCTTTTTAAATTGACGTTGAGCGTGTGTACGAATATGCAAAGTAGGCAGTGGGGTTATGTCGTGAGTTATCTTGTCCCTATGCATTTTTTTGAAGTTTCGGGACTCAGTAGCTTCGTGATTGCAGCTCTTAGCTTTAGCTAAAGCGATCCACAGATATTTGCGATTTCGCTATCTTCGCAGAAGTCCTAGTTTAACGCATAATTTGTCATGAGGCGAAAAAAAAATTAGGTAGTTCTTCAATAAAGATAGTTAAATGTAGATAAAGAGCTGAAGGATCATTACCTTCAAATCTCGTCTATTTCAACCACCAGCAATGTACGCATTTGATCAGCGTTACCGGTACAGACAAAAGCTGCTTTGATACTGTAAGCTGCAGTTTGCCCCAATGGGCATTTGGGCTCCATCAGCGAGTCGTTTCAATTTGTTGTCTTGGCTTCAGCTTTGCGAACTAGATTAAAGCTGACATGACACGCAAGTACTAACCAACGCGTTTTATAGCACTAACGTAGAAAAGGTTTGGCAATAATTTAATGTTATAGAATGAATAAAACACGAATCTGTTGTTACAGCAAAAAAAATAAGGATGCGTCCAAATCAACCACGCCACTACCAGACATGTTACAGGCAACGATATTTTGCAAACACACAAAATCCTGAGTTCCTGTAATTTTCGAATACGAAGCGATTTCGTGACTGCTATCTAATAGCAATCGGTCCACATATGCGAAAAAAGACCCGTAATTTTGTGAAACGGCATTAAAATAAAAACACTCTAAGATAAGACTCTGAGGTATGTCTGCTATCTATACGCTAAGTTTTGGTTTGATCGGATAAATATGTTTCCTGTAAATTTATATATATATATATATATATATATATATATATATTATACGCGTTGTGAGCGGCCAACTTTGAAGCAATTCAACATTGATTTTGTAGATTTATTAAGAATTTTTACATTGCGTTGATTTTGTGAGAAAAGTTCCGCTATGAACAAATGCTTGATAAAGAACGTCAAGCAGATCTTGTATTATATTTTATTTAAAAAAAACATATCCAAACTATTTATGTAATATTATGACTAAATGTCCGAAGAGTTTACTTGTGGCTTGTTGTAATTTATTTTGATTTCGAGAAAGGATCGACGTTTCTTGCAAAGCAGGAAACAGCCTCTATAACTAACTAAAATGCCGTAATGAGGATAGTAAATATGTATTTTAGTGCCGTTACACTGCTTAGTAAACGTGTACAATCTACAAGCACCGCTGATAGATCTTGAGAATTTTTTTTACCTTTCGTATGTGCTAGAGGACCGAATCTCTTCTATCCGGAAGAGACGCCTCGCTTAAAGCGGCCATGAACAATCTAGCGGGAGTACCTAAAATAAAACTGATTTTTTTTTTACAAAAATTAACTAAATTTTAGCATGTATTTTCGCAGCTTCAAGATCCAAGGAAACTGAAAAGCACGATAAACAAGCTTTAAATTGTATCTTTAAGACAGGCGCTGCCTTTGCAAAAGTAAAAGGTATGCCAAGAAACATCTCATGGCGTTTTTTCCACTTTTTTGAAGGCAAGTGTAGTTGATACAGCATAAGCGACATTTCCACAATGTTAATCAACAGCGTCTAAGTGACTTTATATATTAATTTGAAATAAAACGTACCCAGTACAGAAGCTGCTTGGTTTAACTGTATAATTTTGAGGGTAATTTACACCAGAGATGGGTCTTCTTACCTTGAAATTCACAGCGACCCACCGTTGTACCTTGCAAGACTGTGTGATTTTTCAAAGCAAATTCGACGGCTCAGCGCAGGATCCGCTCGCTGACCTTTGCGTAATCGTCTTCCGGTCAATCGACGTAGCGATAAGCATGCACACCACTTTTTCTATTAACCACTCTAGCGCACTCTATTGGAAACACGAATTCGATCTACCTGAACGGTTTAGCATACAGGGCGTTTCTTACAACAGGGACAATTAGGGAACGCTTTTTTTAACGTAGGGACTCTAGACCGACATGGCGGTCTTTTCCGCCGGAAAAACTGCAAAGCAAAGGGGACACAGTTCTTGTTCACGCGTTTATCTCGTGGCTTCTGCTTTTTTGCTCGATACAACTCTTACAGCCTAAGGATGTCAAGCGAATGTGCTTTCGACTACGAGATACGCAAGTTCGTAGACATCTACCTTTAACAGAGCAAGTTGCCGTGAGACGAGGTGTATCCCTCCGTATGTGCATGCAATCGCTGGTTAGACAGAAACGCCACCGCCCCTTGGCGTCACACAGCTGTTTATTCGCGCATCGATTCTCTCACCCCCGCCTCTTTGGACGCATCCCATCGAAACCCCATTCGCTTCTAAGCTTTCTGCGCAACTTGTCGTTGCTTACTTCGCTCAAGAATACCACCCCCACAGCAAAGCCTTTAAACCCACGGTCCTCAACCCCGCTGAGCACCGACGCCAAAAGGAACGTCCAACACTCTTTTTGGTCGTCCCACAACGTAGGCGGGACTATTCGGTGGCCAATTAGAGCGCAAAGCAACGAGCCATACTATACAACAGGCCTATCTCTGGAGGCGGCACCGGAGGCGGGGCCAGTCGTTGGACTGCCACTATGACGGGTTGCAACCGCCTGTGTCTGTGTGCGGATGCGAGTGAGCATGTGTTGCTAAGTATCACGAGAGGACCTGGTGGGAGTTTACGCGGGGGAAACGCTTGCACTGGGGCTGGAAAAAGGGTAGCTGGGATGGTCGCGAGAAGGAAGTCTGGGGTGGGACTTGACCGGGGGAGGCGCACCGAGCGTCGGACTGGTGAAGGGGGCGCAAAGGGCGGAAGGGGGCGACTTAAAGCAACGGTGTTAGAAACTCGGCTGACGCTGGCATAGCGGTAGTGATAGGCCTCCAACGGCGCCGCCGCCGTCCCAGTTAGTGGCAATGGTAGTGGTATCTGACACATCCGTTGATTCATGAGAGCAGTCCCTCTTTCTTCGTCGCTATCTAAAAACGACCCGCAACTTTCCCTATGGCTGCTAACGGCCACGGGCGATACCATATGTTCGTGGCACTGCTCGCGCGTTGTCTCAACGCGCAGAGTCCCACGTTCACTTTCTGTGTTCAATTCTGCTTTGCCCTGCCATGCCTATTCCTCCGGTCTTCACCTCCTCGAATTTGCGCTCGCATACAACGAGTTGAAGCATGACGTTGCTGTGTGCTTAAGGGTGGCTTTGCACTTTCAGGGAATTGGTTATGCGAGAAGCGGGTGTTGCGGCAGCAAGCCTACGGCCAAGGAAAACGGATGCGCATAGCAGCAGGCGGTTGATGGTGTTTACTGGTCGCCTGTCGTAGCGAGTCCGGGAGCGATCGTTGGCAACGTTAGGACAGACGGAAGGAACAACGGAGCACTCGGTTGGGATGATTAGACGAAGAGCTTGTATAGGAGAATTGCATGCGCCGGTAGTTCGGCCGTGTGCTGTGTATTGCTGGGATCAGAATGGAAGTTCAGCTGGCTACGGCGAAGGCACCCTTCGCCGACTTCCCCATCCGCTATGGGATGTCTCCCGCTTCCTAGCGGAATTGCCGCTGGGGCTTATGACGGTAGGTCAGCGAACAGGCAGGCAGCACTGTCGATGATGGTAAAAGCCTTAGAGGACTAAGCACAACTAACACCGCCAGGTTAGACTATTACAAAAGTCTAAAGCGAGGACGATGCCCCAGACTGAACAAGACGAGCTCTGAAGGGTGCGGAGCAACAGAGAGAACGTGAAGGAGAAGAGGAGAAAGTAAGCCAACTTGAACAAAGGGCCAACCCATTCGTTCGTTTGCCTGTCGGGAGGAAACTGATGAACCTTGGATATTACTGCGAAGCAAGCATCTTGTTGGCTGTGATAATGCCAATGTAAATGGATGCCAGACCCGCACAATAGGCGAGACACTGCGGCGGCATAATGATTTTTTTTGGGTTGCATATTCCTTTATAAACAGAAACTTAATGGGCATATTTTCGATGACGATGCATGGACTTCTGTTGACTTCGTATGTAATATTATTGATATATTGTACAATGATAAACGATTGAAGTTCCTCTGGATATTCCTAACAGATAAAAATGATGGCCTTCTAAATGGATAACTTGCAAAACATATTACTTTTTTGTTGACCATAATTATAGATTTCAATGATGGCCTTAACACCGCAAAAATGCTTTCTTAAAAAGTCTAACTGTAAAAAATCAATTTGCAAAACACAGTTAATTGACGAAACCTATTTGTTTTGTTATGTGAAGCTTCCCGATTTTATTTATCATTATATTTTCTATAAACACTTCGGGGTGCTTCCACTATTACGTGCGGTGGTCAACAGTTGTTTACGTCAGAACAAATTACTCTGCAACTTCAATACCGATGCGGGCGTACTTAGTGACTTTTGAATTTCTTACTTCGAAGCCCACATTTTCAGATGTCTTGATTTAAATTGACGAGGATCATAGCACTGTATGCTTAAACAGGGGTAAACTGAATAAAAAACAAAGCTACTAGAACTGAGGACTAGAATACGATTTGGCTTTTTTGAAATCTAGCGGGATAAACAACCTCCTTTCACTTCTTGAAAATACAACATCTGAAAAATTTTTCCTTGGACTCTGAAATTCGTATCAATACTGTATCTGCTAGAAATTGGCCTACAGATGAGGTTTTAACCATGGTACTGATGCATCAATTAGTTTCAGTGTTAAAGGAATTCAGATCGGCGGTAGTGTTTCTAGAGTAATTGCGGCAATTGGAAAGCAGGTTAATTAAATGCTAACGTTTCCCTAGCAGGCTCAAAGCCATTGCAGTCGTCGCAGGCGACGGACTAAATATACTGTTAAATGGCAGCGCTTTACATATCATTATTTTCATTTTCACCAGTACGAAGCCTTCAGTTTGACAAATAGCTAGAGTTTAATTTCCCGTCTTGGAAGTCAACGAAGTGGGTTTTTTTTCGGTGGCACTCCTACAGTGACTGTAGGAGGGTCATCGAGAGGCCTCGACTTGAAGCTTTATCATTTCAGATAACAATATCTGTCATATTCACAAGGCTACTTGATCCTAAACTAAGTTTATTATTTTCGAGAGCTTAGTATCAGAGACACAACAAAAGGCTGCAACTGACACAAGCAGTCTAACAGCTGACGACAAAAACAATTCTAAGCAGCCCATAACTTTCTATAGGCCGCTCTAAAACATACACTTGCGAATTAGTGCAGATTTTTTTTTTTGTTTTTTTCAACTATAATACCCATTATACAACCATTTTAATTTAGGCACGACGTAGACAACCCAAATTAGAAAGCTTTAGGTGGGCGCATTTTGTGAACAAATAGCACTAAACACTATGTTTGACTGAACCCCTTAGAGGGACAACATTCATATCTAATAACAAGAATCAGAAAGAGGCAAATCGAGCTAAAATTAAAGTCCCGATAACGTCTAGCAACGAGCAACATGAGCAAATTAAAAACGCAATTAAATAAATATAACAAGCAATGACATAGAATGATGGACAAAACACTTTTTTTTTTTAAATATTTGAGTTCCACTGGTAGCAAAAAAAAAAGTTTAGTTTTCTGGAAGTTATAAGAACGGCATGGTCCAAAACTGGAAGCGTTTAAGTACATGTCATCAGTGTGACAGATAGGAAATTAAGAACTTAGAGAGCGTACTTGAGAACTTCGACAGCAACGATGGCTCTCACATTGTGAGTAGAGACCTGATATGTAAATCCGTAGACGAAAACGTTCCGAAGTAAATAGGCACCAAGTGTGTAGTGAAGAGCGCATCGGTTTGCATTAGATTTTACAGAAAGCGTTTAATTTAGATATTTTATTACAAAAGGTTTTTGTTTTCACTACAACATTGATTTCTCGACAAGAAAAGGCGAAAAATGAAAAAAAAAATCCTTAAAGCCGTTTTTGAGACGATGAACAGATTAAAGTACATCTATAGGCACGGCCTTAGCTCACCTTGGAAAAAAAGGATTATTATGCTAACTAAGAAACCACGTTACAGCTTATCATAGTTGCATACTCGGCCACGCCCCTTATACTGACTTTTGTCCAGTGTACAAGGGGTCATGTATTATTGAAATGTTCAGTTTTCAAAATCTCGTCAGCTTTGATCAGGTATTGCGTGTTGTGCCTAATGCTGTCCTTTGGGATCCAGCTTCACCCTCCCTAGGAACCTGTGTTTTTGCCGACAACTGGTTCGTGTTATTACGACTACAGGTAATCCTTTAAGTTGTCGCTTCATGTACGCATACCCGAGCATTAGCTAGTTAATGTTATTAGTAACAACCTTGTCTACCGCCAGTTTTGACATGGTCGGTTGTAAACGCCGCTTGTTGAGAAAACCTTTTTGTAAGCGCGTTCCGCTCGGACTTTACTTCAGGTACTACTATAGGGTACTTCAGGTACTACTATAGGGTACTTCAGGTACTACTATACTCATAAATTTCTAGCTGGGCTGTTCCATATTCATTATTTCCCATTACGTACACTACTCCATAGGCGTAATTAAATGCTATCATAGAACAAATTTGATACGGTGGTAGGGCAGTTCTAGTAGTAGGGCAGTATACATTTGTAGAGGTGTAGTTGAAGGACTTCTGCTTATACGACAAACAATTTGTATGAGAGATAGATAATATAGGCGCATGCTAAAAAACAAGCGGAGATTTATCCTGCAGACCTGAAGCAAGTCTGAGCAGATAATAGATCGATTTGCATTATCTAGCATATAAAGAGTCCTCAGGCTACCACATGTTCAAATGAGAAACTATCGAATGGGACCCTTCTCGGTTAGTAGTTAGAAGAAAATTCTTAGCCATTTTGATTTTGTTGCGATCCGTTTGTAAATTAAGCAGGGTTTAGGTTGTCTTGGTGATTAGAGAATGCCAGAAACATACAGACGCATATCTGCAAAAGAAGTAGCTTCCTGTTCAGGCGATCGATCATGAGTCATTCACGTATATACCTTGATCTTTCAATGATTAGGTTATTAATTAGTATTACTATCGTTCATCATGTACCTCCCTGGATTTCAACAGTTTATCTTTATTTCTCGCTGTTGAATTTTTCATCTTTTCCATTTAGGCTGGGTTTCAACTGAACAAAATCTGGGCCGCTGTCTCCGGAAGAGTTTTTTTTTAGCTACATCTATTTATGTACCTAAATTCACCCATCGAATTTTAACGACGACTTGCTGTCGACAAGGCTAAAACATGTTTCTAAGTAAAAAATTTCACAGGCAGTAAAAATCGTTACATGCTCAGAGTGCGATTTGTACTACCGCAAGATCGAGAATAATGTTTTTGTTATGTATTATATGTAACCTAATTGTATAAGGTTCAAGTTGTTCTCAAATTGGAAATTTCTATTCAAACTAAGATGGATATTAATAAATTTTGCACTGCCACAGCGGTGCAGTATCGATGACGCGAACGGAGATGGCTCGCTCTGAACTATACTGATTCGATCTAGCAATAATATCTATAGATTGCTCTGCACTGGAAGTCGAAAGACGTAAGTGTGTACAGTCGTTATTAAGGCAAAACCTGCTAAAGGAACGAGTTCCAGCGTTAATCAGTTAATTTGCTAATCCTCGGTTAAATCTCTGATAAAGGCAAAACAGCTGCAATTAGGTCAAAAGATATACTTTACTGAGAAAGATACACTTGCGACCATTGGCGGACTATGCGGATGTTAGCTATGACAACTATATACGATTGACCTCACTGATGTCAAGCTTTTGACACCAGCAATGCACTATTTGTTAACTTACGTTTCAGGCATCTGGTCACTCACTTCTGTAGTTTCGCTTAAAGGCTCCGGGTATTCCCTTATCGGCCGCACAATTCGCATAACAAACACTAGAGGCTCAGACGAAGATATGGCCTTTGAATTGCGGCTTGGTCGTATGCTTTGTTTCAAACCGCATATACATAAAAACGATGTTTTGAACGATATTTTTCTACGTATGTCATTCCTAAAGGCCATGCTGATTCAATATAGCCACTATTCGTTTCGATTACAGCCTCGATTTGGGTTCAAATGCTTTTTTTAAATCCTTCGAACGCCTTTTTAATCGAACGAATGAGTGCTCGAGTCTACGTGTCCGTATCCATACTTATTGGATCCTCGTTCCACGTTCCACACGTAAGTAAGCGGATTCAAACCTGGGCTATTCGGTGACCATACATGCCCGTTCCAGAACATGCGCGTATTGTCAAGCAGCCAATCCTGCACTAAGCGGCTTATATGAGTCGGTGGGTCACTTTATCGAAGTACCCCTGTACAGTAGATTGTAAAATGTGCGAATAAACTTCTTTACTAATGCATTTTCCCTATCTGAAGGAATAATGCTGGCATAAGATCTTCTTCACTGGACATCACACTCATAACATGAACTTCAACGAGATATTTGCTTCTATTTCCTAATAGGAGCATTCTCTGGATTGTGAGTAAGCCAGCGATAATTTCTGCGTCGAGGATAAGATACTTCTCGTTGGAGAAAAAATAGAAGACGGTCTGTGCTTTGATGCATGAAAGCACTGGGTAGTAAATAACATCGGTGAAATAAATTGGCTTGACTGTACTCGAAAAGTATCGATCTGAGTCTAATGACGTATGACGCGCACTGGAAGTCTTCGCGAACAATCGGTAACAGCGTACGCTGACTCACATTAGAATCCTTCACTAGCTGGCTGAACGAGATACTTTTTTTGGGGCGGTAGTGACTCACTTTCAGCTCTGCGCTGCTGTCCGCATCGTTTTGTCACGTATTCCCATTGTATTCCATTGGAATCTGGTCCTGCACCTTCTGCAGCCAGCAGCGTATCTATTTGCGATATGCTACATTGTCGAGTTAAATTGACCCAAGAAGTTCATCCAGCTTGAATAGGCTGCATAGTATCTCCTTCGATTATAGATCGAAATGGACGCACTTTTAGCACGCGATGACGCGTTTATTGTTTTACTATAGAGTGGACTAGCCTTTGGCTAATAACAGAAGTAGCGGCATAGTAATCGCAGGCCCGTTACGGTATACACCTCGCCAAAGTTTCCATTTAGGTGTCGTAACCTTTGTATATAGCCAGTCCAATGCCATAGCAATTTTACCTGTTGCTATGAAATGTTAACTCTTGATTTTTACATGCTCTAAGGCCGTAATGTTAGCGTAATTGAATGATGTCCTGAAGTAGCGATAACAGCACATACTGAACGAATAGCTTCACCTAACGGTTTTGCTTCTTTTTCCGGAAGCCTTCAGAAATCTACGAGAATATTTTGGGGACACAAGGCAACGCGTCTAGTATTATTATGCCTAAAGCGCCCACTTGCCGTTCGTTAAAACAGGTACGAAAGGATTTCTTGTTTGGCGGTGTTCTGAAGACGCGCGTACAGGTCGCTTTGAAGTGCTGGCGGACTATGTATAAGGTTGCCACTTGATTACGTAATATATAATGAAAGCTTCCATCCAGAAAAAAGCAGTTAATCTAGGCTTCCAAAGTATACCACTGTAACCTCACTTATCGAACATTTTCGTTTATATTACGTTTGCTAATTTTGATCGGCACAAATTAGACGCTGTCACAATTTTTTAACTTGCTTCTTATTTACATCAATGCACTTATTTGATCCTTCGATGTAGAACACAGAGTTCTCTACTAGAACCAGCACCTCAAGTGTTCTGATGATTTTGTTTGAGCCAGATTCAGAGAATCACTGCTCTGTCTACAAGCAAAATATCTGAAATCGAGTTCGCTGATTGAAAGACTTCACCTCTTCATTGCAACGATCGTAGATCTCATAATCTGGGTTTCTCTCTACCATCCGGTCACGGGTCTCTATCAGGTTGAAGTTGTTAACCAACGCTCTGAATGTTGCTTGTATAACCTACCGAATTGCCGATTCTCTGGTAAACCCCTGAAGTTAACGTGCCACAATGGTCTGTATGTACGCAAATGGAGATGGCATATGCATGTCCTGCTAGCCTGGTGCTATATCCGCCCCTTTTCAGCCCCTGTCCTATCCTTTGATAACGGCTTCCTCTACCCTTAATTCCGTCATCCTACGACCGGCTCACCTACCTGGTTTATCGAGATTTCTAGCGCGTTCGAATCCAGCGCAGCACGGGTAAAATGGCGCTAACCGGCGACACATCTTTACTGGCTGACTAGCGGCTGGAGTCTTCATACCAGTTTCGAGCCGTGATCATAAGCTTCAACGATCCGTAAAACTAGCCTAGTAGTGCAGGATGTTGCCCGACTGCTGCATACGCTATCGCATACAAGGTAACGTTCATTCGTTCAATTCACTTCAGATCTAACGGAACTTCGGCAAATAAGAGCAAAAGCGTGGGAGAACGATTCAGCGCGTCAAATGAAGAACGGCAGGTAACTCTTCTGAGCCTCCGCTTTGCTACATCGCCAGCTTTCTCTCCTCCATTCATTCAACTTTTTTGCTCGCATCAGTCGCTGCTGCTCCCAGCTATGGGGTACTACGCGCATCGACGCACTCTCAGTGTAAACCGGTCTTGCGTTTTGTTGACACAGTCTAAGCCCGATGAAGAGAATACAATAGGAAAGAAGCAATAGGGAAGCATATGAAACAGAGGATGGAGAAAGGTGCATGTCTGCGTCTCTTTCTGTTGTAGAGGAATGTTCGTACTTCACGACATTAACTGGCCGGGAACACGAAGGATAACATGGACTGTGTATAACTATGCGGATGCCTTCAGTATTAGTGCACTGACTCACAGCGGTTCCATTGATTGCTCAAAATAATATCTATATTGGCAAATCCAATTAGCCAGAGTCGTACCGTACAGCATAGGCTGCCGGTCGGCTATAGCGCCCACCAACGCTAGAATCGGTCGAGTATTTGCGCAGAGCAAATGAACTTGCTAGAAAGAAAACACTTAAAAGAGTAACTATAGTATTTATTCTTGCCTATAACTAAACAAGTGGCAAAAAAATATAATGTCTTTAGACACTGAAACGGTACAGCCATCTTTTCTGGACGTATTTGTTGGCTGTTCGATGCGCCGTCAGTGAATCAGCTCATACCAGAATCGACATTAGATATGAACGACCGTCTAACAAACGTCTTGATAAGGGGCAATAGTACAGAAGCGTATTTCAGCTTCGGCAAGGGCCACAGATTCAAGTTTCCTATGCGTCGCTTAAACCGCCTAACAACAATATCTAAAGTCTCTCTCTCTTTCTCTCAGACTCCGATCGAACCGTTAAATATTATATACAGTTATTGTGTGGCACAGTTTAACTAGTCGATACAGATAAGGATATGTGACTGGCTGGTCCTTTCTCATCATGAAAACCTGTCTTACTATCGTTAGCAAGCAGCTCTTTGTCCTCGGATAGTCGCCTATTCAGCCATGTTGGGCTGCGGAATCATGTGGGCTCAAAAAAAATTTAGCCAGACTTTTCGCTAGAGAGAAACGCTCTCCGTTTGATATCAAGACGAACTATATAGCCTATACATCGTCACACAGATGTAGCATATGGGACGAGAGCTTTAGAGCTTCAGGTAACGAACCCAGGAAGTCAGAGGGACAAACCGGGCGGTAGTGGTGAACTATAACGGCGATTCGTGAGCTGCTAGAGACGAGGTTTGACTGCACTTCGATGGTAAATGCCTGGCCGTCCGTCGAAGCGAGAGCGTCTGTGTTTGTTTATTTCGATTTTATATGTGGGGATCACATGCTGCCAATGTGGCAGCAGTGGAATTGTAAGCAGTTAGAGACCTCAATTAAATTGGACAGAACTGGCCAAACTACAGTAGACGCATCGTGCTCCATTAGAAATGGCCGATAATAATAGTATTGCAGAAATAGAGTAACTAAAAATAATTTAAATTCCGGAAATGGAGAGTTAACCTGTTTGTATCGGTAAGAAACAGGACAAAAAAATACTAGGAATCGAAATTATTCGGAGACCGTCACGGAATCCGTTCGTGATAGGATTTATTTCAGTTCACTAATTCTACAAACATGATTCCATTAGCCTTACTAGAACACAGACAAAGTATTGCTTCAGCTCAGGGCTAGCCAGGAAATTTAGCTAGATAATCACCATTGTTATCACGATTACGTCAAAATGAATCTCCGGATCAGCTGATCGACGCATACTGTAATCTATCGTAAAAACGCATGAGTAGTAAGATGATTTTTCCATATTTATAAAGCTAGTCTCACAATATATGGGTTTTAGTGATTCTTTACGCTCTCGTATATTCTTAAATATTCTACAATGATCCGAGCGATACTTGCACAGAGAAAATTTTCTCTAAAAAACTACTAGAACACTACCTAGCTAAGCTTAAGTATCTATATGACAAAATCACATGTATAACTCTCGATTCGAGCAATTGACGGTCAGCGCCTTATGTATATGGAGTTATTTAGTCTCATAACGAGCAGACTAACCAGATGCTAATTTATTATACTGAATGAGCTGGGTAATAAAATCACTCAGCGTTATCATCGGAAAAGGCACAAATGCTCGGTATAATATATTATCCATATCTGTGCTAACGAATGTATCGTACCTTGACCTTTGACCGTAAAATTGTGATAGAAAAACGCAGGATTTTTCTGCAGATTTTCTTATTAGAATACTGACTTGAACCCTGTGGATTCAGACAATGGCAGACTGACGTCTGTGAAGCCTGATTATGCGTCTACCAAATTTTCGAAATTGGAACCGAAGCAGACTCGGAAAACGTGGGAATTTGCATTACTTTCGCAGGGGTCAACCCCGTATCCACCGCATCGAATGCTCGTATGTCTCCAGCGACCAGCGGACCGCTTTGTGTTGTTGCGATAGCCTTCCGGGTTATATAAACTGGAATGGGTACTTCGATCGGCTTCCGAACAACGACTTCTTGGTAAACGGGCACTTCGACGGGAACCTCGATGTACTGGGGTACTTCAATCACTTTGTGTACAGAGACAGGAACATACTTTGGGACCTAAAATTGAGAAGCAGATGTCGGAAATACAGTTGATATCACTGTGTTTTTCGCTGCAAATCTTCACATAAGGTATGAAGGGTTCGTTCAAATATGATAACGGATAGTTTTTGGTTCAGGAGATAGCTCGGATCTGATCATTCTGTTTAATTTAAAAAATGCTAAGAAAATGAAATATCGCTTTACAATTACATTTTTAGCTTTGTATTTTAGTTAAACAGTATAAGCAAGCATCTTATCTTCCATTCGAGCGGCAGTTAATTATTCTGTCATGTTTCCGGATAATCTAGTTAAGCGACCCGAGCTCAACGAAAACAAATTTAAGCGATCTCTAGAGGTACAAATTGACCTTGTTTGCCATCAATGGCTCGAGCCATAAAACATCACGGGTTAGTAAAATATCCCGAACAGATGGCTTATTACTTCGTGACAAATCCCAGGTGCTCCATCATTGTCAGAATAGTTATTTGTTTTTTCTTTACGTGTTTATTTAGTGGCCATATATCACGATGACGGAAGTCTTCTTTATTATGCTTCGAATTGATTTACGTATGAGCTCTTTGCATTATTTTTGGTTTATATCCTGAAACGCCTTAGATAACGAAGCTGAATGGAACGTCCTAGTTCGCTTACCACGTATGTAAAGCGCCAAACTACTGTTTGACGACAACGACTACGCAGCTGATGTAAAACTGGACCGTGCATAGTTACTGAATAAAAAATAATTTATATACGCTTCAGCATGCTTTAGACACGCAGAGGGATGTTGATTGGATATAATTAGACAAGGACAGAAAAAACGCAGCAAACACATGCATCATCACAGAAGGCCTTTTATCGAAGGTCGCCAGACCTTGGCAGACTGCCCCAGTCCGTATTTTCAGCCACCTGGCCAATAAGAGAATACTCAGGCTGTTAGCTTTAAGTCACTAACAGTGAAAAGATAAATGTTTACGGTACGACACAAGTGATTCCCTTGTGCACGTTTAAAGGAACACTAGAATCCTTTCCTTTAAACGCATTTGTGCGATTAAAAATCTATCATACAACGAAGAGCTATACGAACGCAGTATTGGTGACGAAAGTGACCCTGAGCTAGGCCACTTCAGCCGAATAGGGTAAATGTAAGCTTGATATATTCGTGTATCATGTTGGGGTACGGATAATGAATGAGCGACATAAAAACAAAGCTTGGAAGAGCTCGACTAAATAACTATTGTAATATAGTAATATCTAGTTTAATGGCAATACCTAGTACACAATAACAAATGATAACCATTTGTGCATTATCCTATGGGTATAACGTTACTAGTGATATAGCTCAGCCTTGTAGCTCAGGTATCCCAAAGACATATATAGTAAACCTTAAATGTTATTTACTAAATGCACCCGTTACTTGTTTTGGGTCAAGTTGATTTGTGGTTACCGAATACGTTAGTTGTTGTGTCTTCATGACAAAGTAGGAAAAGCTTACCTCGACAGGAACCTGGATAGTTGCCTGTCCAGGTAGATTAGGCGGCAAATCCTTTGCGGCGTACATTGGCACCTGATGGTAGCGGAATACCGGATATGGGAAGGGCAATGGTACCCGACGAACGCTAAAGATTGGTTTAGGAAGCGCGATATGGTGCGGGACCCATCGGAAGTAAGCGGACCCTCCACTCCATATAGCCTTTGGGCCTTCGAACGCCTATAAATGCGCCACAAGGTCCATCTAGCCATTATAGAGCAAGTAGCTCGTTTGAAATTAACTTTATCTACGCTTGAATACCCTATAATATAGAAGTAGCAAATACGTAGCCTTTACCGGATCTATGTGTTAAAAGCTGCGTGTTAACAAAAAACAAAACAAAATTAAAATTCCCTATAGTGAGGCAATAGAATTCATTAATCGTTATTTTAAAGAGTTGACACCAGAAACATTCATGATACAGCTTATGTCTAACATGTCACCAAAAGGGATGAGTCGTTGGTAGCTGTAAATTTTATTCGCGTGCACCACATAAGCTGAGGAAATCAGGTGCACTCTAAAATGTGCTCACATATATTTCCTCTATGCTTACGGGTCTCTATTTATTTATTTCTTACTGCCCTACCAATCAGGGTCTGTTCTGATATCTAAAACGATTATGGCGCGGTAAAAAGTAAAAGCAGATTGTGTAGAAATTCCACTGCGCTGATGCTTTTTATGCCATGTCTAAGTACTTATAAGCCCTGCTAAACCTTGAGATCAACTAGATCAGCTCTGATTCATCGACATCAATCACGGCTTGCGGCATATTCCATATACACAAGAGGAACGACGTTACTTAACTTAAAAACCAATGAGTAAATGTGCAACAATAATACCGGCAAATATAAAAGCGGCGCTCATGTAACGAGATACGCGTGCCTACCTGTATAGTGTTCTGGCTATGGACGCTCTGGTGAGCCTCTACAAAACCTAGGACAGCCACAACAACAATTCTCAACGAGCTCGGTAGCGTAAAAGATGGGAACATCGTCGTGACGCAGTCCTTCGAGATCCCTATTAGTTAGCAAGACATATAATCATCACTAGGTTATCCAACAAACGATTGAAACCCTCTACTTCCACTCGAATCACTGTCTTTACTTTTTACGAAACAACCTCACCGTCAATGCGTAAAGCGCAGAGCACCTTTAGTATGATACCTTTGAAAATAGCCTCTAAATATTCTCAGCAGGTCCAGCTGTCACGCTTATTTACGATAGCATGGCACTGTTATGTCCTCGCCGTATGTCGAAGGTTTCGTTGAAGGCAAGCGCTGTGCCTCGATCTACTTCGACGATGCTAAGGAATTACGTGCTCGAGTAGTTATAGAAGAAGATGTCACTTAGCAAATGATCTATTTGTCGTGAGTTCGACAGCAGTAACATTAGCCTCAGTCCGTAAGGCCGCCGCTACTACTGTAGCCGGCCTGCAGTGGTCTGCTGACTTCACAACGGCAGCGCCTTACTGCGGTTTAGCCAGCTCGGAATCGATTCCGCAATGATGAGCTATTTAACCTTATTCGCGAAGTCGTTTATATTCTCACGCTCGCTATTGCGAAACTCAGTATTATTCTCCAAGCAATTTAAAAAGAGGCGTTTGATGTCGAC
The DNA here is from genome assembly GCF_002443255.2 of Varroa destructor. Classification (NCBI taxonomy): domain Eukaryota; kingdom Metazoa; phylum Arthropoda; class Arachnida; order Mesostigmata; family Varroidae; genus Varroa; species Varroa destructor. Next base: position 16,970,811 of record NW_019211457.1, on the reverse strand, counting down.
TGAATATTTCAGGGCAAATATTTTATCGGGGGCATTTCTTTAGCTAAATAGCATCAGGCGGAAGAAAGAGCGCTTGCAGTTTTGCTGGCGATGCCTCAACATGCTATTTTCGCTTCTGCCGCAATGGAAGGGAACCCCGTGGGAGAGGTCCCCTGGCGACGCGCTACCGCTACGCTGTTGTTGTTATTGTTGCGCTTACCGTCGTTAAGGTTATAGTTGCGGTAGTAGCAGTAGCTGTTGTTATAGTTGTCTGACTTTTCAGTTAAAGATCGATTGGGGGGTCCTACCGCTTGTCTAACGGTGGAAATAGTCGACTCTCTTTCTCTCTCGCTAGGCCATCTATTTTACGGTATCAAAAGACGGATGCCCACGGCTGATGTTGGGTTGATATCGTTGCCATTCATGTGGTGATGCTGCAATCGTATCGTTGGCTACCATTTCATTGCATACATTGGGTGTGCGTGTTTAGGTATGCCCGTATGTTCTAGCAAAGTTTCTACGATAGAGACCGAGCTGTTGACAGACGGCATAGCATAAAGTCGGCAGAAGCAAACCACGGCCATATTGATGGTGTCCGTGCATATTCTTTACTTTGATTCGATCTTGACATGCTGCCGACGGCGGCCGAAGCGCCGATATTTACCGCGACGCAGTCACTGTTATTGCACCCGATGCTGATGTTAGCAGTAAACGAGTGAAATGTCGAAAGAAGGAGGAAAACGATGTTAGTATCTATTGACGATATTCGGCACACGTAACCATCACGATGAGCAGCTTCGTCTGCGCGAATGGCCATCAACGTCTGGACCGGGCTTGAGAGCGAATGGACGGGAAGACCAAGTGACAAACTAGGATAAGTGGGCCGACATGAACTGAAGGGTGCAACTGCGTTCGTAGGGAAACGGGATCGATTTGCAGACATCGGCCGATAGCGATCCCCGCTATTGCTCCTACAAACTGCTGTAGCCTTTCCGGCTGTAATAAAAGGTTCTGTCGCCAGGTAATAATCAGTGGCCACTATCGACCGACAGGGTGACCACTATTGCTTATCGTCGTTACTCGGTGCCGTTTGACACGTTGACGGCTTGTGCCTTAAATAAGCGTCGCCTATGGAAACCAGCTATATCACCTCCAACTGATAACCAAGTTAACTGTACAAACTAGATACATGTATACCTACATACATACGTATAGTGAACGCTCTTTCATGCAATATGATGCTGTCCGTAGCAAACCATCGATCGACCTCCTCTGTTATCGATACTTGGTGCGGTAAGTAGTTACGTTTCCGCGAACGCATATAGGCCTATTGAAATTCCTGCTGTTGTTAATGTTTGAAAACTATTGAGTATAAAAAATCAAAAGAATAGTTCCTATTAGATATTAACTCATCACTCGAACGCACAGAATTACGGTTCATCACTGCGTCTGTTCCTTCCCCATCGACATAACGTTCGAGCATCCAGATTTTTAACAAAAAACTTCTGACGATATCAATGTGGATTACCCCAGATAAGATTTTCAGTGTTCACCAAAGCTTCGCATCGAAAATTAGCCTTCTAGTGCGAAACGTGGGGTCTCTTTATTTAATCATCTCTGTAAACTAAGTAATTACTCTGGTTTCTATTATACTTACGGAATTCGCTTCATTGTTTCTAACTTTTCATATTGCATTAGTTAAGTGGCTTGAACGAATTCAGACTTGCAATTTATTCAGTTTTATTTTTACGGAACTGTAGTTATCTGCGTCGTGATAAAGACTTCTACGGCACCATCATGCGACCAGTGTACATGTTTCCTACCTATATGTGTGCCGCATGTGCGTGCTAACTCCAGTGGCGTGCGTTGTGGAAGGATAATTGATTTAATATTTTATTGTAGGCTATTTCTTTTCAGGTAAGCTTTTGTCTTCTTAATGACGAAATCCACTGTCAACCGTTGGGAAGACCGTGCAACGCTCGATCCTTCGCCGTAGCGTAGCCGTTCGAATGCTGCCTTGTGTTCGTCGTTTGGCCAGTCGTCGTTGCTAATCGGGGATTAGTTTCTTGGGTCTCTCCTACGTTTTTTTACGTCATCCTCTTCCGTTCACTAATTCATATTTCGTCTAAGAATAGCTCGCGATCGCTCTATTGTGAGGCGGATTCGTCCGGACACTGCTAACTATCGGTGAAAAATGATGATCGATGTGTCTATTATATAATATTTATGTCATTATATGTGTATATACGTTGCAGATCATATATATCTATATATATATATATATATAGGAAATGGACGTCAAGTCAATAATTAGCTACATGTATATATCCATTGGTTCATATAATGAGATCACGACGTTTGTAGAGCTGCATTCAATCTTATATTCGTAAGAACTTATAACAGTCCTACGCTACTTAATTCCGAGTTTGTTCTATTGGATCTGATGGCTCAAAATACCATCATTAGCGAAAGTAATGCAATTGTTTGGCTGTAAATTTTTGGAGCTGAGGTATCAACAATGCGGTGATTTATCACTTCCGAATGCTGCGTTCACGTTGGTATATCGATTGCGCCGTCTCTGTCCCAATAAGGGTACGTAAATGGCGCGTTTGCCAAATTAAACCTATTACCGACAGGTGTTTGGTTGGGTCGCTTCGAAGTTGTAAGTATTCAGAGATATCGGATTCTGTTTCCCAGGAGCGGCCTAAAGTTCCTAGCTTTTGTTTTCTGTATCCCTGTTTTAGATTGAATTGCTTCGACGCGCACAGTGTTCGTTGAAACCGACGCCAGAGTTGAGTAAAATTAATGCAGTACGGATCTTAAATGGGTTTTCAGAAAATTTACTCAGCTCTTTGGAGTCAAAGTACACAGAGTTTCGCAGCGTATCTGTTCGCCAGCTTTGAGACGTTAATCAATAGTGACGGTTATTTTACGTTTTTCGGCAGAACTTATTATGTGTATAACTAATTCAGTGCGCTCTCAATTTGTATGGCGATATGACGATAGGAGTGGCCGTCCCTTGGCCTACTTGTTCGATTGTCTATGTATTTAGTGATAGAACGTGATGGGCAGGACTGAACATTTCAATTCTATGCGCTAGCCGTGGGTTAAAAGCAGAGCGTTTTACGTGATGATCTAGCGATAATTGATGATGAGATGAAGAACTAGAACAATGATCAGATGTCATGTCGAAATTGGTGCTTTATGTTTGCAAACCCGAGGCTTACTGTCCGTAGCGCATTTTATAAGTATATTTTTAGCTTTTCTGGATAACATTAATTAAAATAAGTATGACTTTTACTGGTTATTTCTGCCTGCAAAATATTAGAACATGGACAAACGCATGTAATATATATATATATAGATACATATACGTATATAAAATGAACTTACTTATGTATTACTCGATTAGGGTTACTGGTGAACACCATTATGCCAAACCTATACATTATTTTTTATAGAGTTTCTCTAGGAAAAATTATTCATTTGTATTTATTACTATTTAATTGTTAGGACAATACTAACAATTAACTGGCTAGAAACTATCCACGGAAGAGAAAGAAAAAAATATTTTTGCGAGATGTATTGGGACATCTATACCCATTATTTTCCAATAAAAATATTGTACGTTTTATCCATTAAAACACTTTAATAATGTATTGTCGATCGTTCAGTCGAGCGGACGAGTAAAATTTATAAATATTATTTATTTAAATTACAGAATTATTGCATCTGTCGTGTTATAATCTTCCTAAGACGCTTAGTAATTCAGTAATAGTAAATAATGAATTGAAGGTCTAACTTCTATTGACTAATAAAAGTAACCTTTACTTGTATTTGTGTACGTAAGTAAGAAATAAATAATAACAGGCTGCTGTCACGCCTAATTCTAAGTGCCTGATTTAAATAAATACAATATCGTTTCTAGCCGCTGCTGCTGCCTTTAGTCATTTTTGAAACTCCACTCCAGTAAGCTCTTAGGACCGTTAAGGACAAACTATTCGCAAAAAAAAAAAATCACAAACAAATATAGTAGAGCTTGACGCCTGCTAGCGGCCGCTGTATAGAACTCGTACGCTTTGCCAGTATATTTATTCAATGTAAAGAGGCCATGAGACCCATCATGTCAGACGTGCGCAACGTCTAAAACCATTTTCGATAGAAAAGAGAAACACTCAGTTGCGTAACGTCGGCAGCAGACGAATTTCGATACTTCATAGGGGTAGTTTTCATGAACTATTTCGTCGCGCAGCGTCTGCTGGCACGTACGTGTCGCACAAACAAACGGCGACGTGCGTATGCATCCACCGGAGCTCGTAATAGCGACAAGGACTGTTAATACTCCATTGAGAAAAAGGCAAAAAACTTCCGCCTTAGCAGGAGTTCAGCTGTTACTGCCTTGCTTTAAATGCATCAAAGTAAGACTAAGTAGCTTAGAAGAGCGTTCAGTCATTGTCATTTCTATCTCTACATTAAGAAGCGTTCACGAAAGACCTTAGGCATAACTAAACTTCCTCTCTCGCAAATAGCCCATCTTTGGTAACTTGGAAATTATTCGACAATCGAAAATGAATACACGTCGGTTGATAGGTGTCAATCGCCGTAGTGGAGCATTTCATAAAATCAATGCAGGCATAAAATTTAGCACTTATAATTCAAATAAAATAAAAATAAACACCATCTGTTTATTATACGGAGCAAGCATAGGCCAACATTTGCCAGTCTCGATGAATTATGGCGTCCAACTGGACGACAAAGGTAACTTATATCCATTACGCGCGGCAGAAAGTGAATAATATTTTCAGTTTATCTGGCCATATTAACTCGACGGTGCTTATTATAGATATCCATTACGACGAAAACGCTTACCACAGCCATACGCCAACGATAAAAAGCCGGCTTATAATAGAGTTATGTAGCGTGCGATCATTTTTAAGGAAATGATCTCAAAACCTTATTTGTATCCAGTAAAAGCAGTCCATCAGCACCGCACCCCAAGGTCCCGAAACAGCTCTTAAAGGGAAGCATGATCTATAAATGGGTTTTTACTGCCTGACTAAACAGTTGATCACTAACAACGCACTGCACGGAACAAAACCCTTCGAGCAGGCGCTTAAGCGACGCCGGTTTTTGATGCGCTTATTATCGCAGATTAGATATATTGAACTGATAACAATAACAAACAACCTGCAAAGTATTTGTTAGAGTGCGCTTATCGTTATAATGGCACTGATCTTCAATTTTCTTGTCTCTACCTCGCATTTTAACTGATATATAGCTTAAAAATGACGCAAAATTTGAATATTATACATTTTATAGCCCGTTTTAGCAAAGAGCACAGCATGGCACTTTTGTTAATAGTTAGAAGCTGAGAGGCAATCCTTTACGATCGTTGAACAGCCACATTAAACGTTTGTGTGAGAAATTACTAACGACGTTTGGCCGTGTTTTTACAAACGACACTCCCAGACGACGGCTCGAGATCAATGAAGACATTCTGATACGAAAACCCGTCTCTATTTCGTACCATTGAAGAGAAAAGCATCCTCTGCAGATTCCGTTTGCGCTGACCATTGTCGACATCCTTACTGGAATAGCACGCAGCTGTAGGCAAACTCCAGTGTCTGATAATAAAGTATACTGAAAATAGTCCCAGTAACCTCCGCTAATCAAAATATATCAACAGGAAGCACGTATATAATAGAAATGGCCAGCAATATGTATATATTAGGATATCGGATTTTTGGCAATACATCAATAGTTCCTGGCCTTTTTGTCCTTCGAATTTGGAAACCTTTTAGCTTTAGCTATAACTCGCCAATACGGCGGAGTATCTAGTCGGTACATAATCATATAATCGGTGTATGTAACTTACACGTAGTTGTTATTTCACATTAAGCTTTCGCCATGTATGTGTATGTAATCCATAAAATATTGTCATCGCGGCTAAGACAACCGCTTGTTGCCTTCGTTTCGGGTTCCCCCGGCTTAGCTGCACACGACACAAAATACCCCGGACCGTCCGCTCGACGTTTCGCTTTGCAAAGAAGTTCTTGTTCAGAGGAGCTGATATTGACGACTGACGGTAGCTGAGGAGGGTTCCATCGAATGTCCGAGTCATCGACGATTACTCTTCTCTTCAGATCGATCTGTTCGGGTCCAAAAATTATCGAGGCAACTGGGAAGGTCAAAAGCCTGTCGTTTGTTTTATTCCTCTACCGTTTTAAACTGGCCCCCTTGCAGTTTGTTTTTGCTCGAAGAAGCTGGGAAAACAGTAAGATGCTGTAATGATTGGAATGAAAGGGTACGTTCCTTGTGAGGTCAGGCTTTGTCTTTTTTCAGCATAAATATTAGATAACCGTTAATAGAATCTACGGAATTCGATGAACAAAAACCCTTTGGAAAGGATGCCATGAGCGTCACTGAGATGAAGATTAAGGTTCATGCTGGACGTCCCTTGTAGCTTCTAGATGCGATTAAAATGATGCGTATGTCACACCAGTGAGCCCAAAATCCAAGAAATTAACTAAAACGACCCTATTTTCTGAAAAGCGTGCTATCCTAAAGAAAACAACTGGCACTCGTTTTCTTATCATTTATATATGTCCTAGTGCTTCGGAAACCTACGAATATAGCCTGTACAAAAGGCAATTAGCTGTATACAAAGCTTTTTTGAAAAATCTTTACAGAATTTGAGAAATACACCGAAGTATAGTTTTAGAAACGCTTGTTCGAGTAGCGCGTTATTTATTCATTTATGCAAACATTGACGGAAATCAACCGTAGATTTTTCTCTATCGTCTAGTCACAGGCTAAGCAACTTAACAAACTGAACGGTTGAGAACAAGACGGGAATAGATATGTACGTTACCCTTAACTGGGATTTTAGTTACGCAAGGCTGTATTCTATGGCAGATTTGGATGTTCCGCGTTGCTCGTTTACAGTATCTTGTTTATAGAACTTTTAATAACTACAACTTTGGCAAAGAAATAAATCTTGTATAATCATTGTATAATACGACAGGTGTTTCCATTTTTACATTGTAGGTTACGGTCGTACCTGAGTCGAATTTCTGTTTAGGCTTCGTACATTTCTTTTACATAAATTACATTTTATAACAATATCGTGGAGAGTCTAGTTGCTATCTACCATAGCAATAATAACAACAATAACCCGTTTGTTGCAGTAAGCCGCGGCATGCACCTCACGCATGACTCATCGGTCACGAAATGGATTTTTTCAGTGACTGCCAGCTATTGTCAGTTGATTTCGATCGGATCTTCCTCATTCTCTCCTTTTGAAAGATTGTGCAAATCGGAGCTGGCTGAGCAATAATTTCACCTTCATCGTTTGCCTCACCTGTGTTGTCTGTCCAGCTTCCAGAATAATTTATCGTTCATCGTCATACTCTTGTATCCGTCTGCAGTTCCCTACGGAGCTCCGCAGTTAGCCAATCGGAGCACTGCAAGCCCGAGAAAGCAAATCGGTCGCCGCCACCATCATCAGAAGTTGCAGTCTGTTATTTTTCCCGTATCACATCAGTTGCCGGTCTGTCGCCATGGCTCTGCGGTAAGGTCTTCGTCATTATGGGAGAGGCAGCATTAATCGTAGCGAGGATGTTGTTTTCAGCCGGTTCCGTCCCTCCTGCTCCCCCAACCCACTCCCTGACCCTGCGATAATTGTTATGCTGTTTAACATTTGTTCGACTCGTGGCTGCTAGGACGTTCGAATCGTTGAAGACTCTGAGGTTGGCTTTGATTGTCTGCTTTTTTTTACTGCTTATTCTGCCTGTTGGTTTCGTGATGGCGGTGATATGAGAGTAATTACGTTGCCTGTTCGGTGGCTGGCCATGAAAAAAGCGAATCTGATCCAAAGAAACACCTCAATACCGGTCTGCGCCGCGTGTTCCACCGGTTGTTGAACTCTGCCAACTTGTATCTGACCAGACCCAGTTCCTTCTCTCTTACGTTGTTTTTGCTCGGAAAAGTAGTTGACGGCGTTTCGTAACGAATCACGACGGGCTGTTCTTAGAATATATATTGCGATCATGCAACTATAGGTACAACGGGTGACAATATGTAATATTATAGTTCTGTACTATAATGCATAGCTAACGGAAAATTGCAATAGGTTGTATATATCAATGTTGTCGACTTGCGATCTGGCGTAACGTTAAGGTATGCTGAGCGTGCAGACCGAATCTAGAAGATGGATGGACGGTGTACACGCTTGACCTCCAAACAAATACAAATGCTGGTTCAATTGCAGCTATGCAGCAACTAATTCAATACCCAACTAAAAGATATCAAGACTATTTACAGAAAGCCCGTCTAGAGATGGATCCATCTGCATAGACCCCACGAAAAGAACTTGAAAAAACTGTAGCTTTCACAGTGTCAAACGTTGATTCTAATTTCGTGACCATATTTGATTTGGACCTAAAGTAGCCGTGATAGTTGCTATTTATATATATACATATATATATATATATATATATATATATATATATATATGTATATATATATATGTAAAAGATTTTTTGTTGTAACAAACGGCATAAAAATCAATTTTGTCGCTATTTCTAGAATTTTCGAAAAAAATCATGGCTAAGTTGCGTAGCAATCGATAGTAAGTATATAGTATACCTTTTCGTGTCAATCTGCCAAAGTTACGGCTTTTATCGAAGGCCATGATATTAAGTACTGACCTTAATTTTGCAGTCAATGAACTCAGGTTAAGGTCACGCGTGCTAAGGTGCACTATTCCAAGGAAAATTCATTTAGAGAAGTAGTGCAAATAGATGATGAGAGTAAATGTATTTGCCACAGAAGAAAAATGATTAATGTTCAAACGAGCCTAAATTTGGTAGGAACTGTTTAATATATAAAAATATTAAACTTACATATACGTATGGTACTAATAGATATACACATCTATATACGTACAAGCCAGCATAATTTTATGTACTATAACTTGAGTCAAACAAAGTGCCCTTAGATACGCGTTATGGTAATGCACCTAAACAGCGTCGGTAGAATGTACGGCTAAAAAAGCTTATCTTAAGCCTGCTCTGAGCATTTCAATGGCTGGCCTCAATGTTTTATGACAGTTATGCCATCAAAGACGGTCATGTCCTATCAAGCTGTATGGCGCAAATTTACTTGTCTTCGATCATGTGGCGTTACGACGTGTTCCGCATGCAGGAAGGATCTGATAAGCTACAGTTGAAATGATCCTGGCGTCTATCCATTGTACCCGCCATTGTTCACCCAAGTCCTATGGTGGATAGGCCGGCAAAACGTCGTTCAAAATTCTGTTGATGATGGCCGGTCCCTTCTAAACTATTCGCTTAATAGAACCATTCTGGGCAGTTTTTTAAACAATGACATATCTTCAGTTGTCGTATGGCTCAAACGCTTGATACAAAAGAAGAACAATTAATGCTGTGTTCTATGAAGCTGATACCATGAAGAAGCAAAACCCTTTACCTACTATCGGACGCCAACTGTATGGTAATTTGGCGTAGTGCTTGTGGCGGCATCTTGTCACATGTGTAAGCATTGTCGACAAAGTTCATTGAATAATTAGATATAGAAATATAGTTTGCTTTAGGCATTTGTCTACTACGGAAAGTTCTATTGTGCCCATATCTGCTACAGGTTTCACTTGAGGCTAAATTTAACGAAATTAACTCGTTTATGTTCCTAATTCGTTATCACGAGTGGGTAGGAACAGATGCGATAACGGAATTCATAGTTGCTGTATAGTCCTGTCATGAGTACGGGACCCTGCATTAGAACAATACAATAACGCTGCGTTGAGCCCGTCAACGCGCCAAGTGATCGGTTATGATCCACTCAATGCATACGAGTAAATTGTGTCTCAAAATTGCGATACCACTATGAGCTGGGCTTCGTTTACATGTACCTCTAAATAGACTTCAGAAAGGAGAACTTCGCCGAAGCAACGTTACGTTGTGTAATTACGTCACGAACGCGCGATGGGGGGTTAAGGGCTTTTAGCAGCCATGTAGATCACGTAAGCTCTCGAAGACGATAGAGTATAATGAATGCGCTTTCTGTTGGCTCAAGATAAGATTCTTAAAACACGTTTTTTAAATACAGCTGTAACAAAAACCCTGAAGACGAAAAGCAAATAGCGGGTCTTCCACGCACTGAGCCTAGGATAGATGAAATCATATGTAATCGATTGTAGATCCATTGATGATCCATAGACTGTGCGACCGTTAACACCAAAATACCGGTATAAAGCACACCTTTACCATAAAAGACAGGAGAGAAAAAATCATGACAACAACAAAGGAAGAACGTCGTTACATTTTAATTGGTTTCAACTTTTTTTCGGCTGGCTAAATAAATATTGCTCCGGGACATTTATTGGCAGAATATAGAAGATTTATTGACAGATCGTACGCGACGAGGGCATATAAGAACGAGAAGTGAGTTTATTGTAATGTTATGGATTATGCTTACCAATAGCACTTACATAACTCACTCATCTTTGATCGCAACAAATATGTTTAAATAAATTTGTAAACATTTTAAATAAATAGGAACTAACTTTTATTAAGGTTTATGCCGTTCTGAGAACTAGACAGACATTATTGTGAGCTGTTACCGCAGGGAGATTTTTCAACTAGAAACCAAGTTTCCGACAAAAAAACAAGCTTACCAGCTCAAGTGCCGTATCATTTCAAAAACACTCCGCATGAATGAAAAAAGAGCCGTTGTGGTTCTCTACGTGTCAACACACCTGTTAGTAGTTACTTTACGCATGTAGAAAGACTTTAACATAAACGTCAAGCGACAGTGGGATATACAGTTGCCGCATATTTTTGACTGTTCCTATTGGACAGCTAAATGTGATTTCTATATTTTCTTCTAAAGAGCGGTTTTAGCGAGCGCCAAGGCTGAGCTAATGATTACGTTATTTAGTTCTTCGTCGTTGTTGGTGCTGATACGTTTTGCAACTACGGTACTTTGCAGTACGGAGAACAGCCTGCATTCTATCGGGATTCGTTTACCAGTTTCTACAAGCAAACCTTCCTATTGAGCACGACCGTTAGATTTGGATAGGTTATATACAAAGCCGTAACTATACACTGTATGGCATTGATGTCACTTGTACAAGTAATTTCGTACAGCCTCAACTATCTCGGCTTCGACGTTCGATGCAAATCTCGACGGACTAGAACCCAGTCCGGACTATAATTTATCCTGTCGTCCTTGAGATAATTATGCAGATTTACAAAGCCCACATATTCAGCAGGCCTAGGCGAGCAGAAAAATACGTTATCTCGCTATTGTAGCTACCGCTGCACTACTGAATCCTTGACATTTATTCTGATTATTCGAGCATCGTAATAAAGAGTTGTCTGTAGAGAAGCGAGTACTGTTCAGAGCTGATACGATTACACTGCTACAACAGTGGAAAATTGACCGGCGGCCTGAACTGTGAAGGCCGCGACCAGCAGCTTTTTTTCCTCTTTATATTCATCTACTGACTGTATAAAAGCCGATTGAAGTCCACGCAGGGTCACATTTGCTCACAAGCGATAGCAATATCGCATCGTTATGTTCGCCCTGGTGAGCCGCCTATCTCTTTATACACTCCAAGATCACATTTAACAAGGTTTCTTCAACTTAGGAGAGCGCCTTCACTATCCTCAGAGAGTTTACTCTCTGGTGGGAAGACGGCGTCCTTCGTTTATTCTCGCTGTAAATGTGCACTGCTTGAATATGCATATCTAGAGAAGGTTCGAACTAATGTAATTGTTGTTGTCATCGGCTGATGCAGATCTCTTTTGGCTGCCGCATCTCCTGCTTTCGCAGGATTCGGCTATTACGGCTATGCTCCCGGCTACACCACGTATGGCGATGCCCCTGCCTACGGCCATCATGCGTACGCGGCCCCTGCATTGACCACCGTCCACAAGACTGTTGCCGCTCCTGCCTACACCTATGCCGCTCCAATTGCCACTGTAACTGGCCCGGTTGTCAAGACCGTTGCCGCAGCTGCCCCTATTGCTACATGGACTGCCTCTGGCTATTGCGGTTAGGGAACGTATCTTGTCGTCAAAAAGTGAAGCTTCTTAGACTGGAAATAGAACGGAATCCTACGCCATCACAAACTCCCCGATCTCTCATAACATAAACTGGTGGAAGAATGAGTAGACAAACAGCGTTCGGTTAGGGCTGTGTTTATGAGTTAAAATTGAACTGATCCAATCCTGATTACAGACGGAATCTCTTGACAAATAAAAAGCACAGAGTAAAGAAAACAGCTAGTGGTTGTTATTTCTAGCAATAAATTTAGGAATGCTTCAGCATTTAGCTTAAACATTCAGGGTATCTCCTTTATTTGTTTGCGAAATTGATGTTTATTGTCTGAAATAACATTGGCAAATACCGGTTAGAAGTGGAACACATAAAAGGTACGATCAGCTTTTGAAAGCTATGTAAGAAGCCTTCTCCGGTATCCTGTATGAATATGGAATCTTTTTATACTCTCATTTTCAACGGTTGGAACATCTCCCGACTCTACGAGTTAATTAGAGGTTTGTAATCCCCTTAAGAACTTCTATGAACAGGCCACAGCGCACGTAGAGGAAAGCTGAATTCAAAAAATCAACGGCTAGGGCTCGTCGTGTACGAGTTTAAAAGGAGAAATTTAGGTTGCGCAAGTAAATCACATGTACAGGCAATAGAAATCTAATACACACTGCGCGTATAAGCAAGGGTTTAACGATATATTTTTCAAATGATGACAAATTCTGCTAGAGTCTCCTTATATAGCCACAATAAAAAAAAAAGTGTAATAAATTTAAAAAAATCGAAGGTCACTTAAATTGTAAGAGCAGCGTGACATTTGAAGCTATCTATATTAATTTTAATACGAAAATACCCAAGATAGCGCAGGGCATTAAAGCGTTCAGGACCAAAGCGTAACTTGTGTCTATGCTTAAGGCCGAACTTTGAATTGCTCTAGGGAAACGTGCAGCTCATAGTTTATAGTTGTCGATGCAATTTAGATTTACTGTTATCTGCTTGTAGAAACGAAAGCGGGCCTCAATACTTTCCGTGCTACGAGCGATGATCGTGGTCAGCTGCCTTTCCATAGGTAAGGGATAACTGTCGATTACTAAATTTGCTTTCTGCTTTTCGACTTTTCGAACATACTGTAATACGGCAATCCGCCCGATCTTTTGTGACAAACCAATCTTTGCGATATGTATAATAGCTGAAAAGTAAGCTGAAAATTCAATATCGAACCGAAAGTCTCAAACGAACACAGAGGGCAAATATTTTGGTATGAATTAACATTGTGTTCTGACTATGAACGCTAGGGACTACCGTGTGCAGCTGAAATGAAGGTTCCACAACGAACCTTTATATAACTTGAATGATGAAATTAAGTTAAGAAGCGTGAGAAGGTTTTGCTAAAATTTAAGAGATCTAAATGTCTCGTTCTGTAAGTTCCTTTTTCGGCTTCGTTCTCATACGTTTTTTCAATACAGCATCGTCAAAAAACGAGGCTTATACGTACGAACGGCATATTGTACGCATTTCGAGGTACTGTGCCTTGTTACGAATAGCAGCGGAATAATTAATAATGAACACACAGGATAAATTTGAATTTAGTTATACATTAGTGCTTAATGATAGATTACGTCACCTAAGGCTGGAAAGATACTGGTGGGAAATTGGGCATTCTTATTATGCTTTAGTGACTATCTATCTTGACGAATAGCCGACATAAATCGCAAAATTTTCGGAATGACTGCTCTATCGAACTAACCAGCGTTCTACAAGGCAAGATACAATAGAGACATATACGATAAATGTAGATAAAAATTAAAAAAAAAAAAGCGTTTAATTGTTGTTCTAACGAGCGACCCGTTGTCATTTGCTCTGCCAGTAACTTCTTGTTGTATCTGTTTGCGTTTCATGACTTCAATACGTTGTAGCCTGCTCCAAGCCTTCCCATACAAACACAATGAATAGCCACCGGCGGAAGGATACGTCTAGAGGAAGTCATCATAACTTCGATCGTTTGTTTAAGTTACGCAGAAAACGATTATTACAAAATATGGTATCTGTCCTAAATAATATTGCGAATTATTATCGTATCTCCTATAGCACTAAGACGAATCTCGATTTTTGAATCAATTTTTAACGGACGGATCGTATAAATTGTTGGCCTGACACGCATCTAGTCTGTCCTAACACAGCTCAAAGTAAAGATAATTTGATTCATAGAGACCTAATTGTAGTTCGCATTTGTATCAGCACCATGAGTTTTGCCAATTCGAATTTAAAAAGCATTATCTGAATTTGGCAGTAATCTGTTACATACAAGATAGTCTGATACTGCACGGAACAATACATTATGCTGCGATACATTAAAATGTATAACCACTGATAGTAAATAGCATTCGTTAATATTATACAATCCGGTTTCGGTGAATTAATGCTTGCGTGCGCCATCTTTGTCTAGCATTTTCTAGTTCACAACAGTGAACAAATCGACTTCAGGAGGAAATGCTTCTCGCTTAACCCGGCAGCCTCGTGATGTAATGCATAGAAATCTTATTCGAAATTTCAGGTCTTTGCCACGAACTTCGGTACCTCATACGCCAAAGATGAAAAACGGCAAATCCCCCACATGGCATGCCCTTCCGCAAGTACGCGTCTCTAGTGCTAGCAGTCTCTGACAAGGCGAAAATATATTCCGACAATCATTAGGACGGTCCGTAACGGACAACCGAAGCCTGCAGAATAAACAAGATATCATTTGAAAACACGCAAGCGAGACGCGCATCTGTTACATTGTGATGGCTGCATCGGGTTGCTAACCGTAACTGGTCGAGTCGTAAAGTCATACAAAAAGGTCTATTCGGTGGCCGGCCAGGAATATGTCCGCGATCGGCTCTATCGAGTATTAACGATACGCAGATGTAATGCTTCTGCAGGACTACAAATGTTTTCCAAAGAGAAACATGAACGTTTGCGCCCTCTGCTGGAACTCGCCACAGTTCTTTTAGGGGATAAAAAAACGTGGGTTCAAACAAAGATGCACGCGATGGCAAAAGCAGAGCTGTTAAAAACAAAATATTTTTTATAATGCTTAATCTTTGAATGTATTTGTGTATTATATCGGGCCTTTACAAGTATTATACTTATTAGAAACAATAAAACTAGCATCAGCTTCACTTTTATACCCTACCCATAGCGAGATTTCAATTCTAGGGCCAACAACGTCCTGGAAGGGTGAGGGACTTTGACTGTTATCGCTACGAGTGACTAAAGACGATGCTACGTTCCAATCAGAGCGGTACAGAGAGAGCCTTTCGCTCGAGTCCTAATTGTAAGGTAGTGTCAAAATCAATGAATGAATTCGTTTCCACTGATTTCCTAGAAAGTAGCACCTCGGGATGAGCCTGTTTTAAACAAACAAGTACACTGTACATTAATGTGTACACAATTCACTTAAATAACCTTAAAGTAACAGATGTTACTTCCAAAGTACACTATTTATGTATTCGAAAATCCATATCGTTTTCAGTTCCGCTATTCATCTCCGCAGAAATAAATCATATAAATATAATGGTCATCTATGTGGGAAGAGTTGCCATACGTCTATTAAGTAGTCATGTCCTAACCCACCTTTATTACACTAAAAACTTTTGCCTGTTCTTTAAAAAATAACAACGCAACTTGCCGCTTCTCGAGGAAAACTACAAGAGTCGCTTCCATATCCGATAAATCGTAAAACCTTAGATAAATATCCTTTAGAATAGTTTGATTGTCTCTATATATAGAGAAACGTGTGCTCTATTATCGTCGTAATAACGGTAGCATCAAGAGTTAGATTCGTTGTGTCGTTCGTTCGAGATCCGTAGCACCCAGGCAAACAGAGTTAGGCCTTTGAACTGATGATGTTTTCAGGGAAACTGGCTCGTTCGTGCTCTATCTAAACAAACGTCCCCAGTCACATCGTTTTAAGCGTAAACTTTCCGCAGCGGGCAAAGAAATACAAAAAAATGGCAGTTTAGTTCAATCAAAAGCTTTTTCATCAGCACGCGAGGTTAGCTTGGCCAACATTGGAGTTAATTTGGAATTCGACATAAGAACCAGAGGGCAACAAGGCCCAATTAAACTTGACCTGTTTACCTTCTGTTTCTTTTTGCTGTACAAAAAAGCTCATTCAGAACGTTGGGGCATTTTCTAAATAAAAGAAAGTCACTTGGCAGAATTAAGAGATACTTTTCTAAAAACTAGGTTTATTTTCATCAAATTTAAGCCTACAAATATGCATCCGAACATTGAAATCGATGGAAAGTCAATAAAAAAAGTTTTTTTTTAGAAACTATTTTTCCATTGCGATGAGCATACGTAAAACAAATAAGTTATTTTAATTGGGATTCTGCTGGCTTCGATATAGCAAAAAAACTAGCACAGACAATAACCCCATTAACACTGCGCTACATAGATATAACTATGTCTAGACTGACAAAAGACTCGCCATGTTTCCCTAGTATCTCGTCCCCCGAAGGGAGCTCCACAAAATCAAGTCACATAGAAAATTATGCACATATCTGCAAGAGATAAATCGCAATGAAAGACCACACAGCTGATAAAATAAATTGCTACGAATGGATCCGAACTTTGCACTCCTCGTAGATCCAACTTCGCATCGCTGGTATCGGTCGTTGTGGAATTAAGCGCTGTCAAATAAGAAGCCATTGAGGTCCTCCTTCAGACGTTCACTATTTTGAAGTACCGTTTCTAGAAGCTGCCAGAATCAGCAACACTTTTTAGCCGATTTGCTAAAGGAATGATATCTCCTGTTACCTCTCTCTAGGAAAGATGTCATCCCTCGCCATTCTTCTGATAACGCGTTGACGCCGATGGCTCGTTGTCGTCGAGAAGGAAACTCTGTAAAGAAGGAAATTTGCTTTATGCTGTGCCGTCCGGGTCTGGGATTCTCCGAGGGCCCATTCGGGGCACACTTTTGGTATAAAAGCGAACCGGAGTCAGGAACTAGTCGTACTTTAATGCAGCTAGCTCTCATCAACACAACATCATGTTTGCTTTGGTAAGTATCCAAGACAAGGGCTCTTTAATAGGTCCGACGTCTATTAACGTATTTTATTCTCTGGAGACCTCTCGGCCCTTGCGCAATGCACACCTTATAAAGCTTGCATAACATCCATTCTCCATTTAAAAAATGGTCGAATTTTTTATTCGAATGTATCTGTTTTGTAGAAGCTTTTTGCGTAAAATGCACTGTGTATTTAAAAAAGTTGTCGTTGTTCATGCTCTATAGTCCTAGTTAATTTTGTGTAAACTAACTTAAGAGTCATTATACTTTGCCCGCTGACCTTTCAGTCCGCTCTTGCTTTCATGGCTATCGCCTCTCAAGCGTTTGGAGGCATTGCCTACACCGATACTTACCATTTGCCCTACACTTATTCCTACGGATACGCTCCGACGTACACGACCTACGCTGCGCCGTACGCGACCACGTATTCCGCACCCGCCGTGTCAGTACACAAAACCGTCCTTGCGCCGGCTGTCTCGTACAACCCCATCGTGAAGACAATTTCATCGCCCTATTACGGTTTCGGCTACGGAACCGTTTACGCTCCCCTTGCGAAAAAATAAAAGAGTGCAATGTAGCAGATGCCAAACGGACTTCAATCCAGACGGGTATCCGACGATGAATACGCCCCGATGCCTGACTGTCAGTTAGGGTCGTAACGGAATGAGAGCCACGTTTGTTAAGAGTATTCTAGTAGGATGATTTCGACTGGTTTGGGGACGACTATTTATTTGAAGGTCTAACAAAACAGATCGGGAAAAAGCTTTGTATTTGTAAAAAAAATTAGAAGTAAAATTTTAGTAAGATCTAATAAAAAAAAGTATAGCATAGTCAAATTAACATACTTGTGTCATCATTCATTTTCACGATTAACAGCTATGGCTTAAATGAACTTGTGTGCTTTTATTGACGTACGATTACAAGCCCACTTTTCGGCGTACTGCCGATCCACCAGAAAAACAGGTTGTGAACGAGTTCTATGCCCACTGTTAATGGTTACCTAACATTGTAGACGTCTCTCGAATAGTCTTCCCTATAGCTTCGTATATACTAATTACACGCAGACTGTAAAAATCAACTATTTATGATTTGGACATATTCCACAGTATATAGCGTTATGTAGACGGCACGCTTTGCTGTGTTTGGATGTTCTTTTTTCGAAGACGAGGGGACTATCTCGAGGAATCATACCGCAATTTGTCTACTATAAAAGATCAAGAGCAATTCACGTAAGATTTTAACCGTTTTTAAAAAAATGTCTAGAAGTACCATCTTGCGCGTACTTTTTGCAAAATTAGCACTAATCTACCAGAAACCATTGGAGCGCGTCCAAAATAGAATTGACGCCGACGCACCTTCTTCGCTGCACCAATTAACAGTAATATCAGCTAACCTTTTTCAAAGAAAAAGAAACCAATTGTCTAGCTACGCTAATAGAGAATATATTTTCAGGTCATCGATAAGCGATTTACTGAGCCTAAACTCAAAGCCTAACGGGGCGTTGACAGATGAATTAGAGAAAACTTACAACCGATAAACAACACTTGGGTACGACTACTAGGAATTTATAATCCTTATGTAATCCTACATTGTATGCGTTATTTTGTTTGCTGTCCTGGGCGTGATTTACTTTCAGGATCTTATTACTGCCCCGTTGCTCGATTACCGATAACGAAGATAAACCATGGAACTTATCTAGCGTAGCTCTATCTGTCGCCCATACTGTATATGATACATACCATATCAGAAACACATCACGGAACATTACAGCGAACAGTAACAAAATATAATATAAAAAATGTCAAAGTATACGAAAAAGTTTTTTACAATACGATAAAGTTAACGATTTATATATATATATATATATAATATTAGGATATAAATTTATTGTGTCTTTTTTCCAGTTCAGATACCATATTTCAGATTAAAAAGATCACCAATAGAAACCGAATTAAACGACAAAAAAAAAACTGTAATCATGGACTAAGAATCGATTAAAAAAAAAAAACGAATAAAAGAAGTACGGGAAAAATAGAGGAATCTTAACCTTTTTCTTTTTTACATTTAAATTTCTTACTATATATATTGCCACTTTGTCGTTAGATTTCGACGACGAAATTCTCGTATTGGGCATGTTCCGTGGTTCGGCAGTATTTTATTCCATTATGCTTTCCTTTTTAAACCCTATTCTGTTATAATCGATTAGGTTCGTTGTATACCAAGGGAAAACACGTTCGTATCTTCTAATATTCAATAGTAACTCAGAGTCACTAGACGGACGTATAGCAAAAGCCTATTTGCCGAACCTCTATTTACTCGCATTTGATGCTTGCCGACAAAAAAACTCTACTATCAAAATTATTGACGCAAAAAGGTAGCAGGTCTCTATTGTGTATGAGAAATGTGAATTTGGCAAAAGGAGCTGGAGAAACAGCAAAAAAACATAGTAAACCAAAAATAATGTTCCGGCTGTACAAAACCTGTTTAGAAAGTGGAGCTCAACTGTTAGGCAAGCAAAAGCGTTTGCTTTTTATCAAAGTGGTAACAGCAGAAACAAACATAGACTAGAGAGGATTAATTATTTTGAATAAAACTGTAAGGTAGTCGATTTCGAAGTAACAACAATAAACAAAAGATTCCAAGCACAAAAAAAAACACAAAGCAAAGATTTTTCTTCAAGTGAACAGAAGCTAACCAACTTCACACATTCCATAGGTGGACTTCGTCGATCTATAACAATGTTTTCTTCATTGGCAAAGTGTGTACACTGTGCAATTGGCCGCACTGTAAAAGAAGGAAATGCCCACTGATATAAAAAGATGCAAATCGCCGCCATCCCTGTAATACTGGGCGGCATTTAATGGCTTCATCTTATGGAGAAGGATTTTTTGATCGAAAGGAGATCAGTATACAACTCGTCCTAACTAATACTCTGCTAACTTTCATGCGTCTTTTTAGTTCCAGCCAGCACTCTTCTTCTTGGCCATCACCTCTCAGACCTCTGCCGACATCGCTCATACTGCCACGTACCACTACCTGGCTTATTCTGATAACAACAGATTTACGCTCGAAGACGTAACCTAAAAAGGCTACTCCTATCCACCGGCTTGCATTAGCTATTTGTTTTACCTTATCAGTTAAGTTAGCCAATAAGTAACTTTATCTCTATGCTATACCAGTACCCAAACTAGAGCGTGTAACGTAAAGCATACGTTTGCATAAAATAATATCCTTTTTAGATGAAGTATAACCCACTCTATAATGCGTGCTAGCAGTGAAACCTATCAATATCTAGCCAGAAACATTCGAATTATTCGAAATTATTATTATTACTTGCACTCAGCTAGTATTTGAAGTGACCCAAAGATTCATTATCGTCCTCGAGTCTGGTTGCTGTTTTAGAGACGAACATACCTATCGCTTTTTTTCTTCGGATATACCATAGAAATTTTTCAGCTTTTTTTTTGAAGTGCTTTATTCTTGGGATTTTGGGACTCCTCGGCCTGTTAGCAGCCCAACGTTAGGTTTTCCAGACTTCCTTTCGCATTTTTGAATAGTTCGAAACAGACCCTGCCTACGATCGTATTTCAACCTGACTGTATATAAAAAGTGTTTGAGCGAGACTATTTTCTTCAGCAGAAATGCGCCGAACTGCGTGTGGATTATTTATTGATTAGAAATGACAACGTACATAACACAAATAAATTATCATTGAACAAAAAGAGCATCTCTGAATACATATTATTCTTAAAAATCTACTAGGAAACAAGTATTTGGCAGTATACAGCTATCCATCAAGGATGGATTAACGATATCAGATAGGAACAGGAGGTGCAGATCTGCGGCTTACAAAGTAGCTGGATCATTTGCGCGGCACTTATATTTTTGGCTTTCCTTCATTTATTTATTCGGTTCGTCAAATAAAGAGACGGTCCCCTTGTCTACTTTTTATAGTAATGCTTGTATCGACCATAGATGGGTGATGCATAACCGTACCCTCTATACAGACCCCCGTAACCTCCGTAGTATGCGGGCTTTACAGCAGGAGCTACTACAAGGGGGGCCGTGTGGATAGTTTTGGTTGTGTAGGCATAGCTGGAGACCAGAGGCGCCTGAACGCAGACCGAAAAAACAAGAAGAAGGTAACGTTAGGATTGTGATAGATCCGCTGGATCAGTGAGGATTCTTTGGTGACCTTTAGAAGCTATGTAATGATATAAGATTGGGCATATTGCTA
Source organism: Varroa destructor (assembly GCF_002443255.2). Lineage (NCBI taxonomy): Eukaryota > Metazoa > Arthropoda > Arachnida > Mesostigmata > Varroidae > Varroa > Varroa destructor. The sequence continues at coordinate 16,949,470 of NW_019211457.1, read as the reverse complement.
ACTGTGGATTTAAACGCGGAAATTGTTTATCTGGTCCTCACGTACACTTACATACCAGTTAATTTGTTTTTGGCGACAATATTGCCTTTTATGCTTATATACAACGTGAAACAGTCTAAGGGCATTCTGTTTCAGTATCTCACCTTAACAACGGGTGCGGCGAGGTAGGGGGCACCGTAGGCAGCTCCATACACGTACGGTACAGCATGACCATAGCCGCCGTAACTTCCGTAATATGCACCCCCATAGGGATAGCCGGCTAAAACGGCACCCACCAGCACAACGAGAAGGGCGAACTAAGAGGACGAAGAAGCATTGCGACGTTACCAATTAAAATGAAAAACAGATCAATAGCGAAGTGTATTTAGGATGTGTAAGTGCACCTACCGTTACGTTATCGTGATAAGCGTAGCAGACAGATAAATAAGTTGGCTGATAGATTACCCTATCGAACAAATAATATTAGTCTCGAATAATAACCTCTGTCAGAAGAGATATTATCAGCATTTCATAAATTTGCAATGGTTAAATAATAAAACAACTCATGTAAGTGCGATTCTTCCTGGCGACATGTTCCTTCCGAGATTTTCGTTAAAAATATTTTCTTTAAATGCCAATTGGACTACGCGTCTACCAAGCCCAGGTTATGTGTCCCCGATTAAAAAAAAAAATGACAATATCGTATATCTATGGAACTGATACCGCTAAAACAAGCTTCTGCTCAACGGTACATATCGAGATCCGTTCGGCATCCTATATTATATAAATACGTCGTTTCTGTTTACAGAAGATTTCGTCTACCTGTCTCAGCACGAAGTATCAAAACGGAGAATACCTCACAATGGCTCCGGAAGTAACTTGAATAAAGCTCATAGGAACTCAATAAGAATAATGGCACTCGAGATGTTTCTGCTGCACTAAAATATCATTGTATGCTTAGAGCACAAAAAATTCTAAGAACTTTACAATTTCAAAGGCTGCCTTGAAGTTTACGCAACGATTTCTAACTAAATAAATAAAAATAAACATAAATAATTACACTTTTTCTCATAACAAAAAAACAAACTAATGCAAGGGTAATTAAACAGTGAAATCTAGAGTATCTGTTAGTGATGCAAAAGGTTTCTCGACTTGAAAAGTAGTTTAATAGAATAAGAGACCGTTTTCGGTTTCACTCACCGGTGCACGCATGTTAATTGCTAGTCTGAGCTGTAGCAAGTACAATATATCTTCGAAGTCTTCGCTAACCCGAGAACGCTAGGTTTCGTTGTCAGCTTATATCTCTATATATATAGTAAAGGAAGGTGGTCATAGTATGTGCGAGGCAAGGTACTTGCCACCTGCTGGCAACTTTCCCTCAGCGGCTATTGTACATTTGAAAAAATTTAAAAGAAGGAGATACCGTGGTAAAGGATCCTATACAGTTCGGCCTCATCCGCTCTAACTTTGGTTAGCCAATTTTGCTCGTTCGAACTTCTGGGCATAGAGAGAAGTTAAAGAAGTGCTCAATGTGTTGGCAGTGATACTGCCTACATTTTGCTGCCTATTTTCTTTCTTAACGAGGAAAAAGAAATGAATCAATAATGACGACCGCTATCACTGTTTGGCGCATTCAATTTAAAAAAAAATTATGCGTGTCAGGGGATTCGTTCGACTGGCTCGAGCATATAATAACGTTGTATTGTTCTTCTTTTTTTTTTTTTTTTGATTGGCTTGAGATATCTCAGCCAAGCAGTTATCTCAGCAGGTGGTTCATTTTTGGTATTAGGCTGTACGGAGCTGTTTATTAAAGACAGATATCTAGAATAAATTGTTTTACAGCTGTATCTTCATATATTTCTCGACTTCTTAGCATATCCTGTATGCTTATATTGCAACTCTGAAGTAAGTGACGATGATAATAACGTTTTCGTACGGTAAACTTCACGTTTGGTCTGCCAGCGAATATGAATTTTGCTTCTGTTTGCCTCTGTATGCTGTAAATAAAAAATAAGCCGTATAGTTTTATACCTGAATAGAGGCCCTTCTTTTCTGTTTCGGTTTCTAGAAAAATTACGTTACTTTTCCATTTACGAATTGATTTTTCCAAGAAATATTAACCCTCATTAAGAAAAAATGTATTCCCAACAGTAATTTAAATTATATATTTCCTAACCAGTTAATTCTTCTTGTTTTTACAACTCCAGGTTAATTTGACCGCTTGCAAAGGATTTTGTAAATTTAAAATTTTCACATATTTCACATTATCGCGTTGCCACCGAACTTCACACAATCGAAAATCTTCATTACTATAAATCAAACGATAATTTCTTTTAAAGACTGATCGGGCATGAGTAGAATAGGTATATATGCGACGGATTTACGGTTAAGAAATTAAAGAAAAGACGATTCTCTTATAGCCCCAGTCTCCGTGATAACGCGGCGGTAAACTTAGGGGCAGGCGCTGGTCCAGGGTGATAGTCTGGGTTCGAATCCGAGCACAGACACACTTCGTGTTGTTTTGGAAGTTAGCCGTCTGAAGTAATGCCTAACGGTTTATATGCCGGGCGTAAAACACAAACCTAAAGTACTCTACTACAATATTAATTTGCTATGTACCGGCAATAATATGAATATATATTATACCTATGCAGTAATTAGTTATACGATTAAAGATTGCTTCAAGCTCTACGAGGTTGAAACGCCGGTTGAATATCAGTGCCTACGGTTTGTCAACATTTTGCGAGCAAATGAACGCTTCCAAACAATTAATATTTTCAAATATTTAGTCCGTCTGCCAAACGCAGACACGGCTCCAGTTGGATCCACGGATGTCTATGCAGCCACTAAGTTGTCGTAAATACTTCTAAGATCTGCGCGCATACTCGTCGAATTTCAGTGGGTTATAGCCCATCGTTTTAGAGGCATTTATGTAAGTAGTAAATGCTTGAATGAGCTTCAAACGTAGTATCCAAGTCACAAACAGACGCGTACGTTTTGGTAAGTAAGCATCTTGCATCATATCTATGGCCGCGAGTTTTGTTTTTGAAAAATAAGTCTGAAAATAAGCACCAGCTCTTTCTATTAAAACGTCATTGATCCGTCTCAACTCCGTTACTCTAAAAAGAAAACAAAAGTTATACTAAGTCATAAATTTCTCTTGACACATTATAACGTATTTAATTTGTCAATACCTTTTAATGTTTATTTTTCGGCGCCTTCTTATGCAGAGAAAGGTGGATGCTAAAAATAAAAATATAGAGCGTTCGGGACGACAGTGAACCTTTTGAGCCTTTTCCGCAGGCTCAGTTCTCATATTTTCAAACTAGTTGTATACATTTTCAATCTAGAACCTTCTGACATTTGTTTAGAAACTGTTAATTCCATTTCCGTAGAAGTTTGAATTACGAGAGTTTCAAAAGGCATTTTCGAAATGTTAACACTTCGACCTTTTTTTTATCAAGAAATTGCCGAAATTTTCATTTTTAAATTAATTTAAAAGTATCGCAGGCGTGAACGAAAGCAAAACGAAGTGGAAAAAGTGTCATATATTTGTATCACTCACTGTGGGCAAACTGTGTAAAAGACATGCCATGCCCAGCAAAATAACGGAATAAATCGCAAAAATAAATCGAAAAAAACTGTGCCTACTGAACTCAGCTAAAATGATTGGGTCTCTTGATGATCCTTTCCGCGATCTGCATCAGCTTAATCAAACAGTCGCCTAAGAATAAGCTTATTCACACGAATATTTTCTATGATAGCTCAGAGCGGCCCTCGTCAGACTTCAATGGTGTAGTGCATTTTATAAATCGAAAACGTTTTCTCGAAACTGACAGTTTTTGCTACGGTCTGGTAGGAGGTTATTGTCGTCTATCCGATTAGTTTGGCTCGTTTAGCTTTCAACAAAAAACAAATTAAAACTGTGGAGACACTGTTCCTTGGCGCCCAATATGGCCGCCCTTGTAGTTCGAATTTGATAGTGATCCACACAAAACGATAATAACAGATTTGTACGAAAGTATATTTCCAATATATCATCAGTCAACAGAAACATAGAGGAGCTGACAATTAGCAGGCATTGGCCGGTCTTTTTATTAACAACCAATAATTAGAATGAAAGAATAAGCCAGTAGTGCCAAGGTGTGGCAGGCCCGCTACAGAAGAGCCATTTCGTACTGCGTCACGGTCTGGGCAGCACGGCATGATGATTCTATTAAGCGGTAGAGGCCTCTTAACTACTCTGATTTAAACGGCTAACTATCCCTATCAGCCTTCGTTAAATATTTTCGACATTATCATTATTTCGAAAATGTTTCTATAGGAGAAGCAAAAAAGGCCATCCGTTCTACACATTGGAGGCATAGAAGCTATTTATTTGCCCTCAAAAGCCTAGAACAAAAAATGTATTGCAAATTTCTACCCATATGTAGATATTGATCGGAAAGGCATGATCTCTTACTTAAAAATCTTTTCTTGACTTTCCCAATAGTACTGTTTTTTAAAAATAATCTAAAAAGAGTGCTTACAACTAACCATTATTTTTTGACTGATCTACTTTTCCCCTTTACCTGTTTAGACCCGCTGTCATTGAATCGAAATGAGTCGAAATCATCCTATTCTTCCAATTGTAATTGTCTTCATGTGCAGCTCACTCTGCATTACGATAGGTCTACATACAGTTTCTAAGGCATATAACGCACATAACACATAGGACGAGTCTAGGTTAATAAACCTGTAAAAAGAATCCTGTAAAAAGTCGAACTGAACAATGGTAGAATAAGAATATGGTCAAAAATCATAAAATTTATAATGAACATCTTTATCGTCGATCTTTATGTCCACCTACAGATACTAGTCTGTAGATGAAGCCACAGTCGAAGTCAGTTTTCGGCCTTTTCTTTCGACAAAGGACTATGTAGAGGATGCTAACAGCCTGACCACGATTTCGTTCTGGAATATTTCGTGATAGGTCAGATGGCGAAGGATAGTACTGGAGGCGCACCTAAACAAAATAAACAGAAGCGAAACTTCCAGAGAATAGTCGATTCAGAACCAGTGAAGCAACGATGTGTATGTATATATAGCACATTATGTAAAACACTGTTACAATGCGAAAGATAACATTACATCATCTAAACACGTGTAGCTCTATAGCACAACGATTGGCCATCGAAGTCCTCGTAGCTGCGTCCACTTTGTTCAATTCACGTCAATATACGGACAAAGACGACTGATTCCCATCAAGAAACGAAGCCTAGTTTCGAACCTAAACTACTCCTAGAGTAGCACGAAAACAAACTAGCTTCACAACATGGATAACTCTTTCCTATATGTACAACAAATGGTAATTTATTCAAGAAGCGAGCCAGATAAAATTTCACGTAAAGAATCGCCTTATGATAAAATTGGCGCGTGATTCATGTGCGTACATTTCTAAGCGCATTCTAAATGTAGTTGTTGGTCTTGTGGATTTGAGCATCCCCCTCCTTAGCGCAAGAGTTGATTACTTCTTTTTAAGGTAGTGGAGTCCGTATCCGTGACCACCATACAGGGGCGAGGCATAACCGTAAGCTCCGTACACACCACCGTAATACGCTGGCTTCACGATGGGGGCCGCTACAATTGGGCTATGGTACGTCTTGGTATAGGTATAACTTGGAACAAGTGAGGTCTGGAAATAATCACGAGGTTTAGATAACAGTTAACCACTAAACTGGCTACTTCAAATGCATAGGATTGAGCTGCATAAAAGGCTATGGGTCGCACGTTAAGATATCCATGAAACGCTGCTTTTTTGCTTGTGAAACTTTGTAGAGTCGACCACTCGGATTTAAGTTAAGAGTACTAACCTTAATGATGGGCGCGGCATAGTAAGGTTCAACGTACGCTCCATAGGCATAAGGAGCCGCGTATCCATAACCACCATAGTACGCTCCATAAGCAGGATATCCTAAGTAACCAGCTGAGGCAAAACCGACGAGCGTTCCCAGAAGAACAATCTATTGGGACAGAGAAGCACAGAACGACTCGTGTGTCCTTCTATGTTCTGAATATCAATTTCAATGTAATCAAGTATAATTGGGTCGGTGCTGTCTTGTTAAAAGGTAGTAGCAGATTGCCTGTGCATTTAGCTCTAACAAAGGTAATGGTGGTATGCTAACCACCAACTGTGTTAACATTGTAACAGTAAGTTATATACATAACAGGTTAATGCACTTCCCCTAACGTACATTAAGGTTTACTACTTAGACTTACCGCAGCCTTCATGGTGTTCGAGTTTCTCTTTAGCAAGAGGATAAATGTTCACTGACCAACTCTGCTTGTAAGCATGTCGCTTCCAGCCACTTTTGCCCTACTTATATATTCACTCGTCCCGCACCCTTAGCCCTCGTTTTCGAATCTAGGAAAGTAGTCCCCTCTATCCACCTTTACCCGCAGAAATTTTTTCTTTCCCTCAAAATATCGTGCAGATTTAGTCTGTAGTTTCTACCCTCGTCCTTAGCAGACATCCATCTTTACTCCAATAATTTCTGTCTTAGATTTTTTGTCGACATCAATTTGGCAGCATCTGCGCTTTTTCTAGAGTGGTCTTTCTGATGTTGGTCTTCAGCTTCTTGACCGTAGCCGAATCACAGCATACCCGATTTTCTAGAGAACTGCGCGGTTTGCGGCTGTCGCAAATTGCGAGATATACGGTACACAGACAGCGTCCCCAGTGTAACACATGTTCACCGCAACCCACATGACTACTGCCGAAGTAACGCGTTACACCCGAACCAAACGAACGGTTATTAACGGTGAAAATATTTTACCTTTACATTAACTTGGCGATTCCAACGGCTGTATAGCCAACTCGGCGAACCTCATTACTATAGCGATGCACCTGCAGGAAGCCCCTTTCATCATACCGGCATACTGGTTAACGGCCAGCAAGGATGAGGATATTTTTTGGCTTGTTCATCCTACGCGCGTTCACTTTTACTCGAAACGGACGTCGCCGTCTTCTATCGATCGTCTCAACGTTTTCTCTCGTTGGATTTTCTGATACGGTCATTACAGTATCATTATCAGCATGTTAAGAATCAAAGTTATCTGTGTCTTTTCTAGTTAACTTTTTAGTTCGTGTATTTAGAAGACCTTCCCTCTGTGGTCTGCACTAAACATCTGCCAACTTAGCGATAAAGATTACATTAACTTACGTTAATTTTTAGATAAGTTGAAATTTTCTAGCTTCCGATGAAATTTTACGATGACGAAACTTTATTTAAATGTACGTACGTGATAAACTAATTTAAACCGTATAGTAAATTCCGAAAAAGGCCTTGAATCTTACTACAAGTTAAGCCTGAACTGAAATCGAATAAATGTGGCAAACCAACGCCTCACCTGAGCCATTATGAGAACGAAAAGTTCTAAATCAATGTACGCAATGGGAAAATTCTCACGACAGTTAGAAAAGGTCACTCTTTTATATATATATATCGATATATTGTACACACCTAAAATAAAGACTCCTGACCTGTAAAGACACATTTCCCCTATTTTGCACATTGTTATAAGTATAACAACGGTTTTTAAGCTTACCCTTTTAGCCATTGTCCAAGCTATCACAGTATCAATGACGGTCACATATTAGTAGAAAGTGACAACTGAGTAGCTTTCTTACCACCATTTCTTTACCAAGTATTGGACGAATTTATAAGAGCATTGCATCCGCGAAAGATTAGTAATTATATAATCTTGATTTTTTAGGAACATTCAGCTGGCCATTTATGCTGGGTCCGTGTATTACGACCCGAGAATATAGAGAATTTCGCTATGGACATTACGCTATCCTTACCAGAAAAAGGTTGAAATTTTTTTCTAAGTAGTAATTCTAAGAATGACTTGTTATCGGATCTATGACGAATTAAATCAAGATTTGTTCATATTGTTGCATCTATTGAAAAAATATGCAATGACTTTTGTGATCGTTAACTTCATGTCCTATATTGACCTAAGCTATTTTTTGTATTTACCTACATTAGTTGTCCGTAATTAATGGCGACTGTGATTAGCTAGTGGCGATAACTGTTGTGAATGGGTTCAATTTAGTCTTCTCAATCAGCTTAAACGAATTGTTATTCTACGATGCAGTCTACTACAGTTCTGTAAATTTTTACTGGGCTTTATTTTACCTACATATCGAAGATTTCTCAAGGCCATTTCGCCTTGCAAAAAAGAGGATAAGCTAAGCTGACGATTCTCTATCATGAATCTTTATTATAAGGAATCTAAAATTCCCTGCAACTTAGAGAAATGCGAGCAGTACTCTAACAATGTTTCCATCTGTATTTCAAATCTATTTGGACTTTTGTTCGACACATAAGGTCAAAAGCCTCGATACAAAACATTAGCAACAAAGAAACTCTGCACTGTCGTTTGTTGCAGCTGTTTAGAGACAAGGTAAAACTTTGCGCATTCGTACGACGGTCTGCTGAAATCCTTCTGCCAGTATTGTGACCAGAACAATAGATGGCATAAGATCAGTGCTTATGCTTTATTAAGCAGTGGCTGACATAAAGGGAAAATTGCGGTCTTAAAACATCGATTTCATTCGAGTAATTAAAATGGCTAATGTTATACATATAGATCAGGAAAGCAGTGAGTACTTATAAAAAGCCACAGTCAAAATAAAGCATCGTGTTTACATAAAAGAAAAATATTAGTTCAGGTGTCAGTTAATTGTTTTTCAGGCTCCCAGGCCCGCAACACCGTTTTTGCCCTGAAGTCGGCAATAAAAATAAAATTTAATCACACTACTTGACGTGATCAGTATTCATGCGTTTAAACACTGAACATGAATAGAATAGATAAAAATATGCCAGATATAAAAACCAAAATTCGCCATACATCTGCATATGCATCCCGAAGTGGTGGGGTATTTTTTCCGTTAATTGCTATCATGAAACGGCTACTAGCGAAGTCACAAAATAACATATCTTCACGCCATACTTTTTTACTATCTATGACTAGGATTGTAAACATTATCGAGATTTAAAAGTTCTCATCCGGGTTTGAGCTGCACTGAAATTGATTAGTTTTTGCCGAACAAATCCGAAAGGCGAAAGCTTATGCCCCAGAATTACATCATCAACTGAGTTTTGTGCGTGAAAATTTTGTCTCGTTGTTAGCAAGGTGACTATTAAACCCCTATGCAACATGCTTTCAACTGATCCGTTCAGCCGATCGCGTGCTCTATAACAAAAAAAAAAGATTGAAACCTCCGCATGTGACTTTTTGTAGCACTGAAAAGGTCGACATCATCAACTACCCCACCCACTTCATAGTCCCGCTTGTCCATACAGTTTTTGGCGCTTTCTGGTTTTATCATTTAATCATTATCGTCTATAATAATCCATAAACTTGAATTGTCTGCTCCCACGTGTTGAGCATACACAGTATCGTTTAACGGTTTTTCAGATACTTCTAGTCAGCGGAAGCAGCAGCAGTAGTCGTCTGCAGTTATGAAGGACCAAATGTCTTCGAACTGGCGTTTTTTAGCTGCTACTAAAATGCTAGCTGCTGCTAAAATGTCAGCTTTATCGTTTTTGTTCAGCACTATCGGTGGAGACTGTTTCTACACGGTGACTATTGGCGTCACGGTCGCGCTTATCTTTGCATAGAACCGCGTATACACGGCTGTGCCTCGATGATATGATCGCTACAAGTTTATCATCTACGGCCTCATCATCAATGATAGACCGTTTCGATAACTTTGGCAAGCGCTAGAAAGCGATACCTATTATATCATTGAAATAGACATATACATAGGTTTATATGGCAGCTGAAAGAATATCGACGTTTTTCATCCTTTACCGACTAGCATTGTCTGTCTCGTCTGATATCTTCCTTCCTATTCGTTCTTTGCTGATGACACTATATTCTATCGATGGATCGATGGGAGTAGCATTGACAACAAAACCATAATAGTCATAATCGTAGAACTCTCGGCGGAGTTGGCGCGGAAGTGAAGTCAAATAGAACGGAACGTGGACAGAAGTTCTCTGCTGGCTGGACGCCCGCCGGACATCACCAACGATTACTCAGTGATTAAATACGCGAAGTGAAGGGGTGAAATCGAACTGGTAGCTCGTTCCTTATTAGTTGCTCTCAAAACTTCGATATTCAGTCACATCGGCCGAGGCCTAACGAAATAATTGTACTGCGGTTGTTTGTAGCGAACAGTGGACGTATGGACCAGATAATATTGGGGGACATTTGGTCGTGAAAAAGTGACGTAGGAAATGATAGAAAAAAACATTCTTTACCATTCTATTAATACCTAGTCCATCTCTGTTCATATTTTTCCACTCGATTTCGCAGCTCTTCTCGGTTGAAAGACCACTTTTTCTTTTGTTTTTCCTGCCTGAAACCGAAATCCTGCTGGCTAAACCACTAAGCATGCATTTGGAAATAATAACGGTTGAGTGACTTATTCTAAAACATTCAACTGCTCATTAGCTACGCGCTTATTTCTCGGACTAGAGAACAAGATATCTTTATTTTATAATTGCCGGTTAGAATAGCTCGGAAAGAGAGAATTGCCAAAAACGACTATAAAGTAATTTTCCAAAAATGTCTTCTTACTAGTAATTTTCTAGACTAAGGTCAGTATTAACTGCAAAACATAAAATACGTGCCTTTTACGTAATTCGAAAATCAGACTTCTTTTAAGAGCGAATATGCTATCTTCGTAGATGCTATAGTAACATCGTTTTGTACAAACGGACACGTGGTGGTGTGGGTTGAAGTAGACATATTTCGTTCCGTGTTGAGAGCGGGCCGTTTGGAGCAGTGCTTAACGGCTTATGTACCGGATGTGAAGGACCCCAAAACATAGTATGTTTATTTATTATCATTATTTTCATGTATAGTTATAGTAGAATTTCCACTTTAGCCTATCGTCTCATGCTGGCTTGAATAGCTACAGTAAATGCGAGCTTAAATATTTACTAGCTCGATCTATTTTCAGTTCAGTTATTGGTGTAAAAAAAAATGTTTTTTTTAGTTAGCTAGCATTGTTTATATCTGAGATAGTAATACTACTATATATATATATATATATATATATATATATATTGCGACACTGTTTCTTTAAACCTTTTCATTTTCCAAATATTTAAAACTAAAAAAACAACTTCAGATCATCCGACTTAACTCTCGTCTAAACGTCGGCGACGCCGCATAATCATCTTAAATTGTTTACGTTATATCCGTCGTATTCTCATGATCTTCTTTAGAATAGACAAAAAAAAAAACGGTCAGAAACGTAATTGAGATCCTGATGCGTAAATTGCTTATGAGTGTAATGCTCTATTTGTTATGAAGTTCTACAAATGCATATTTTCACACGTATTATAGTTAATCCAGGAGTAAGTAAGCGATGAAAAATATATCTGAAGAAAGCTATTTCTACCGAACAATGGCTACCTTGTTTGAGCTGAGTCGTCTTTTGGTGCTCTTAATGATTATACTTCGCTATTGAGTTTAAAGGTCATAGTCCCCCTGATTTGTGTGCGTTCGATAAAACGTGCATTTATTGTTTACCATGAGCACTTTTCGTTCGAAACAGGTTTCGAAATTATGCTGTTCGAAACAGGTTTCGAAATTATGCTGTTCGAAGTCGGCGTTCACGATACGAAATTCAACATTTCTTGTTGCTGGGCTGTTATAGGATGGAAAGTACGATACACGGAATTGGCGTATATTGTGTTAGCGTTAACGTTATAGGAGCGCACCCTTAAAGAACTATTTTTTGACAACATTTTCTGTAGTTCACCTAACACAGCTGATCGGTTAAACATCGAAAAATGATTATCATTCTGGACCCTGTCCAGAATGAATACTACCCCAACGCCCTTTGACTATCAAGTACTAATAATTGAAATTCAGCTTAATTAAATCGAAGTCATCCTTAAAATTGTATTAAGAAATAGCGCATATTATTAAATTACGCAACTTAACGATGTAAAACGTTGTAGATAAATTGTCGCTAGAGCTTTCGTCGAACATTGTGCAGTAGGCACAGGCATACATATAAATTTTGACCGTGTTATCCGGTTAGTGTTGTCGAAATTCTAACTCTAAAGCATCTTAGGTTCAAAGTAAAAAGTAATTAGGGGAACTTTAGAAGATTAAGCCACCTTATGAAGAAGTTGGACATTTTCGCAGTTTAAGTTCTATGCAATTCATTCTCGTTCCATTGTATAAATGCACGTTCAGACAATAGTACTAAAATAGAAAAAAATAACTATGTCACATATGTAAGAAACAACGTGGAAAAACTATATCAGAAGGTGCTGAACTTTGGTCCTAATGCCCCCACTGGACCCTTGAAAATTTGTATTTTTTTTGCATTTTCTGCTCAACTATGTAGTATGATATATATGGGTAGAAATGAAAATTCTTGAGATCTCAGAGTCGTTTTTAAGTTTTACGTGTTGAAAACGTTTACATGATAATTTACTAGGGATGCCCTAATTAAATTGGCAGCCCTGATCGCATTACCATATGAACAAAGTGACTGCTTATACACAAACTCATAGTTGACGAGGTCAAGCGCTTCGCTTGATTCTGGAAGGATACGGTATTTTTCCTGTTGGAGAAAAAAACTCACATGCAAGCTTTCCCTGTAGATAGATGCGTTTGCTTTAGAGTGTTCACGACAATTCAGCAAATTGAAAAGTAAAATAATAGCCTGATAGTGGATTCTAAATACAATACAGACGAGCAATTTTCCGACTGCTGCGAGATAATAGAGCTTTTGATTTATGTAGCGAGCGTTCCTAAGCTCTGGTACAAAGTGACCTGACAGTTCTTGTAATGGCGTCTCCCACTCATTCCGTACGAAGAAGTATCGCGCAATCGCTCATTTTGGTTTTAGCCTAAGTCTAAGAAAACAGAGAAGGACGTATTATATCTAATATTTATAGCATTTACATCACAATCAACCAATTGATAATCAATCGTAGCCAATAACCTGATAGCAGTTATAATGAAATTATACAGTTAAATAACAACACGAAAAAATGGGGCTACTTTTGTTATTTATTATGTTTGTCACTTCTACAAATATGCCTAAATGACTGGCGTTGGGTCCTCTGTTCATGTCGAATTTTCACTACGCTTTTGTCTATTTTACCCGAGTAATATTTTCTTCATCATTCGAAGCATTGTCACTATTAGTAGTGTATCTAGACGACATGAGAACGCAAACTGAGCCACAGGAAAGTGGTCCTGGGTTCTCCGAAAATTCGTTCAAGTATCGTTTGTCTACCCTTTTCTTCGCGTGCGCTCACTCACAGTTCCATCATTGTCCTATAGGGACGATAGTATGCGACCCGCTGCATCGGTAACGTAACCCATGATTCATTTAATCAAGTAATAATAGAAAACAACACATTTTTAGCGAGTAAAATAATGACAACATTCTTTTTCATTGGTGTATTCCAATTGTAAAGGCCAGCAAATTACTAACAATTTACTTGCTCATTATATTTATGTATATATTTCTGATTCCTTTTCTGCTGGTGGTCCATTTATTCATTTGTTTCGAATCTTTCACTATTTCGTAATAATAAATTGTAATGGCAGAACTAGAGCTCTGCTGCCAGCGAAGCTTGTTGTCCGATCGGGTGTGATGTTTCCCGTATCGCGTACCTAAGAATCAGTCAGTTACGAAGCTGGGAACACAGACTCAATGAACATTTACTTTGGCACACTTTACATTACGTTTTACAGCAGGCCATGCATAAAGCACACCACCCGATCAAGTACATGCTGTTATATCTGCTTTTCAAGGCAATGTTCGTTCTGAAATGACGTTGAATAAAGGTAATGAGTACAATTTTAAGTATACTTAAACAATTATCGTCTGTCTTCACTGGTAAAACGTTCACTGGGTCCATAACGCTGTTTGGCCACCTGTGGCCCTAACGCTACTTTTCTATTTATGAACGATAAAGCAATGACTCGTTCGATCACCCCGTGAGCGGTATATCGCTGGCGGACTAGAAATAGCTATATCGGGAGTATCGTTCATTTTACATTGATTCCATTCGATTTAATGTAGATTCATAGAAAATTACGTTCGTCGTTTGCTTCGGATGTACTTACTTATGCAACCCTTTAGTGATACAATCTATTTTAAGCACAGGTTTTTTCTCTCTAAAGTTCTGCCAAGTCTAAAATTCGATTTGAAAACATCAGCTAGACTTTTTTTTTCAGCTCATGTCTCACGGTCACTATAAAAAAAAAAAATGGTTGCATAGACGTATAATCACCTTTGCGACGCTTTCGACCATTGTATTGTCGTTATAACTAACGTCTAGGGACCAACTTGGACCCAAAAAATGGTTGTTAATACGACCTTATCGGTGATACAGCGGACAATCTTCTTTTTGACAATTACGAGATCAATATCAATTTAATCCCCAAAGCTTCTTGTTGAATGCCTCGGTAACGTTACATATTCTCGAACCGTACTTTCAGAGAAAGTTTATCTTCAAGACACCTACAACGGGCGACTGTGACGGCATGATACATTATGAATAAACAATGATAGTTTTAGGATGCGTGATTAACTTGAAGAGTCCACAATATTGATTGGGTACATGGTCTTACGTGCTCACCGGTGGAACTTCACAGCCACATTGTCTGTATTGTAAGTACATGTTAGTGTTATATTTACCTATCGATCTACGATAACTAATCACCGCGTTCCATGATCGCTCTGTGGTTCATAATTAGAGTCTCTACGACAATGGCTTCGGTTTGCAGAGCTGCCTGAAGGTCGATCCCCATGGAATCTGGAGAACGGAGAAGCGTTGGCGCAAAGATGCGTGAAAGGTTATCTGCTGACATCTTGTTTAACTTCGCGTGTTCTGTTACCCTAATATCGACAAAAGATGACAGGAAAACAGTAATAGGGAAAAAAGTTGAATAAATGATAGTTCTCTACAAAATGTATTTCAGTGTTCTAACGGCTGAAAAATGTAAATATTTTCATAAGCGCTAAGCATCTATCCCTAATAACAAAGTATATATTTTGGCATATTTTATGTACTGCAGGAATTCACTTCGGTAAATAAAAAGCCTGGCAAACCGCAGCGCGGATCAACACAACTAATTATTCTCTGTCTTTTATTTTACTATCACAGTCGCTAACCTATTAAGGTGCTGGATTAAATATTTAAGGCTTTGATAGTGCGCTGGCGGCAGGCACCTCACGGCAGCCTTTAGTCCATCCACTTTATCGTCAAGCTCGAGTCGTCGAACCGCATTCACAAACATTCCGTACGTGTCATAGGTAATTAACGGAATAGGTAGAAGGCGGAAGAAGTTCTTGAGACAACCGCTCACGACATTGATGTCTTCGTAAGTCTTAATGTCTAAAGGAGTCCGGTCGCCATGCTGTTCAAATGACGCCTGTAACTGTTCGATTTCGTCTTTTGATCCAGACACTCGATATAGGCCTTCGACCTGCATTCCGCGAAGTTCGACCTGGCAAAAAAAGTAAATTATCTTTCAAAACGTTTCACAGCTATTAAGTTTTTAGTAATTGGCTTGCAAAATATCCATACAATTAATTAGGTATTAAATAATAATGTACACTTAGTTTTGACGCTATTAATTATCACAAGAAATGCTCGGAAACCGTCTTTCTGCAGCCGGAAAAGATATATTTGGTTGACATTATTTATATCAACATGCGGAAGCGAGTCAAATGATAGGCGACCGATTCAGTTCTGCCGATCGACTAACAATTGGGCTGAAAATACCTCTTTGATGCACATTTCGATGACGAACGGGCGGGCCATATCATGCAGCTTACACAGGGTTGTCAAATCTACTCCGAAGACGCGCTTCACGAACTTCGACTCGGGAGTGCAATCATTTGGAATCTGTACATACAGTGACATTAGAAATTTTATTCTAAAAGCCGTCCTTATGTGTGTTCAACCTAAATCATATTGCTAGACACATGACTACTACTGCTGCTGATTTAGCCCAAATGTCTATTGCGCATAAAAAGTAAACAAAGTAACATTTCAATTAAAAATTCCGCTAATTTTTAGTTTGCGCTAAAACAGGTGAGATTAATCTAGACAATCTGAGACCGTATATAAGAGTAACAATATATACGAGTTGCTTCTAACAATCCTAACCCTAAAGACATCTATATAGCTCATCTCAATTGGACAATAAACCTTTTCAGAGCACTTGGAATGAGCCGAAAAGCCGCAGTCTTCACACTTGACGCCCTGTGCAATAAGCCCCCACATGAAGTTTCCACAAAAGTCACACCATGGTAATCCCATGAAGTTGTGAACCTGAAAAACAAATTTTCTATAAATGCCAATTACATTTGGCAAACAGCGATATAGACCTATGGGCTTCACTCGACCCAAAAGTACGCACCATCTTTAGATTCATAGGAGGAACACCGAAGATTAAAAGGTGCACGCGCCCATATGTGCCTCATCAGACTTCCCATCACGTTTGGAAGTGATAGCTGATAGCAAAAATATAGCATAAATTTAAGTCCTGCGAGATTATTACGAAACCGGATACCAGTTTGTTGCACGTCCTTTATTGCCTGCGCTACCTTGGTGATCAATGATCCAATTAAATAAAGACTGATCATGAAAAAGCTTCGGTTGATAAAGAAAGTGTCACATCATTACTACCTTGAAAACATGGGCTTTCTCGAAGTCTTTCGCATTCGGCAAATCCTCTTCCTGGTCATCACTGTCGTCACGTTCATCGTCAGCTTCTGATGAAGGCGATCCTTCGTGGAATGCCGTCACCCGGTCATCTGAAACGTCCGCAGACCAGGCTGTACTGTCCTGTAGTGATGCCAGCGGAAAGCCCAAAGGCGGTACCCGGCTTCCGGCAACACCTCGATCCATCAGAATGCCATGCCCATAGGCCTGCTGTTTTTGTGCTTGCTGATTTTGAAGCTCCTTTTGATGCTGTTGCAGCTGCTGCAACTGATGCTGCGGTTGCGTCACCTGCTGTTGCTGGTGATTGGACTCTCGATGATGATTGTGCACAAGGATCTGATGGTGGTCTTTCTGTTGCTGCTGCGAATGCCGATGATGACGAGGCTCTTGATGGGAGTGAGGATCTCGATCTCGGTTGTGACCCCGGTCTCGGCCGTGTCCAAGACCGTGTTGATGATGCGAATGTCGGATCTGGTCGACGCCTTTCGCCGATGGGACGGCAGCTCCTCCCTGGTTATAATGGTGATAACCTTTTCTTAGCGGCCTTTCTTGCGCAATGCCGCCATCGACGTCAGCAATAGCGGCCACATTCCGTCGACTGGTATGTTGAGACTGAAACTGATCCTTGATAATTTCAGCAAATGGCTGAGATTCATGGCTGCTTGTTGGAAGTGGAGCATCCGCTAGCCTTCGTAGATTTGTTACGGGCTGTTGGTAATGCTGTTGTTGCAATGGATCCTCGACATAAGATCGCCGATTAATCGGTTGCTGGGGTTCCGATCGTCGATGTTGTGCAATACTTTCGCCATTGTTCACTGTAACGCAGCTTTCTAGCCCCATATGTGCCCCATTGCTGCTGTGACTGCTCGGTGGATGTCGAAGTTTTGGTAGATCATCGGGTGGGGGAGAATCCATAAGGTCAGAAGGAGGTTCAGGGAGCTCTTCTAGGCAGGCTTCACTTAGCGGAGGCATTGAGCAGGCACCGCCTCCCACGCCGCTACGAGTGGATACAGGTGGTTGCTGTAATGGTACAGTTTTTAAGATCCATACAATTCCATAAGCGCATGGCACATTCGCATGGTAATTATTCGATTACAACGTGGGGAATAACCATGCAAATAATGTAAATTTACTTTACAACGAGTGGTTCATTATTGGTCAGAATAAAGGGATAAAAATACGACAGGAAATTGTTTCCGTATTTGCCTTTTTCATGTGCCAAAAGGTAAGTTCGTACATTTCGTACATTAGCCTCATATATTGTTGTCAATTTTAATGTTGAAACATCCAATCAATATAAACAATCATGCTTGATATACAAACGTATTGGTTAAAGCGTGTGCTGAAGAGGACATATAGCTCTCAGTTCTGGTATGTTTTTTTTTACTTCAAAGTCCGTATATCTTGAAAAATCGTTTACACTGAATAATAAAGCTAGAGGCGGGTGAAGTCGAAACTCTTGAGTTTGAACTTTATGGTACGTTTGATGAAGTGCAGCTCAAAATCTCGAATGCAGCAAGAACCAATTGCCTTATGTACCCTTACAGGCAACGTTTGTTCTAGCAGTTTATTTCGAGTAATAAAGACATTGCTAACCAATGTAATTTCCGTAATAAAGAAGTATCAATGACCTGTTATCATTCAGCGAACATTCACGCTTCGAACGCAATAAGAATGACGTAACGCTATCAGATGCGCTGAGCTAATCAGATTAAACAGGATACACCTGTGCACACAATAACAAAACGGGAGCCGTTCTTCGTTATTTTCGCGGTGTACATGCATGACAAAGCTCTAAACAAGTAGTGATATGTTCACAGATGAGTCAATATTGGCGAGATTGAAGAAGGGCGAATGCTTCCACAGAATCCTCGGGTATTCGTTTTTACTTGAAAACGTTGCAATTTGCCCATGTCATGAAAGATTGATCCGTCTTAGATTCGTGATTAGAACATAGTCAATAAGACGCTCTGTACCAATAATGCACACGGCTCACGTGAGAAAATTAGCCTGTAAAAATCACAATGCCTTGCTGAGTCGCTGTGAAATTTAACAGTGATGAAGACTAACGGCCAAGTATACAACGAGGATTATTGACTCACACGATTTCTCAGAACAGCGGTAGATTTGTACATTAGTATCTCGATGAATATGTGTCATGTTCACTTGAATGTGAACGAAATGTCCATATATGCGTGAATTTATTATATAAACATGAAGCGATCTTTCAATGTAGATTATAAGCGCTCGCTTTTCGCGCCGTCCTTGAAGTCAAATACTTCATTGGAGCAACTGAACTTGAGGCTATTCCAACTTCCTGAGTCACTGAGCCACAAGATGCCAGCGTCATCCGTCCCTCAATCGCAGATACGAACACATAATCTGTCCGAACATGATCACTCCTCGCAAAAAGTCAGCAGGTTTACTATGTTTTTTCCTTTTCGGAACAACCTACGAAGTCGACATTAGATCTTTAATAAATGTACACGTTAGAAGCTTGACATCCATATTATATTTATAATATGTGATATCCATATATTGACAATAACATACACTTCTAGCGTCCGGAACATTTAGGATCACAAGGACAATAGACAATCATCTTTTTAGTGTTCAGTTCCTTTGTGAATTAATAGCTAAAGAGCAGTATTGATAAGGCTGATAGTGGATGGTAACGATGCAAATAACGCCGTTGGCAAGAGCCCGCCGGAATGAAGTAATAAACACAATGAGACATATCCACAACCAGAACAGATAGATTGGACAATAATAACGTATGGCTGGACCATATCAACGTACGCACGACGCTAAGGGTCTAACAGTTGCTGTTGCCTGATTCTCAGTTTTCGCGGGCAGCACGCCAGCCATTCTAGACGCAACAACGATGCTTACGAGTACGCTCCCTCCAGTCTGAACTGTAAAGGGTGTCCCGAGCCGGCTGACAACAACACGTAGGCTTGCCCAGAAAGGAGACAATGCGACAGCATCATCACTAGACTAAAAAAGCGATATCGCCAAAAGCGAGCAACAATGGCAATGGTGAAGGCGGACGATCCCAACTGACGATGCACCGTAGCGGCACAGTGCCGTCCAAGTCAGATTACTTCAACCATTACTCATGCTTACTGTCTCGCAGAAATGGCTGGCCATTGGCCACCTGCGCTGAGCAGCTGAATGGTGACAATAGCGGTATGGCGTCTTAACGTGTTGCCTAGAGACGGAATACGTACGTAGTAACGTATCACCGTTCGAACAGTTGGATCTGGAAGAGGCTGCTGCAACAAGGCCGATGGCGTATGATAAATAATCATTACGGTCATCTCGTTTGGTTACGGCAGTGCAATACGGATGGGGCAGTTGGACATGGGAAGATAACCAAGACTAACTAAGACTAAGTATCGATATCAAAAGAAATACATCTAATGGAATCCAGATGACCATCTATAACTATCGAAACGACTATTTTCATAGCAATGCATCGGAATTTCAAATACGTCACAAGACGCTAAGCAGTTGAGGCTCATTGCTTACAATCACCTAATAAAAATTGCGATTTCGTCACGAAAAACGTTCCAACCTTTTTTGTCTAACCTTTTGTTTTTTTGTAGTACAATGTCACCTACCGAGTTCATGGTTAAGGGACCACTGCCGACGATTCATTACAAGACCTCGTCCGATACACAAGAGCTTTGTCCGAGTTCTGCCGGCTCTCTGAGCCCACTTCACTCTAAATCGAGTAACACTCTCGATGGTAATAGGAATTTTTCCACTGCCACCACCATGATGGTCTGCCTTCAGCACGGAGGCAAGGTAAACATAGGCACTGACCTGAACGTAGAGCTGCGAAACGCGCAAAAGGTCTCGGGTCTGTCAAAAGCGAGGAGGCCGTAGGAGTACCACCGCAACCGACCACGAGAAGAATTGCTACAAAGACAACAAATGCTGGACAGACGACATAGCGCTACTGCGGAGATTATTTGCGACTCGATACGTCCTCTCCTATGGACTCACTCACTCATTTACTTATTCAGCTCAGAAAGATGTCAAAATTCTTTTGTTGGAGGAATTTCATGTCACTACCGTGCCATGTTCCACACCGACATAGTTTCGGTTGTTGATGTACAATCATTGTGATAACATGTTGCACATCTTCGCGAAGGTCAGTAACCCGATGGCTATGCTGAGATTGTACACGTCAATAAGTGCGTATAGTATATTGTTTTATTCTAGAGAGTGGTGACACGACGCGATCATTGAACACAATGCAATTAAGCAAAGTCGCACCAAGCACACAAGGCAGCTTTGCTTTGCTTTGCTTTGTTACTTGTTAATTTTTATTAACAAGTAAGGAAATTATCGAAAGTAACAAGTAAGCGACTTGTATCGATATTCAATGTCTATTCATTAAGAAGATACTGGCCATTAAGAAGACACTGGCAATGAACTTACAGTGAATTCCGGTTCGTCGTATTGATGATTCGCTCCATCGATGACGGACGGCTGATCTTCCTCGACGCGTGGAGGACGAGCTGGAGGAGCAGGCGGGTCGTGGCGCCTGAATTAAACGTGAAAAAGTTTATTCATTTACATATTATAAAACTTGACGAACTAGGAGAAATATATCAGTACTGAAGTGCTTGACTATAAGATAATAGAAAATCCAACCTCTATTTATCTCAAAATAAAAATTGAGATATTCATACTAAAAATTCGACAAGGAAAACAATTACGTTATTGAAATGAGTAGGAGCGATTAGTAAATATTGTGCGAGTAATGTGTTTATTATCACCTGACAGGTGGAACGGGTGGCTTCTTGTCCTTCATCCGGCGTCGAGTCGATTTGTAGTACATATGCTTCTTGCTTTGGTTGAGCGTGAGGTATGGAGAGTCCTCGTACGATACCTCATTGCACATTTGTCGAATATATTCCCCGGCATGTGTATTCAGGTACATAGTGATCAGGCCATCGGCGACCAAATCTAGTGAAGGCACGGACCGCAAATTCGCAGTTTAATGCGGCCACATTTTCATTGAATCACCTTTGTCCTCTCGACTGAACCAACTGCTATAGTACTACTCTATTTTTATGACGTAATTTTGCGCGAAACATGCAGCACATCAGATACAAGTATTACAGATTCATACCTTTAGCTGTTTCACTTAACACGTTGATAATTATTATCAAGGTGTTCACTCGAACTTTTTATACCCGGAAGGCAAAATACATGCATCGTACTGTATCATAATTGTTGAACACCCATAACAACAAGACTCTTGGAAAATGAGGAATTTTTTTTTTTGTTTCTCAGTGTGAATTGGTACAGCAGCTTAGCTATGTCGTCTGAAGTTAACACCAAATGACGTCATCATCTGCGAGTCAGACTGATTACCTCGAGCAACTATTCTATAATCAATTTTTTGTTTTTTTCACACAAGATTTTTGCTTTGAGAAGTCTACAATTTCTTAGAGGTACAAAAGGACTTCTTTCTCATAGCTGAATTTTTGACAGAGGACAGGAACATTTCATTAACAATTTCCGAGGTGATCAATATCGATTGGTTTACGATTTTACCGAATACAGCTTTGATTTCTATGAAATACTCACCTTGGAGGGTATTGAATCGTTTGCTTCCAACGTAATGCTGGTTATCAGTGTAATACAGCCGATAATTTTTTGGCTGACCATCAAACCTGCAGTGGAAAATGCAAGCACTTTATTGTACATACTGTAATTATTGTGTGAGCTCTTGAGTTACAGGCTACGACAAATCTGTGGTAAAATTTCTCAATGTACGATTCGTTTGTTTCAGAATGATGGGAAAAAGGTATCGAAAGTTGGTTCCAAATACCCAGGTATCGTGTACAGGTACCGAAAACATTTGCCAGTTCGATCATTTCATTGGTTCGTAGGCGAAGACTAATACGTAACGTAATAACTATGTAACTTGCCAAAGCAAATCAAGCGATGACGACGTTTATATCAGACCAGATCCAACCGTTATCGCTGTCGGCGTTAGGCAAAGCTATGTGGGAGTTTCCAATCTCTTTTGCATATGATACTACGTGTTTCTGTACAGCAGTAAGCGTGAATCTTTGACATCGAAACAAAGTTGGGATAAATGAGCTTCCTAAAACTACCATGAGTCGCGAAGTTTATCTCAAAAGTTCTTCTTAGCTTAGCCTTAGTTCTTATCTTAACAAACTGAGTGGCTGACCATCCACAGTGTATATGATCAACGAAAGTCACAACGTTTGAGCCTAGAACTTTTGCTCACATACAATTCCTGTTTGTATTTTGTTTGATACGACAATTTTTTGGTGGAATTTTTTTGAATAATTCATTATTATTATTATTATTATTGAGTTTCTTTATCTGATGAATTTAAGTTATTCGGTATAAACTCACAGAAAGACAAGCGAATACTGTCCGGGTTCTCTCGAACTTTCTCTGACCAGGTAAGCCCCCTCACCTTCCGCGCGGACTAACCGTTCAGCTTCATCTCGCTCCATTGCACCGTGATACCTGAGAAGCACGCAATAATTAAAAGATAAACTTTATACACTATGGGTATTTCTTACATTTTGAAGGAAATGACGACCAACTCTTGTAATGTCTGAAGAACGCAGGAATTATGCTAATGAAGTAATTTACTTCTTCAAATGAGGATAGCTCAGGCAAAACGGTTCAACATAATAAAGAAATTATCAGCATTGCTACTATAAAATTAATCTTTAGTTACTGGCAGGTAATTTTGCAAGGCATGCTAATATTTTAGAAATATACTTAACACGGGACAAAATTATTCGGGATATTACATTCATAGTAGATTATTGCAGTATCCTAATTATAGAATATTGAAAGTATTAAGTTGCTATAAATTCCACTTACGTGCTTTCATATATCGGGATAATTGTACCCGATTTTCAGCTAATATGGAATAAAAATTCATACTATTGAAAACCCCGATTCGAAGATTTAGTAAAAAAAATATTTGAGAAGTAATTTATTTTTGGTTGTTATTTTTGCCCAAACGTTTTTCAGTGTAGCAAAAAAAATATGTCACGAGTCTAGTGGTAGGTCGCTTTTCATTTCTCACTCCAAAAAAATCCTACATAGAAAAAAATTTCGTAGTGATTTTGCTTATTTAAAAGAACAACAATTTCTTGTTCTTATAAACTTTGATTCTTTTTTGTGACATCCCGTCTTCTTGCGTTGTGGGAGACATCTAGTAACGTTGACCCACTGACGCTTCATCTTCGTCATCGAGGTCATTGGATTTCGTGGTACGATTGCCATCCACTGCCATTCGTTCGCTTTGACCTTTATTTCAGCATTGGATTGCCAGGCGCGGCCGATCACGCTCTGGAATGGCACTATCGAACGGCACTCGGCTACAGTTTAATATGCGACACCAAGCGCCATCGCTAATCAGGACAACGACAATACCATACCGCAGCATCAAGCCGCGCCGTCGGTCAAAAGATATATGTATGCATATGTTTTTTTTAAATGAGTCATTTTTACTGCCTTAACCCTTTTTGGCTTCTGCACGTACCGCTTCACTATCTAGAAGCTCTAAAATACCTAGATTATGTGGCAATTTATAAAATGTCGATGTATCCCAAATGGTCGTATTTTTCTATTTGTTCATACTATATATATGTAGATATATGTATATATATAGCATGAACAAAATAGAAAAAAAATATATATATTTTTTTTTTCGAACGAATATTTTATTAGATTAAGAAAAAGGATCTTAAAAAAGATATGGACATGACTGAATAAAATGTATTGCGGGATCCTTATGCACAGACTGGATATAGATACTGTTCTAATAGGGTAATAATAAGGATAGATTTTCATGTACTAGACTGCAGCTGAAGAGGAAAAAAATACTGCTATACGATAATAGAAGTAAGGCCAAATAAACCATGATAACCCAAACAGAAAAACCGCTCGGGTTCACCTTACCAGTCTCCTTCAGACAATCTACTAAGTAAACGTATATATACTTGTAAAAAAATAAAGACCCCCCATACCGAGAGGCTTTTGCATCGCCTTATATGGTAGCGGAATGACACAGAACTGACCCCCTGATAAAGCTTCGATTGTTTCTTCTTTTAATATCTAACAAACTATATATAGTACTAAGTGATAAGAGGAAAACTAGGAATTAGTTCGAAACTACATGGCTGGACAAAACTGAGATACCTCACTTTTTTGGCCTGTGATTCATCGACATCGACCCACGAGTACATCGAGGCAGTGGAAGCGCCATTGCAACATTGACGATTTTACGTGCCCGTTGGGCTGGGCAGCTCACAATGCCAATCGCTATTCAACTTGCCCATCAGGAAAAAAATATCACATCGAATATATTAGTTTTCCAATATTCTAGGATTCGTTCTAGTATAATGTCTATTTTGGAATTGTTTTAGAGCTGTTTCTGGTAACGCCCTCTTGTTCAGGCGATAAATCTCAGTTTAAGATAGAAAAAGGATTGAGTGGGCATTCTACCCATGGCTGTCACGATGTACCTACGCGGAAAGGTTTTTTGAGAGCAGAACTTATGACGCACATAACTAGGTCATTGGTAGGGCTGAAATCAATCGCTTGGGAACTGCCCTGCCTATCAGTGACTAACACAGGGGCAATCTCGTATTATAATGCCCTTCTAGCAGCTCTAGAAGATAGCTTTTTAGTTGGCAACATCCAAACGTCATAGCTACTTCCCCTTAACCTAATACAAATATGCCCGTGATATCTCAAATAGCAACGGAGCTTCTTTTACGCGGCAACGATCTTCGACAGTTTAATGAATGGCTCCGTTTGTATTCGCACAAGGTGTTTAAGAAAAACTCTAGTATTTGTTAGCAAATATTTTTTTACAATAAATAAAATTAAAAAAAATAAAAATAAAAACCTTTTCATAATGTTACTCTACATACGTGGCCAGTCCGCATTACGCTATTTAAAATGCCCCCCGTCTCCCCATTATGTACATGCTCACACAGTATATGGCTTTCCCTATAGTAATAGGTGGATATATATCTACTTCGCACGTTAGTTTGCAGATACCTTGAGGACAAATATATATGCATACATATATGTTAACCATGTATATATTATATACATCTTTAACGTACACAAGCACTTGCGTCACTCAACAGTACCGCATTACATAATTATTAATCCAGAAATGTAAATATGGATCTGTCTGAAAACAAAAAAAAATCGTACAACCAGATATTCCTTGAGTAACCCAAAATGGCGCAGAAATGTAAATCGATAAATTATACGGCGTCATCTGTCACTGACTGTCTGATGAATCGGTGGCGGTTGTGTCTTAAATGATGAGCGCACTAATTTACACGGTTAATCCTCGACTATTGCGATTTAAGTGATTTTTTGTAGTCTCATTGTGCACAATGTCTAAATTAATAGTCGCCAACAGGGACTCGATAAGTGTCCCTTCACAGTCGTAGCAGGCAGGTAGGTACGCACCTGTTAGGGCGTTGCCATGGTAACTAGAAACATCGAGGATGCCGACTCAACACCGTTGCTTCAAATCTCCGGGCTAGCATATGATGCTGATAGCTTTATGAAAACATCAATGCTTATTAGCTATACTAACTTCTGACCTTATCGCTCCCACACGACTGTTGAAGAAATCCTCGTGATGGGGCAGTGGTAACTCGTTCGCCTATTAGTGACGTGGTTTAGGTTCGAAACTAAGCGGAGACTCATCTTGTTTCGTGCTGAAAGAGGCCGCAAGGCATCTCAAACAACTTCTAGTAGCAGTACCAGATGTAGAAACTCGAAGAACCTTGTGTGTGTCGAGCAGGGCCCCCTCCACAATCTTCGAAAAAATATCCAAAGTGATTCGGAAAACTTACGATAGTTAATTATATTATTAATTAATAGGTCCAGAACTCGCGACAAAGGAAGACTTGTTTACAGAGGATGGGCAGGTAAGGCCAGCTTCAAGTCACAGACAAACTCTTAATTCCCATATGTTTACGTACATTTTCGAATTAAGAATGTCTGTTGAAAATGAGAAGCCAAGTCTGCGTTCAGCAGTCGCGTAGCTAAATTGCTGAGGCTCGTATCGAAGTCGACAGGCCTCGCTTCCGGTAGATAACACCGTGAAGAGATACGATATGAATTTGTTTTAGTTCCGAGTGGAATACAACTAACTTTAAAAGAATTTGATAATCGGCCCCTGCGGAACAAGCTCTCCCTATGGAGTATACCAGTAGCCTGAAGATGTTTGTTTTTAAAGAATTACGTCTATATCTCATGATTAGTGGGTACCACTTCATTTCAATCACTAAATGCCATTCTTGGTACTTATTTTTTACAATTATGTATAACGTATTCTAAAAGTGTTGTGCCCGTGGTAACGTAAGCTTTATAGCGTAAGCCCTGTTAGATAATTTCCCACCCAATACAAATGCTTTTGTTTTTCGTTTATGTGTGTGAGTTACCGGTTAAAAACAGCGCACTCGTCTAAATACATTTCCTGTAGCCCATTGAAGTATCAACCGTTCCATGGTGCCGTTCACCCAAAGCCAAACTAAAACATCTCTACTAGGTTCAGCGGTTCTATCACTAAATGCTTTAGATTATACTTCACCGACCCGTTATTTCACTACGCCCGCAATGTCTACAATCCAAATAGCATTTGCTTCTGTTTTTTATGTCATCCCTCCAATCTCGGTTTTCGGTGCCCATCGAGTAACTTCTTCCTTGAAAAATGACTTTCATACGTGAAATAAAAATAATTTTTTATTATTCCGAATATGGCACGGTGTTACTGGGTCGTTTATCAGGCACTCGACGCTCGTTTCACCCGCACTGGCGTACCGGGCTTCTGAGCACCCACCGCCAACCTATGATCAGACGCCCTCAATTAAGTACTGTTAATAATAATTCAGCTCGATTTTTCCCACCTGATATATCATTATCGTTAGTTATGCAAGGAGCGTTTAAATCGTAAGGGGAACCATTTTCGTAAAACGCTTGTAAACGAAGGCCTTAATAAAGAACGAACACACACCCTGTACAGATTTTCTAACATTATTAACACCATAAAAACGCTTATAAAACGAAATTTCACGAACGAGCACTTTGTCTGCAATATACCACAATGTTTTCGCATTCACATCAGTCGTTTTTGCCTAGACTTTGCCCCAAAAAAAGATTTCGTTCTTCAGTGATATGTCATATAGGGCGATACAACTGTCAGAGCAGATCTGACTCTGACCTTCAATGATAAATTTAGATCCAGCCTAAACAACATGTAAACGTAGGCAGGAAACGCTTCTAGGCAAACAAGGGTTTGTTTGCATGTACGGCATTTGACAACGAAATCACCCCCCAAAGTAGTCTTTTCTCGTTCTTTTTTAGCGTTAAGTGTTTTCTCTCATAAGCATGCTGCTTGAAAAGCTTAATTTCCCCGCCTGTGTTACACATTGCAATATAAATAGCATTCAAACAGACACATAAAATAGATCTGCATAGAAACATAAAATACAGGTGCACAGTTTTATACATTTCCAGTTTTTTGTGCCTTCTCTCGATTAATAGCTTTCTAACGCTTAGTCCTTAAATAACGAGAGGCTTCAAGACGGCGTTTGGCCGTGTCGCTGTGTCGGCTGAAAACAGATACAAGCTTTCCTTTGATGCAATTAAGTCTGTCCGACGTTTGCTTTTCAACAACATCAACTGCGAGCCACTTAAGGGATCTGGGTAGCCACTGAGCAGAGCCATGAACAAATGAAATGTAGTAAAAAAAAATACTAACTCTTTTCCATAGTGCTGTGGACGAGTTGGAAGATCTTTGCTGCAGATGATCCTTTTTGGGGAAGGTGCCTTTTGTTGCATGTGATACACTGAAAATGACAGCGAAGGAAGACGAATGCGTACAAAGCCATGAATCCAAATTGAAGTTATATTGTAGTTTATAGATCAACGACATATATATTTTATAAAGCGATCTCCTTGACTCTAGCACACATCAAATAACAGCCTTTCGTCCTTTACTTCTATCTCCTACGCTTCGCTGAAGAACGAACGCTTTAACAATAAGCCCATCTTCTCCAAGTGAAGAAAAACGTTTGACTCGGGTGTTTCGATAGGTTACAAGATTAGATATACGCACGGATCAGTATCGGCTACAGGCTAGGTTCTTTCATACCTATTACTGCTTGTGTAACTATCTTAATGTTAGCTTTCCTAAACGTTACGTTAACGATCGTGTTGGAAATTTTTATTAATAAATAATTTCGGACGCCAATTTTTCATGGAACCTGTTTGAATCCCACGACGATGTTTTCCAACGCGTCAAAACTAATAGATGTTTTATTTGACTACAGGCCAAATATATTAAGCTACCATTTTTTGGGGATATTCACCGCGCGCTACAGGTTAGAAGTTACATTGAATTAATATATTACTAGTACACAAAGAAAAGTTCATTATTAGCATGGGTCATTGGCACTAGCCTTGAGTCACCATTACGTTGAACGTGTGGTGAGTCATCAGAACATTTTTTCCTTCTTTTTCCCAAGTTTATTATTCGCAGCTATTGCCGCCTGAGTGGCGCTGCGCAGCTGACACACCCAGCTCAGCCCTAGCTCCTATGCACGTTCCTACTGTCGATAGGTTCGATTAGATGCCTGGGCAGTACTGAGCGGTCGATAGTGCCCAGGATATAATGAAAATTGAAGTCAGTAAACCGTTAAGTATAAGCCAATTCTTTTTTTTTTTTGTGCATGGTTAGCTTAATCGGATCGCTATTTTGGCTGTTATAGGGAGAACTAGGGAGAAGCGATGAAGCACAGCATGCGTGATCACGTTGCACAGCGTTCTAAATGTTGCGAATCTCGAAACCCGTCATGTTTAGTCGCTTACGTGAGCTTCGCGTCGGCGCATAATAGTTATAGCGGGAACTGCGAATATGCTCGGGCCAGTCGGTAGCTGCTGTTCAGGTCAGAGGATGTCCCTATAAGAGCTTTGAACAACTAACCGCCTTAAAAACTAACGAGCAACCTTCCTTCTGATAGGAACAAACCAGGCGCTCTGCGGGTAGATGTTCTTTTTCACTAACATTCTTTATGACGATGCCTTCGGGACCCTTTTCGAAATAGCACTACGAGTCCCGTAGAACCAGCACTCATTTAGGACATTCTAAAACAACAAAGTCATTGGGCAAAGCCGGTGTGGTCCTCGTCAGGGAGACAACTCAAGAGGCTAGACTCAATGAAATAATCATATTGCATTTCTGTCTTTTGCCCTTAACCGCACCTTTGGGCCGATGCTAAAACCGACCGATTTTTCCCGCCAGCGTCTCCAGCTACACAGGCGAGGAGTCTGCTTGGCAAGCTCATATCGCTCGACTCAATTGTAGGTGACACTCTCCATCTAACGAAAGCAAATGACGCCAAAACGATATGGTGAAGAAGGAAAGCCTCTCTTTTTTTAACAGTGAACGCGTAGGCGAAACGCAGACAGACCAACATGAACAGCGCTGAATGGACTCTCTCACAGTTAACTTTTACCCTTGTGTTGAACGGAAAGCGGCTGGTGAAATTTTCGTGTCGACCCAAAACGAAAACCACCGAAAGAAGGAGACTACGAAGACAACGACCAACAAAAACCATCGACTGATACGCACACGCTCATAGGCACTGTGGCTTCATCCGCATAGGGGCTACTGCTAACTGAGAATAGTGAGGTGCTAAATGATCTAATAGAATATACGTACGCACGAAACGCTATGAGTATATGTATGCTACACTGCGCTTCATGATCGGCTCACCGAGTGCCTTATTCCATATAGCTTGATAATAGAATCAGCCTATCGACATCTGCTTGTCGTTCCACTGTATAGTTTCGTTGCAAATTGACGAAGATGTTTATTTGTTTTTTAACACCCTCCGAGGTGCATTGGTCTAGAACAAAAGCACTGATTAAGAGATGAATCTGAACTTCACCGAAATACCGCTCTTATGTAGACTGTCTATGCCAATATGGCGGCTTAGCTCGCCAGTTTAACTGACCACACTTTACATAAATGGCAGATTTCTGTGGGTACATTAAGTACTGTTATTTTTGCTGACCAACCCGATCGAAGCGGCTAGCTCATCATAGACGTTCATCATTTTCAATTAACTTCGTGACGGCAATTTGTAGACGGTTACCGATATCCTATCGTCGGCAAGATTGACGCAGCATTTACCTCTTAGCCACTGATACATTCACGTTTTAGGCATCGGTTTCAGGCTGATGGACTGACATGCACGTCCATCATGTTACTAATTTACGATGCGGACTGACAAACAGGGCGGTGTGAGGAACAACAATTATTACATATACAATGCGAACAGCAGGGTGCTACGTGAAGCCGCTTGACACGCGTTCATGTAGAAGAATATAGAAACAAATGCAAAGCGACCGATTTCGATCAGCGACAGTAACAATAGTAGTGTTGCCGGTATGATGATTTGTATTTATGACAATACAAAAGAAAGAAAGATCAGGCCAATCATAGAGTTGCCATTAAGCTTTTTCTCTAGCTAACTTGTTCGCAACTACAGCGACCGACTGGATCTTCGTAGACAGAAGTAACAAATAATCCCATAAAATCGGTTTGTTTACATGCCGTTTAACACTGTTCAGCTACCGTCTGTCGATACATATGTGATGGTGCACACCCCGCGTCCGCTCCTTTCCAACGTTTAAGTACGGCTTCAGCAATGAAATGCTCCGTAATTCTCTACTCTCTACTACGATGTCTTATCTACGTTACACTGTCATCCGGTCGATTGACAGCGACCTTGGGCTGCCCTTGTACAACATAAAAAAATCGATTTTATTTAGAAAAACGTTGACGAAACTTAGCTGGTTACGTGGAACACGTGACAGAAACGAAGTCTTCTAACAGCAAGAACAAACCTTTCTAGACGAAGTCGCAATTTATGTACAACAAATAAGCAAAAGCATGAGCATCGGTAGACATACGAGGTATAAAAGGTGGATTATTGATTATCAAATAATATATAACATTACAAATATTATATAACGAAGCTTTCACTAAACATTGTTAAATTAACATGTGCATCGTCGTACCATTTTAGTAGCTATTTTGCTTCTCATTGCTATACGCTCACTGGAAACTATATGTACACATCGATACTCACGATAAGATTTCCACAAATTTCGCACATCATCCGTCTGAGGTCCATCGCCGCCGCAGTTGATATCTCCTGGACTCCCTGGGAAAACAGAAATCAAATATACCCTTTATACCAGGTAAACAAAGCAACGAACGGAGACAAATCGATACGTAAGGAATCTGTTCTAAGAAAAAACATGTTTTAGCCCGCCATTAGGAGGTAGAATCTCGCCAGGATCTACGCACAGGCAGGTTTCCAACGAATATATGAGACAGTTTATTTATTGTTGTTTATAACGCTGTTATTTTGCTAAGTGAACAAACTTCGCGCAGTCTAAGTTGTAGGTAATATAGCTTCGTATTATATTGTACTTTCCGTCATATAGATATAGGTGGTCATGGCGATGATGTCTTTGTTGACTCGTATATCATCAGATTTTGTAACCGGTCAGGTGTTTAATAACACGGGAGAGCTTAGCTTCGTTCGATATTCTTAGAGACGAATTCACAACATAGCTTCGCCTGATTTAAGACGTCTTCTTTGATTATCCATTCAGCCAAAAAAGGCTTCATTTTTGACCCAACTAAGAGGGTTCAGAACTGTATTTTTTACTTAGTTGAATTAAATATAGTTAACTAAATAGTTAACTTGAACGTTTGAGTAAAATAATTGTTTTACTTATTATATTACTATTATTGCTACGAAATTTATTGGTCACCGTTAACGGTGCTAGGAACGTTAAGTCTATCACGCTGGCCACACATATTTCCAATAATCCGGGTTTGGCCCAAATCTAGTATCTCGTGATTGTCTATAAGTGTTTCCTTTCATTGTTCTTACTTTGCTGAGACTCATATCTCAAGATATTCCCTTGTTGAACAGAATTCGACCCTGGAGCAGTTTTGTGGCACCCGGTATAAAAAGATACAGTGGCATTGCACGAAGACTTTTTTTGTTTTTTTATTAGTGTTAGGAGAGAAGCTTCGGCTGCTCTGGTAGAGACAAATAACAGGCGACGGTTTTGTATCCATTAATCGGCAAGCGGTTTACTGCGTTTGAGTGCAACCTCAGTTAAGTACTAGTGTTTCTTTGAGGTCTATTTGCTTCGACACAATGTAACAATGGCGTCTCCAATATGCATAGTTATTAGAGATGGAATTGCTCGTAACGATTAAGAGCAGAATCGTTATAACATGTAGAAGCTTCCTTCAATGTAGCAAGAAACCTATGCAAACAAACCATTCATTTAGTTTTACTTCGATATATTAAATGCTATATGTAAATGTATTAGTTTTCCATTAGATTAGATATTACCTGGGGCTTTAACAATAAATTTAACGGATTCCCTCAAATTTGCTGGCGCAAATACAAAGATGAGACAACTGGTGACAAAAACGAACTCGGTTTACCACAGGTAACTGCCAGTAGTTAATTGAAACGTTTACGTGGTACGGCAAGGAAGTTGATAGGAAATTACGCTTTGACGCGAGACGCTTTTATTCGAACGACGTCATCGCATTATGTTTCTTGTTCAATGCATAGGCGAGCTTCAACAGCATGCGCGTGTCTATAAGACAGAGGATCTAACTGGCAACATATAAGTGAAAATGGCGTAAAGTACTCAAGTTTATTCCGATTATTCATTGTATAGAATATAAATGTACCTTCCATTTGAGTATTCGAAGCCAGAATTTGTTTTGCCACAGGGTACTTGCCATAGGCCAACCTCATGGCCGCCCATAGTACTTGGGCTTTATCGGCGATTTTCTCGTTCCAGCGTGCTTTCGGCATAACTTCTCATTGAGTGGGAAAGTTGCTACTTTATGGGAATTAACTGTTCGGTTGACGTATCCCTTTCAGGCAGGCAATTTCTCAGGAGCTTCTCATAATCCAAAATCACTTCCTGAACACTCACTTCGCAGTAGATCGGTGACAGCAGGCAAAACCTCAATTTTTTCTAGTTTATCGCGCTATTATCGAATCCACGATCCTTATAAGATATCGCCTAATGATAATACTACTAATAACAATTCTATACACTCACAGACCACCAGCACGCGGTACTAGTTCAAACAAATCGTGGGTTTGTTGCTCGTTTCCTTCTAATTTTTGTCGCCTCATCTCGAATGCGTTTGTCATCTATTAACGTGCTCTTAATTCGAAACCCATATATCGGCAGGTTTTACCAATGTATCTGACAGGCGCTGGCGAACGCGCGCAGGTATAATATCATAAGCGCAACGATAACCCGAGTGGCTGTGATAAAGTTCGATGATGTATTTCTCGCCCTCGTCGGTCGAATACGGTTGTCAATTGATTAGAAACCTATGAACCTATAAAGCCCGTTTCCGTATAGCTGCATTACGTTATTCTACTTGGCGGGTTCGCACTACGGGTCTACGCTCGACCTAGCCAGTTGTTTTGATTACCACATCGGCTATAATATCCGGTTTGATGGTTTTTTTTTTCTTTCGAGTTTTGAACTTATTCTATGGTATCTCATAGTAGCACTCTGCTGCTAAGCCTCCTGAGTTCAATAAACAGTTTTTCATCAAACTCGTCGGGTCTCCTATCGTGGCTGGAAACGTTCGTAAGCCGCTAAAGTCCTTCGATAGTACTTGTACAGCTGCGTGTTCAGCCATAACAAAATGGGCTATGAAGCACGCACCATAGAAAGAGCAAAAGTTCTCTTTATTGTGATAATACTACGGTTTACTGGCAGCTGACTGTACGAATGAATTTTGCGGCCGTTTCCGGTGCCACTATCACCATCGTTTTCGGTAGCATTTGTTATGTATGTAGGCACAGTAAGTTACTAAGTAAAGTAAAATGGCGGTTTTTCTTCTACATCTCCATGCTGGACTGAACAGAAGTATCATCAGCTCCCGCAGTCAGGCTAACTGGCCTACGCATCGAACTGCGTAGGCATGAGCAGTATTGGTGCCTACCAACCACATCAAGTTTACCTTTGGCTCCGCTTGGCAGTGTAAATCCCTCGTTCTATCAGAGGGTTGGATTAGTCGCACCGGCAGTTCGGACCAACTGTTTTGCGGCCGAAAAACCGATTGGACGAGGGAAGTTGGTTTCATATATATCTATATTTGTACGGGACGCTCCGCGTTGGACGTAACCGGATGGATAGACGCTAACGACGAGAGCTATCCCGTTTGTGGCCCAGCAACTCGTTCCCAAAAGACCCTTCTTCTTCGTGCATTTGATTTCGTTACGGTTGAGCACGTTAACGTTACTGACTACTAGTGTCTGGATACCGCCTCGTTTTGTGCTTGCCACCCGCCAAGAGGGCGGTAAAGAATACGAACAAAAAATAGGAGCGGATGCTGAAGAAGGTTATCCGTCGAAGATGCAGCTGTTATTGGCCATGTCGGTTCAGAGCCGAGCTTTAACCTCGGCCTGATCAGAAAATGATGTCAAGAATTGACCATCATCCAGGAGCTGCGCTTCTACGCTGGCTGCTAAGCGATTTGGAGTCAACATAGAATGTTAATAACTATATACTGAAACAGCCTAAGCCGACCGCGCATCGACGCCTCAGTCATTGACCGTAACAATACTGGGGTGTTATTAACTGAACTGTCGTCTTGAAGTGATGTCACAGCGGCGGAGTTGATGGGGGCGAAATCGATTTTCTGCAGTTCTTCAGGCGTCTTTTCAGGGATGGCACTGACTGGTCGATTCGACAGTCAGTGAACGAGTAAACCACATAATAGGATGGAGTGGATCGGTAATTTAATGTGAGAGACGTCTACTGCGTCTCTGCAGCCGTGTGCGCAACCCGGGGGCGTATTCCACTCGAGTTTCGTCAACTCTTTTCGATTCTCTTTTTGATTTTCTAACGATACGAAAAGTACTTATACAGAAAACAATCTACCGAAGGCGGCTGTGGCTCGTCGTTGCTTGTCCGAACCCCGATGATCGTGCCCCGCCTCGCGAGAGCCTAAAGTTCTATGTACTCCGTTCGTCGCTGCAGAGACAACTGGCTGACGAATCGGGACTAACAGCATCCTGCTGTTGATATGGCGGTCATGATGCTGACGCTAAGAGCAAACCGTGAGAAACAAGTCGAGGTAGCTAGTAGCCTCCTATGCAGCGACACTTTTCTTGAAAGGGTTCCAGCAGAATCAATAAAAAAAAAAAAAAACAAAATGAAACCCACCTGAACGATTTAGAAAAGAAGCGCTTCGTAGCGCCGCTACCTACTGCTTGTTATACAACAGATAGTTGCAGTGGTAACAGTTATCTGTATCGTTTCTACTTGTATAGTGTAGTGCTGTTGTTATTGATAGGACGGGGGAAGCGAAAGGGGAAGGGGATTGCGGCGCTGGTCCTCTTCCTTGCCAACCTCTTTTAAAGGGAGTGCTTTGAACGGCAGCTCGACCACAAGGTGACACCGATGACAACGCCTACAATTACTACTACTGATTATTGGTACCTTATGGCAGCTTGGGACGGCAAATGCTGTTTACGGCGACGACAATGATGATGAATATTATTAGTATTGTTATTACTGTGGTCGCATAATAGCAGCCATGGCTGTAACATGTTTCTTCTATTCGTTGATGCCGAGTCGCGGTAGTTAAGTGGGTCCCGCCAGGTCGAGCCTTTCGATGCTCCTGTATTAATACCCTATCGACATATCTGGCACTAATGAGCTGCTGTTGACTCTGCCGCGATTATCAACAAGCACAAACGAACCAATGGTCGGACGAAACTTAACTACGAGTATATCGTATAACCGTTAGCAACACGAAGATAGAGTGGCACGATAAGCAGATAAATTTTAAGTTCGCGGCGGGTGAAGAACGATGGTCGAATGCTATGATCGATGATCAATTAGCTAGGTACTAAAAGGTAGCTGGCGCACTTTTAGAGAATTGTAGAACTGGTGGCTCTGGAGGCAAGCGTTGTATCGGCTACGTTTGTTCAAGCGGATGTAGTTGCCGAATGGTGGGGCTGACCTTATCTGTCTTGATCCTATTTGAGGTCGACATCGATATCCACGCAACGAAAATTTATAGTCTCGAGGGA
The DNA here is from genome assembly GCF_002443255.2 of Varroa destructor. Lineage (NCBI taxonomy): Eukaryota > Metazoa > Arthropoda > Arachnida > Mesostigmata > Varroidae > Varroa > Varroa destructor. The sequence continues at coordinate 16,912,491 of NW_019211457.1, read as the reverse complement.
ATTGTCAATCTCGAATGATGTAAAAACGCCTTCAGTTGCTTTCCGTTGTTGTTCACAGTTGTTTTTTATGTCTATTTCGTCAACCCCATATTTAAGAACCACCCCATCGAGATGAAAGCGCTGTTTACTGCAACTGAAAATCTTCTAACGTTAACAACAACTCCAGTTTCATAAATAGTAAACACAGGAATGACGTTTGAAGGGGAACTTCCGCAGATGATTACGCAGAACCAACAACTACTTTGTTTCACTGTACACAGGCTGTTTTAGGTCTAAAGCAAATACTCCCGATGCAAAATGTCCTATTAGGCTTTTTTGCTTAAAACAAGTCCACATCTTCACTAGCATTAATTCTAGTGCAGTTTCTAGCACCACCGGCGAATTGTAATTAGTGGTAACGTGGTGCTCCCGCTATAGCACCTAGCTATCTGGAGGTAAAAAAAAAACTTGCAAACCACAAGAGTTGATTCTCGTAAAGAATGTTTCATGGTACCAATCGGAACACCAAAGCCTCCTCTCCAACGGGGCGGAGGGCCCCGGGAAAGTGAGAGTGGTAAGGGCCGCGTAAACAACAGGCAGAGCAAGAAGAAGACGCACGCTGGTGTTAAGTAGGAGTCCTTTTTTTCATCCATCTAACGTTGTATAGTTATTTTGCCTCGGACTACCTTCAATTGATGAATAATTCGGTTCTGCGATCATTGAAACAAACGACGTACGTAAATTTGTGTCAGCTTGATTAAGAAACAGATGGAGAGAAGGTTTCCAAGTTGTTCGAAAACCTCTCTAAAGAGAGAGGAAGGGGGTTTGACAGTAATCGTTTGACATTAGTGCTCAAACGTTTAAAACCCAGGTGTTCTTAGCCTAAGGTCGCAGCATATATGCGCCAAATGTTAACCTGTCGATCGTATGAAATCAGCGAACGATATAAATCCACCTACACATACTTTTTCTCGAAACTATACTTTTTAAGCTTGCCAACCGGCTACGTTCTAGCTCTCACGCTCGCTCCTTTTACAAGTCTATTTGATGCTGCTCCTCCTATCGCTACTTTTTTTTTCTTTTCAGAGCTATAATCGCGAATAAAACTAATCCTCTTAATTTAAAATCCACCATTTCGTATGCAATTTGACGTTATAGTTGCTTTCCTAATGGTTTCCGCTTTTTAAAATTGGAAACGACAATGACGTAAAGCAATCATACCTCGCAGGGATGCTACACAACCACATTGAAAGTTCCGCTCTCTTTAATTAGGCCTCTATCAGTTTCGAGATGCTTGCGTATTTCCTATATATTATATTGCCCGGTTCGTATTTCAAGCTTTCGCTTATTAATTTAAAATAATACTAATCCAGTCATTCACCTTGAGTATTTTTCTAATTGTTTTATATATAATTAAGTCGGATAATTATAGCGCCTACGATTGCACTTACTAGTGCTTTGGTTCAATGCTTGCTTACTTACGCACGCCTGATTTGATTTATTTTCACACTAGTCTTTATTATTATTCTATTTTATTCAATTTTAAAATAGTCCTTCATTTGACCAGCGTCAAATATACCTACGTCATGTCGACATTGTGTTATTGAACGATTGTCCCCATTATCGGCTGGACGTCGATTTAACTGATATTTCACGATTGAACTAAAGCTGCAACCGTAATTTTCCAGTGACCGGATCATTTCTCCCACAACACTAGAGCATGTTTTTTAATTGCGTTTTTTTTTTCTGATTCTCTATTTTTTTTCCTATATACAAATAAATTTCTATAACAATGGCGAGCAATCGCTAGCTACTCAACATACACATATTATATAATAAGGATGCTATGTATGGTAATCATGAGCTGCTTCATATAATTAATGTATTTCGTGTAAATTTTTCGCAAAAATCGTCGATATCTTGATCATTGTTTGTTTATGGACTCTCTTTCAATATATGTAGCCTACGTCCAGTGCTGGCCAGTAGACTATGCATCATTAAATATGCGTTCAAGTACTTCTCCTTAACGAACAAAATGCTATAACAACTTATAGGCGGGTATACAATGTAGGAGGTTACTCAGGTTCATTTACATTGAGATTTGTTCACTGGGCCTTTGCCAAGAGTATTTCAACAGATTTGGTGCAGACTAGTGAAAATTATTTAAAAATATCCACGTCTTGCGCACACCTTTCGAAACCCCTCAACGAAGCAGCCTCCATAAATTTATATTGTAATTAACACGAAAATGAGCGTAATATATGTGTTGCGGGTAATTATAGAATATAAGATTCTACCAGCAGGGGTCTCATCAGCAGAGGAGTTGGAAAGGGGTTCGTTGTAGTCGGCTTTCGGTGACGATGTTGCCATGTGGTTGCAAATGTCACTTTTATTATCTGGTATCTTTCAGCATTGTAATAAACAACCAGTCCCTGACATGTCAACCCTCCCGAGTGCTATACAGTAATATTAAAACGATTTTGCAGGCGTGGCCTTTACAGACGGCGGAACGACGAGCTGCAGCGCTAGGGCTTTCCCGACGGGTCATTTATCTCATTTTGGAGAAAAGGTGTTGAAGGCGAACAGGAAACAACCGTCCCCTAAGAACAGGCGTCACTTATCGTATAGAACTTCTAAATCAAGATTAATTACAATTGTTGTTACCGTTTTACGAAATGTTGAAATCACATTGATTGTCCTGTTGACACGCAAATATGGCATTTCTATAGTCGATGTATTACGTACTGTTTGCGTGACAAAAATAGGATCACTTGTTTGATCTACTAGTTGAAGGTGCAGTTCTGCCTAATACTATTTATTACAAGTGGCTGTCAGCATTCGTAGTTGAATCTTGTCGATATAGCAGTAACGTATATTCCTTTATTGAACGTATTAGAACAGGATTAGGAGGTTTGGCCATTTCCCAATACCTACGCCATGGAAATAAGATCATATCATATCATGTTAACGAAAACAATGTAGGTCATATCGATGGAACAACCATGCTATCCAATGAGATTGTTCGTATGTTACAGTCGATTGGGGTACTGTGTAACTAAGGCAACGTTCGTCTAGCGCAACGAAACCACCTCGTTTCGTCAAAAAAAAATTCGGGCTAACAGGGCGAAACAAAGGGCTCATTGGCGCCTAGATCAATATGCAGGTGTTAATATCTACACTATTTGCACTGCTAAATATTGCACTAAAATACATATCTTGGTCGAAATGCATCATCGCCTGTCATTTGATAGACGTTTTTTGTAGAACTTAATAGCGTCCTTACTCAGATCGTCACGTATAAAACGAAACCGGTGTTTTGAATATGTCAGTATATAAACGACTTCCAAATGGCCTATTATTATCATTTCTATTATATATATTTCTAAAGATTGCTTGTTAATCGGTTACCGTTTACTGTTATAAATACTATGTACAAGGTAGACGATCTAAATCCTGAGTTTTCTTACGAGTTATTTTTAAGACTGTACTTAAAAAAAAAAAACAGCACCTTCAGCTGTTTTTTTCTGCATCTTCTCGAAGTGTCGCTTCTAATGATCGTTTCTCTTTATTACAACCGTCGTTTAAGGTGATTAGATCTTCAATCGAGGGCCTCAACAAGTCACTGGTCACTCTCAAAATGTTTCACCTGTCATTAGCAAATAACTTTTCTATTGGAAGCGTATGTTACGCAATGTGTTTACGTGTAAGCTCATTTAAGAGCAACTTAAACATGCCGCGAACAAAACATGAATTCTAGCGGAATCAAACTTTGAATTACATAAGAGTCACAAACCACACAAAGGCTCAAAACGGTCAATAAGTACAGAAGGTGCAAAAGGGCTGAGTAAATCTCAAGAGGACTGACCGTTGGAACTTACCTACACGACTCAATCGACGACTAATAATTTGCTTTAAAACAGCCGTTGATTTCTCAATTAAATATCCGGGTGTATTAAAAATGTCTTTCTGTGCCATTTTTTTCTAATTTTTCAGATCTGATTTTTATTAGAAATCGTTTGCTTTGCCCCCGGGAAATGTTCTCCGAATTTCCCAAAACCGACGTAAAAATTAATAGCGACGTAGATTTAGGCCCCAAAGGGAAGCTGTTAATGTTGATAGGGTTTGTTCGTCGCAAATACATTAGATAATAGCTGATTTTTGTTTAAATTCCGAAAAAGATACACTATTTCCCGCCATGGTAAGTTTACGGTTTTTCCTCTAGAGGGAGCTGAGGGGGAACGGAACACTTGTCTGCTACGAGAAACAGGCTTCCAGTTTGTCCGAAGTTGAATGCCTTACCCTATATACGTTATTATATGGAGACGAATACAATAGAATTTAGTAACAATACAACCCTAAATTAGAGAACTCTTGCAACGGCATAGATAACCACAGATACTCGTGGCTTCTGTGGTGCTTCAACAAGCAACAATGAGTCTCTCACAATGTCGAGACGCTGTCTGGTATGTAATATCTGTATATTTCTGAAGAGAGGCGGATTGCACCGCATCAAAACAGTCGTCACCAGATGCTCAAACCTCAAATAACAGTAACTGTAATTTAATTGGCCGCGGACAGTCGAAAGACCTTCCGTTATACCTGTCCAACGCAAGCACAATGTTGGTTATACTAAAAGACCCCTTCTTCATCGGTGACTCATTCAAGATGATTTCAACGCCTCAGATAAACAAAGCTGAGATCTCTGATGGCGATTTTGCGCACAAACATCTCATTGTCGGTAGCAAAATTTAGTAGGCAACAATTAAAGATAACGACAGTAAAGCGCCAGCCACTATTGAAGGAAGCTTAAATACCCATACGAAAATCGTACGCGTGAAAAAATCCATTGTTATGTAATTGGCAAAATCAAAGTATGGCCTTCGATAACATTCCGTTTCCAGAAGGTTGGTATAAAGCATTAAAAAGTATTAAACTTGGCAGTTAGTGATCCGACGCTTTCTTAAGAGCCGCTGAAAGCCTTATGCTAATTGGTTACCCATTTTAATATAGCACAGTATTCATAAAGAATCAGTACCGAATATTTACATAAAACTGGAGCAAAAAACACCACATCCTATGAGAAAAAATAATCTTTGTTTTCAGACCTTCCTAGGAAACTCTTTCTAAGTCAAACAAACTCGCGTACCGGGATTTCTAGTGGAATCGATAAATAGATAAACTGTGGCAGGTAATGACCTAGACAAATATATGAAGCTAGAAATTGAGATAGTACAGCACCTGTGTTCAGCTTTAGGGTGGCCACTGAAGCAAAGCAGAAGTAAATTGGTTATGCAGAAGAGTCTTCGAAACGACGCAGCGTCTCGTAATTCACCGTTCTACCTGACCCGGTTCGACAAAAAAGCAAAACATTTTTGAACGGCTTGTCTTTATTGAGGTAGTTAGACTGCCAGAAAAGATTCTGGCAGACGTCATTTTCAATATCGTTAATTGAAACGAGTAACGACGCAAAACCAGGAATAGAATAACATGTTGATTTAATATCGAGTACCTGTTACTGCAGGCGGAAGACGCTGGTTAATGCTGGTCCCACATTAGCGTGGCCAACCTCTAGAGGTGAAGTCTGATGTTTGCAAATGAGATTTACACACCAAGAATGCTAGCGTGGAGCTCAAATAGGTACGGGAATTCCCACAACTCAGTCTACAGTCGTGATTCCAGATAGACACGCATGGAAAAATTTCAGTTAACTTGGTGGACAAAGCGTTCGGAATCGGAACCGGATGAAAATTCCTGATCGAGTCAAATTAAATTTTACTATATCGTTCCAACTAAATAATGACCCTATCGTGAAGCCAATAAAGAAATCAACCAACTGCTAAAGTAAGCTAGAGACGGTCAATGAGTATTTCTCGTTCTGTCTCTGTGGCACACTCGTGCCGCCGTTGGTGTTCCACGCAAGGAACATTGACTTCGTTCCGTCGCATATTGCGCTTCACGAACTTTACATTCGTAACTGATTCGCTAACGATATGATTACCTTCCCAAAATAATAAGTGATCTCTGTGATTCGTTGCGGTCCGACGAGGTGGTCAACGAGGGTTTATGATGCCTAGTGTTGTGATTCTAAATCACTACCAAGCACAAGACGAAAACCCCCATAAGAAAACCAAAACTAGTGATGGAAAACACCATAAGAAAGTCAACGATCGTGTCGAAAGAACAAAATCCCTTTTGGCACAAAAAGGACGTCGCCGAAACAAAAGGCCAGTCAGTCCAGCTGCGTATTGACGGTGTTTTTTTCATCATGGATGGATGTTTGAAAGAACGATACCGTGGACGACAGCAAATAGCTTTCTTTTGATCAGCGGCAAAAAATGCCGGGTAAAGGCAGGCTTCGACATCGTGTTGAGCTGAACAACGCTCTATCGAATGCTGCGATCTTGGTTTTATTAAGAAGATTGCTGTGAGGCGGAATTAACTAAATCTAAGATTTAAGCTGCTTCAAACTGCCCTTTGTAAGCTCGCTTGATGTGATCTTCGATCATCATTATGATATGTAGGAACTTTAAATTAATAAGTAAACTAGGCGAAAGACCCGCATGCACGGGCCAATTTGTCATACAGAGTGGGTTCCAATTTTCTATATTATAAGCCTGATGCAGATAGCAGAATTCATAGGACGGTGTCGTCAAGTTCAAACCTTTTGAACTGAGCGTATAACAGTCGATGAAGTTGCCGGCATTAAAATAACAAAAGCCTTTCAGTGCTTGAATTTTTAATTTTTTTAGATTCCCAAAATCTATGTAATAGAGTTATACTATTATTTGTAAAAAATATTACAATTCCTTTCCTCCGTACTAAGTAATAATAAATTCTATTATAGATAGAAACCAACCTGACTTACGTCGGTCTGAACTCAAATCATGTAATGATTTAACAGATAAGCAATCTGCCTTAAATAAATTCTACTTTATTTAGGTACATTAATTCAACCTCGAGGTCGCAAACTATTTTATCAATACGGCTATCTAGAATGTGACTTCGATCAGTAATCAGCATTTGAATGGTCTCCTAAGTAAAACGAACATAAAGCGTTTCTTGTGTTGCGGATGTATCAAAACCATGAATTAAATTAAAATGTAGGCTTTTACGTATCGAATCACATTTGTTACAACCTATTTGTGTCCTGAACGAATGCTTGTGATTCCACGCATGATCTAGCAAGCAAAAAAAGGCAAAGGATTTCTTCTATATGATGCCGTTCTTACCACTAAATATACGCTCGATATTTTTAGAACTCACCAACAAGCAGAAGAAATTTGTATTGACAGTTCATGGGAAGCGAACCCCATGAGCCCATCTCACCCTCATAAGTAGCCAACATTCTTCACTGGCACGCTTGGTGCACACTTTGTGATTGTTTTATCGTTATAAGAGCACCATTTATTTCCAATAAATTAAATTTAAAACCAACGAGGTATTCCATGTTCGGTTATTTTCACTCTCTTCGACGACGTAATTATTCACTGTTAAACTGATCCACCAGGTTGTCGGCCCAGTGCTTGCACCCACATAACATTCACCAAAGCTATTTCCACGCTGGTGATTAGAACGCGACCACTTAAGCACATCAACTACACAGAATTCCCTATAGCCCTGCATAATTTGTTTCGTGCCTCATTCGATATGCTTCTGACGAAGTTCTGACGGGTTACTCTGTCCCATCCATTTTCCTCCCTAAATTACAGACTGCTACGCTCACTACATGCTGCACCCTCGTGCGCGTGCGTACGCCAGTATTTGGAAACAATACCAAATATCGTGCTTCATTCAATGCTGTATAACCAATCACCCAGTTCGTCATTCTTTACGGAGTGCATCCTTCGTTGGCCCCACTTGGAAAACAACTAACCCGCGCGCCTTCACTTTTTACGACTACGGGAAACAATCACCACAGCACTGAATTTAGGGAGCGCTTGCAAGCAGCGAGTCTCGTCGATCGTCTTCTGAGGGTTTGCACGCACCCATTATCTAGGTCAATCGGCGCCCGGGTCGCTCATAGCCATCCTCCGTATGCCAGTTAGCCAATGCTGTGCGTTTCAGCAGCGGCATCAGTATCAACAACAGCCACAGTGGTCATAATTGCCGCGTAACAGGCGAGCAAACCTCAGCTCAGTTCCGACATCTACGTGGGCACCACGGGCGCTGCGGGCATTACCTCACTTAGCCAGTCTCCGTCATCAGATCAGCCCAGGTCTCTTGACTGTGCTTGCAGCCGTACCACAGTCAACCAACCATATCGGGGAACCAACTCCGAAGGCTGACCCGCCGACAAAATAGCTTACACAAGCTTTCAGGTTCGCTCGCACTATATACCCCTGTCTCTAAGCATGTATTGCTGTTGCCATTACCGTCCGTCTTTCGTACTGTTTTCTACTGGGCATTTTCTTTCTCAGCTCCTCGTCAACCAAAGCTGTACGCTCTTTCAACGCGGATAGAACTGTTGTTGGCTAGTTGTTCTCTCGAGACCCAGAGCTCCTCTGACTGAGGCGAGAAGGACCGACAGGTGAATCTCTGAGTCGATGGCCGTTTTATTACTATTGCTGCTGGTGATCGTCGTGACGGTCAGGGTAGCAGTGGCGGTACCCGCCGCCATAGAGTGGCTGTAACGAACGCCATAGGTTTGTTCCCTGTAGGTACAGTGTCTCTTGTTCTCCATTGGGTCAATGATTCCGCTTGAGCGGTTACGGTGCGACATCAAGATACAAACTGTTGTCATTGTCAGTGTGGCCTTCGGCGTCTTACATTAACTCCTTGTTTTCTCTAATCAACTTCTACTAATTGCCTGTTCTGTACGACAACAACGATCATATTTTTGTTGTGTTTCTTGCATGTTCTTTGGTCAATGCGTATCAGTGTCTCAGTGTCACTGGCGTCCTACCAATACGTCGCTACTAAATGAACCCAAAGAGCTCTTGGCCTGTGCAGCCCATCTATCTTATACTGGAAAAACATGCGTGCAGTTACACAGTAACCAGGACATCTGCTTTCAATATCCTGCTCTCTAAACGAATCTCTTCTGTCTAAACGAATGACGAGCGGCTTACTTGAGACACGAGCCAAGGCGTAGGGGTGGAGAAACCTGTTGTTTCTGTTATCGTACACCACAGTACCATAAGCCTTTTGTTGCTGTTGTTGTTATTATTGTTATCATGTTCGTATCTAGAGACGGTTAAGAGTTATCGTAGATTAGCTGCTATAGGTAAACCAAATAACTAAAAGCGTCAATGGTGTCTGATATCCTATCGAGGCGAGCATACGAATCAGTTGAAATTTTTCTTATCGCTCTTTCTCCGTTCCAGGCATTCGAAGCTACTGCGTACACGAAAATGGTTAACCTGAATCTCTGCTTGATCAGATTTTTTTGCTCATTGCGCGCACACCTAGGCCATCAATAAACACCAACATCATACGTGGCTTAACCACACATTTTAACTCTGATTAGTTTCGAACGGATCGAAGGTTTCACTACTCTAGGTTTCAGGCGTTTTCATTCGAGTTTGCCTGAAAATATCCTGTTTTGTGAAACATCGCTGAATTTCTACTACTACTATGTTCGAATCGAAAATGTAGGCTTTCGTTCCGTTTTTCTTTTTCAGTCTATTTGAAAGTTGTTAACAGACATAGCTGTAGTGATAAAGTGGCAGGCTATTCAGAGGCTTTCTGAAGGCTTGTCTGAGTCAATTCAGCTATTACTGTGTCATTTTTTATATCTGCTAGCAGAACAAATAGTCTTTCTTAATCTGGTGAGCTTTCGCACGTTTTACGTGATTGATTGTATAGCCCCTTGGGGCAGTTTATTGTATTTTGCATAAACCAAACTTGAAACAACATCGAGCTTGTTCTAGTGTCACAAAACAGGAAGTAGTTCGACAATTTTTCTGCCCAATAACTAAAGAAAAAGCTCAGCCCGAAGCATCTACGCTTTATATCCCCAATTGAAATGCGTTGGATTCAGCGACGTTCGCAAAGGAGAACATCCGTTACAATGCGCTTGAAATGATAGAAGCCTTATGATATAATTCCATATATTTAGAATCGTATTCGAAAATAGGATTAGCTTCGATCAGAAAGACTAAACATATCTTCTCAAATTAGCAGGTTAGTAACAAATAACAACCTGCCCCAACTGTGATTAGTAAAAACCGAAGCCAATACCTCACTGGTACCGCATGAAATTACAAAAGCTTCAAAATAGTGAAGAGTTTGATAGTCCACACACAGAACAACAAGCGCTTGAAAAAGTAAAAAAAAAATAGTGCCATGTTTAAAATAGAATGATCCACTTAGCTTCTGCCAGCCCTCGAAGAATGCACAATTCTGCAGCTAAAGCATGGCATTAAGAATATCGGAGTGCAATTGTGTGTAGCTCATAAGAGACCAAATAAAAACAGCGTAAGCGCCTTCGAATGAGCACCTGGGTCGCTCACAGGCACCAGATTCGAAAAGGTCTGTAGTTAGGCGTTAGGGAATAATCCTAAGTTGGGGTCAATATGACGCAGTGCGCCGCACCGAAATTCAGTCAGCATCGAAGCACCGAAAGTGCTGCCAGCGTTTTGTCAACAACTTGAGAAAACTAATAACACGGCCGGCTACGGTAATTCGCCATATTAGCGGTCGTCAGAAAGTTTGATACCCTACGAGAACACTAGCGCGACTAAAAGTAAGAGCAGATGCGTCGGACCTCACAGGTAATGATGAAAATGAAAGAAAATGCGTGATTTGTGTCGAAATGCGACTAAATGCGCCCCCAGCTCAGAATATCAGAACGACTGAAAAATTACTACTATGGAAAAGAACCAAAATGCGTACTGGTTATACGTTTAATTGTTAACAATTTAAGCATAGCTTCCGGCTATTATGTGCCCTGATATCCAACACTGAGTGACCAGAATTCGAGCTAGCGAACAATTTAAGTACGATAACCGACTGATTATTTTTTTGTATGACATCTCTACGTACGGTCAATGGAACAGTCGTAGCTAAATGGTAGAATCAATATATTGGTCGATGGGTAAGTAGCTTTAGCATGCTTTCAAGGTAGGCCGTATTTCAGTTTCCTCTTAATGTTAAACACATATTCACATTAATTCGATTCTCGCACAGCGACGAAGTGGGACAATTGCTTATCTTTTTTTATCAATCCTCTTCCAAATATGTGTAAAATAACAAGGGGATTGAGTACATATGATGCGTCTATACTTCAATATTTTGTGACGGTACGTACGGCCACTATGTACTGCATAGTTCCACAACGTATAATCTCTAGTGGACAAGGGCAGAAACCGAAATATGTGTATGTCTAGGACGTCCAATGACACTGGGTGCCATATCTATTTACGTTCTAGTCTAGGGCAGCTTATCAAGCGCTAGGTTGGAGTAGAGGAAGCGGGCCTTACTCCGACGTGACTAGCGACATAATTCATCAAATATTTTCAACTATATGAATCGGTTGATTGATCTGGATCATACCTAATACGTTACCTGGAATCGAAATAGTATAGATTGTTACATAGAACGACCGCCATTTTCATGTGAAACCAGCCAACGCGCAGACAATGAACAAGCCAACTGCAAACCTTGATCAAGGTCAGTAAGTCCGTAAAATTCGTATGTTTTCATTGTTTGTAGCTTTGACACCGAACTCCATAAGAACTTCCTTCTTGTTCTGCACGATGTCTTGTTTCTTTCAGCAGCCCGCACGTACAACGCAAACTTATCGAAAGTTCACCTTCTTTTTCTCACGAATCATTTGACAATTTGCGTCTAAAATGCAGTGCTGTAATGATGCGACTCGTTGTGCGTCAAGAAGTTAAATGAAACGAAAATTCAAAAATACTACGAAAATCGTCTCGACCAATTTTTCTCTGCGGGCAAACAATGCTACGAGTCAGTTACGCACCAAGCAAAAAGACTGATTTGCTATTGTGGCCACATCTCGCAACTCAATTGATGGAGAAACGCAATTTTTTAGTTCACAAACCACTGACGATGCGGGCGCTGAAGTAGTGTCGTCCGGTAGCTCTTTTTCCTTTCGTAAGTAGCCGGCAATTGGCCCGTTTGATATAGACGCTTGTAAATTGGCGCTGCCCAGACGTCATCTATGGCAGATTGAACGGGATTTGTCACCATCATCGCTGGTTTTACGCACATATGAGAATCGCCTCCTTTCAACTTCCAGCTGCAGAGCACAAATGCCGTCACGAAACAAGCGTCATTTTCGCACTCTACGTTTGTTCTTTCTGATCCAGCTGTCTGCTTAGCAGCACCGATGAGTAACTAAAAAGAAGTCAGTGGCCGTCTTTTGACTCATCAAACAATTTCATCATTTGCAGGATCGGCGCTATAGGGGATCCTCTTTTTACGAGTTCCATGAAAATCAGCGGCTGTTTCCAGATTTCAAGCAGCGTTTATCGACGCGCACGTATGCAACGATGCCGATGAACACCCGCACAGGCAATAACGAGTAAATAGTATGGAAGAGGGTGGGTCTCTGCGCTTGCTATATGAAACCCAAATACGCATAATTATCAACAGATAATTTTAGTAATAGTAATCAGATATGCGTAGAAACTACCGTGGGCTTTGTTTGGCTGGACGCAAATAGACGATCAGTGCATGAGACAATTGTTACGATGCAGGCCGATGCAATATACACTGTAAACGTTTTGGCCAATTCATTAGTTAGGGATTCATAGGCGTAAGGAGTGAACAGACAGAACCCTGAAAAACTAGGCTTGCCGATAGTTGACATTTCTAACAATCGAAGACGGAATAGCGAGAGAGAACTCTGCAGGGCTTTTTTTGGTAATCATCAATTGCTAAAGTGGTCTTCTCGAGGCAGCGCGTGCTTAAAAGGATACAAATTCACGCAGTATCGTACGTTTCGATTTTCAAATCACAGCTCTGATGCTGCATAGTTCATTTTTTAGCCAGTTATAGTGAAGTTTGTGCTTAAAGCATTGAAATTTCGTTAGACCAACTCCTAGCAATTATATGTACGTCACAGGTGAATTAGATGGGTCGAGAGACGACGACAACAACAAGCAACAAGCATTGGATGCATACTTACCGAAATTTCGAGCCATGTTTATCTTGTTGAGGCTGTCGTGACCTCTAGATGTAAAGAGCTACACTATCACAGACGATGGTGTCACAGCATCTGAAAGATTATAAACGGTAATTTCAAACAAAGCCTTGTGCAAGATTTACTCTAAGGTGTAAAAATAACAATCAGTTACCGCTACCATTTTTTGCGTTTCACGTTTTGTGAAAATAGATTTTTTACAGAAGCCATTTAAATAGTCAGCACACCACTATTGGTTATGACCTCTATTACGTATGGTTTTACTATTCTAATTTTAATCAACCCAAGCAAGCAGTGTTTCGTTTGTTCATGCGTCCCAAAATGGGGTAATCTAAACAATTTTTAAGATTAACCTTTATTGCCCTGTCCCATTGCTTCCGTTCCATGTAGGATACGTATCACGTTCAACAGTAACTGATCGTTTCAGATTAAATGGGTAAATGAGAAAATCTTCTGGACAAAATTTCAGCGAGTATAGGCTATTCTTTTCCGACCCAACGAAAAAAAAAGTTGGTTCTGTTCGCGCTTTGCACAAACTGGATGAGCGTATTTAACGCCGAGGCCAGTCTTCCTATCAACGATACGCGAACCTGGATGAAGCTCACAGTTGCAGATTCGGAAAGTAGGAATACACGTATCAACAAACTTCTGTAAATCTACGCCAAGAGAAAAATCTGCACTAGACTATGTTCTAGGCCGCGATTGTGGGCGACCTGCGCTAGGGCCAACTTATAACAGTGATGCGAAAAATGTGTGGAGCCTCGCTCATGCGGTCAGTGCCGATTCGCAATTATTAGTAGTTCACCAGAAAACACTTCCTGAGAGAATTTTATTAAGTTGAACTTCTATATGGAGAAGGTAGTTCGTTAATACGACTGAATGTACAGCCCAAACATTACTGGATCCGTGCTAGTAACCACGCTTTTATAGATATATCTGCAAGATTCATCCGGTAAGGGCTATGAATGTTCTGAATTTTACGGTCGATATTGACGCCGCCTGCGGATATGACTTTTAGCTAAACTTAATATTTTACTACTAATAACCTTGAGCAAATGGCCTGAATTAAATTGAAGCACATACACTCTATCCTGATTGAATAGTGTTTATTTGTACAACCTGGTTTGCACGAAGAGTACCGCAAATATAGGTATTAATTTCGCAACCTCAACCTTCAAAAAAATTCATTCATTAAGCGATTCAGATGAGACGAAACGATTAAAAGCCTTTTTTCAGGCCCATTTACATCCTGTATGTAATACGGAAAGGGAGTATCTTTCCTCTGCTTTTTTTTTTTTTTTTTTTTCGTATTTCAGACTTGCTCGCTTAATACCTTCACACGAGTTTAACGATTTATTTTTACTTTAATCAGTGCTACTATGGAAATTATTATTATTATTATTACCGTATTGCCAAAAACAAAATTTCTGTTTAGCATCGACCGTACATAATGCGCGTTACATCGAGAATCGCTCCGTCAACGGCTTAGTAGAAAGCGTGTTACACGATACATTATATGCGTATGGAACTGTTTACATATTTTCCAAAAAGTTGGAAGTTACAAGCGGCACGCTAGTTGAAGCGGAATAATTGTTTCACTAGTACTATACAACTTCTCGCTGTACGCATGTTCAAGTATGGCTTAGGATCTAGCCTTAGATCCTAGTGGTTTACGCGTAAACTGTCATCAGTTGTCTGGGGTAACGTATCTGTGGTTGTTACCAGCAAACTGTCGATACCAAAACAACTGAGGCGGCCATTTTGTAATGACAGATTTCCAGCTAACGAATAGCAATGCTTTCAACATCAGTTCAGTACGAGAACTCGCTTCTATAATAATGTAGAGCTATCGCCAAATAACAACGGGCCAAATATCCAGGTGTTAAATAGCTGTTCGATCGATGAAGAAAAATACTACGAAAATTAATATGCTATATTAGAATAGTTATTTTCAAATTAATGAATATCAATATACTGTGCTCGACGCACTGGCAGCCTATAGTGACACATACCGTTTGCGAGCGAGTGATGAGTCATCGTAGGACTCCCTGACTGAGCACTGCTAATCTAGGCTCTTTTCCTTTTATTTTCGTCGTTGCTAAACTAAAAATAGCCAAGCGGAAGACAACAGATAACTCGCTAGCAGAGCTCCGTTTTAGATTGCTGTTAACATAAGCAAATGTTTAAAGCGTAACCACCTTCGACGCCAGCAAAAAGCAAGCTTACGTGTGGACCAGTGACAGAGCTTTGCTGAGGACTTTCCACACATCTGTGTGAAGATCGAAAAAACCGGAGCAGAGTACGCGGAACACTTTCTTTTAACGCATCCACAGTTTGAACAAGCCAAATCACATGTCGCATAACTCTGAAGAGCTCGAAGACCATCATCTAACAACTTCAACGTAATATTCCGGCCAAAGAAATGAAAGCAAATAATCACTTACTAGGTAACTTTTCAGCCGAGTTCATAAGGTGAATATCAGGCGGAGTTTCTTCGCGACGGCACATAGCACTGATAACTCCATATAATAGCGGGCACGGAATTGTGGGGGGAGGGGTGGATTGGTGGCAGCCGTCTACTGATTTCACGTATAAGAATGTAGCTATGTGTGTTTACACAAAAGAGGAGGGAGAAAGAGGTAAGTTGGGGAGGGGGTAGAGAAAGGGTGTTCCTGGTGATATTCTTTGCCGCTCGAGTCGCCGGCTGTGTCCATCTTTTCAGATGGAGTGCAGTGCGTTTGAAGTCTACTTTTCCGTTCAAACTAATATTGTAAACATCGATAACGGCTCTTCATTGTCCAAGAGAGCCATATTGATTGCTTTTACAACGACGTTTTTCACGCCTAGTCGAGAATCTACGGAATAGCAAATTATAGTTTCTTATTTGTGCAACGAAAGACGCCTTCAGGTTACATAGTTGACTAGATCAAGGGCGATAAAAAGCGAACAACAAGCTTTACTTGCCTTTGAGGTGTAAATATGAAGATTTCTATCTTTTATTTTATGCCTAGGTTTCGATAGGTCATGCGCCTGCATGTGAGCTTAGTCATGTTGATAAACAGTTACATTAATTAAGCGTTAACAAGCTGCGTTTGCTCATGCGACCCTCACCTAAATACTCGAGTGGATCTTGGTATACTACATCTGAGATAGTCCTCAGTAAACTCCTGAACGACTAGCGTTTCCAAGGAGCTTGATGGTAGAAATGAGCTAGACCAGTGCTGCAACGTTGCCACATAGGAACAATGACCATCGACGAACACAATATAGGCTGAGGCAACATTAGGCTGGCTACTTGCACTTCTCACCGGTGAATAATTATCCTACGCAACGTACGTTTCCTATCACGACTATCTTCAGATAGCACACAAACTAGAAACGATACGGTTCGGACTGGTATTTCCCGCGCGACTGCTTAGACTTCCGTCTCTTTCCCTTTTGTTTGTCGAACAGAATAAACAGCTGAGCGCCGTGTGCGCGCTATCACTTGCTCTCATAAAACACGACAATAACAGACAAATACAGAGTATTCCGGCCAAACTGAAATAAAAACAAGCAGCCACTTACAAGTACTCTCAATGCAAGTACAAGTTTTTGATTCGCGTAACTGCTTACGCGAGCAGGGTTGCGCACTAAAGCACCGACGCCTTATACAATGAATGTACTAATGATCACACTGGATCTATCCCAAACCGTTTCGAATTTAAACATTCGCAGGGTTCTTCCTATTTGGTCCAGGTGAAAATAGAAGAAGTACAAGACATTAAATGTTCCGGGTGTCGACGCATCCCCAGGGACACGGTAAGTGGCTGTGAATGATCGGCCATCTGATCTTCTTTCAGATTAAAAAGGGAGCGATCTGCTCTGTGATGGGCGTTTGTTGTTCGGCTTCGACTAGCCTGTGACCCCTGTATATTGCAGGCTACCTCGGAACACTCAATCCTGATCCAACGGAGCAAAAGTCAGCGCTACTGTCTTCCAGCCACTGGTGCCGCCTCAAGCTGCTATTAGTCGATGGGCTGTGCTAATTATCAGCGAACGGACTGATACCTGGACGGTCAAACAAACTAAGAGAGCTAGCAACACTCACAACCACTTTCAAATCGATAGCGGATTTCCGCTTGGAGCGCCGCCAGCCGATGTCGACTCCACCGGATTAGAGCTCCGATATTGTTGTTACGGGCGTTGTGTCGCGGCTGGGGAAAGGGCAAGCGAACACTAGTCGTAGAAATAACAACTATTTCGCTGACTACAAAGAGACGACGAACATATCCGATGCAAACAAAAAGCGACCTTCCGTATTCCTTTGCTACTGGAAAGAGTGTGGCTCGACGGAGAACGGCTTGCATCTGGAAAGAGAATATTCGTTGGTGTCTGCTCATAAATTCAGAAAGGGTGGACATGGGCTTGGTAATCGCTATTATGGGCCTAAAGTACATCGGTCGGTGTGATGGTACGCGCGACTCGCCAACTTTCGTTTTTCAGCGGAGGAAGAGCAAGGGTGGTCATTGTGCTAGTAGAAGAAGATCGTACATCGAAAAGCCTCCATTGCCAGCGAATCAGAACCAGATCAGTAGCAAAACCACTAGAATAATGAATATCGAGGTAGTCTGGACGGGCAAACCTTCAGTCAAAGGGACACACTAAACGACCTATCTGAATATAGGAAGTCATTTTAAAACAAATATGTAAAGAGTTTCGATGGTTTGCTTTTGAGGGGAGAAAGGCAGGCCCCCGAGAATGTGCCATAGAACACCGGCTTGTGGTTGTCTTTTTGGCTTTAGCGGCTGAATTTAGCGTCGTGGACCCCTGCTGATCTACTGAAGTCTTGCAAAGGGCGAGGACCAATTTCTGAGCGGAAGGGCGGAGGTAAAATTCGCATACAGGCGAGCTTGGATGACGGCAGGTAGAAATTGTACGTTGAACTCCAGCAACTTGTAGAATACCCTATTCTATTTTTCTAACACAAGTGCGAGATACAAAGGTGTTTCTTAAGTAGTTAATATCTATCTTGAATAGGACTATTTATATTATTTTTTTTAATAAATATTGAAGAAGGCTTATATGAGGCTGAATGAAATAAGGTTGATTTCGTTCTGTGAAATTTTATCAGCCATCTACTCGTTTCAGCAGAAGATATTCTTAAAATAAGCTTGGCATTAATTAGTTCATTTGATCACAAAAAAGCAAGCCCACCCGCATCTGTCAAACTACAAGATAGTATCGGAAATAAAGCTTGCTAAAAGCTTTACTACGTGATCCAGTTCTATTAGTGATGCAACTGAAATCTTTCCGATAGATGTAATTCAAATTTGCGCGCCGGTTTTGTGCCGTTCGCAGGTCCGCAAGTTAATTTGTAAACAAACGCTGATGCCGCTTGTGGTGCATACTGTACGTGTGGAAGAAGTGAGCCCCCGTGCGTTGCTAGCTAGGGTTAATTGAATTTTGTGGTTCTGTCTTTTCGCTTACGGTTGATTCAGCTGTTCAACTCGTGAACAACGAAGAGCTGTGTTATTTGTCGCGAGACGCTACAGAAACCAAGCACACACATTAAACCGAGTTTAGTGACTGCATTCCAAGGCGCCAACTGGCCGGCAAATCGCGCCCATGCGATTGGCCATAGGCTCGCGTATGGAGCCATTGTAGAGCGACAACAATTGTTTCGAAAAGAGTTTTGTTTGTCTGATGAGTTGTGCGACAAAAACAAATAAAAAATTCGCTCATATTTTGCGCAGTGGTATACATATAGGGGGCCTCTTAGGGAGCAGATAAAGGAAGGCAGAGAAAGTTGTTACCTGTTAAAATCTAGCGGAAAGACAGCGCACGGAGACAAATAACATGTCATCAGATAATTCGCGGGCCCGTCCCAATTATACACTCAAATTCACATTAGCAGGCCATACAAAAGCCGTCAGCTCTGTTAAATTCTCGCCCGATGGCGAATGGCTAGCTTCAAGCAGTGCTGACAAACTGATCAAGATCTGGGGTGCCCGCGATGGAAAATTCGAAAAGACGATCTCCGGGCACAAACTGGGCATTTCTGATGTGGCTTGGTCGAATGATTCCCGCCTGTTGGTGTCAGCCAGTGACGACAAGACACTCAAGATCTGGGAGCATACATCGGGTAAGTGTTTAAAAACGCTAAAAGGCCATAGCAACTATGTATTCTGTTGCAACTTTAACCCTCAGAGCAATTTGATTGTGTCCGGCTCGTTTGACGAATCTGTCCGAATCTGGGACGTAAAGACTGGTAAATGCTTGAAGCCGCTTCCGGCCCATAGTGACCCTGTATCAGCTGTACACTTTAATCGTGACGGAAGTCTAATTGTGTCTTCCTCGTACGATGGTCTATGCCGTATCTGGGATACAGCGTCAGGTCAGTGTCTAAAGACGTTGATTGACGATGACAATCCGCCAGTTTCATTTGTCAAGTTTTCCCCGAACGGAAAGTATATACTGGCCGCCACCCTCGATAACACCTTGAAGCTTTGGGATTACTCGAAGGGCAAATGTCTTAAAACATATACGGGACACAAAAACGAGAAGTATTGTATCTTCGCGAACTTCTCTGTTACTGGCGGAAAATGGATCGTATCCGGCAGTGAAGACAATATGGTCTACGTGTGGAACCTACAGACAAAAGAAATCGTCCAAAAGCTACAAGGTCATACAGATGTTGTTTTATGTACGGCTTGTCACCCGACGGAGAACCTCATCGCATCGGCAGCACTTGAAGGCGATAAAACCATCAAACTCTGGAGGAGTGATACTTAAATTATGATGGCATATTAAATTGAATTTCCGCCGGCTTCAATGCATTATGAAATTTGACAAAAGGAAAAGCCATGCAGTACCTTGCATCGGCTGCACCGGGAAAACAAATAGTGTACAAGGGATATCGGCACTAGAGAAGTTTAGCAGCTCAAAATTACACATGTACACTGTAGTTCCTGCTGCCTTCACCATCTAAAAAATAAATTACATTGGCAATACAATTACATTATTTATGTCATTTAACATGGCAAAACATTGAAGACATTAACTATTTTTGTATCCATAAATTGAATCAATTTAATAGTCAATGTTTTTGCCATGTCGCGGAAAGTAGCATCAAAGAAAGGTTGCGAGATCTTGTTGAAAAAATTGTAAAAACGTGGAGATTGATCACCGGTGTTAAATAAATTGAATTAATGCAACTGGAAGAATACGGTAATCACCCGTCTCGCCAGTCTGCTCCGTATGTCGCATTGTCAAAATAACCCTAAGGTATATTACACTTGAATGTACGATTTAGAGATACCGAACGTGTACATATAAAAAAACCTTGTTGTACTCTCACATCATATATATATATATATATATATATATATATCTATCTATGTATATATATATATAGTCAGTCAAATGTATGAATTACAATCGACATTGTGCTGTCACGAAAAACACGAAATTTTCTTCAAGCTTGTATGTTGATCAAATACACAATAAAACAATGAAAAATACATTAGGTGATAATTTTCAATTATTATAATGATCTAAATATTTCCTCACATTGTGCTTATTTTGATTTGAGTGAGATAACATCTTCTTATAATAAATTCACTCACATTTTGCTATATTGATCTTTTTACTCTTGATGATTGTTCTCATTTATTGCTCCGGCTCACATCCGTGAGTGATTGCAAAGCGTAAGTAAATTTAATTTGAACCAACTGGTTAGGCATCACTATACATTAATTAAAAGGAGACGAACTGTTAATCCTTGTCGTTAAATATAATACAGATCATTTCTCGTTTAATAAGTAAAATATAAATTCTTTAGAAATGCATAAACAAGAAAATGTTCTTCATTTTTTGTTGCATAGTAGTCTAATTTTAGTTAATCCAAAAAGGAACAGGCTTTTCTGTTCTCACAGTAGTTGCTATAAAGTTAGCTTAATTTAAAGACATTGTTTCGCTTTTACAAGAAACGGTCGCAAGAGCCGTCTGCTTATCAGGCTAGCTACCTGACCTTTGGACAATCTTTTGTAGAAGATTAAATCACTTAGCAGTAAGATTAGTAATGGCCCTAAAAATAGATATTTTGGTAGTTTAGGATTAGCTGGTAATTGTTTAAGTATAAATAAAACAAATTGCTAGAATTATTCAGTTAGAATTTTTTAGAATTAGAATAAGTAGAGCATAAAAAGGACACAGTTATACTTTTAAAGTTTGCAATCTTTGACACTACACTAGGATAGCCATTAGTATGTCAGGCAGGGCGAGACCACTTTTATATTAGAGCTAACATTGTTGCATATCTCCCATGCTTCAATTAGATACATACGATCGACAAAATCTTAGTTTTAACGAAAATCTAATGAAAAGCAAATCACAAAGTCACCAAGCTTCGAAAAACATAAAAACAGTAAGAATACGCTAAAAACTTGGATTTAACAAAACGGTTCGTGTACCCTCATATTCTAAAGAAAGTTTGTTGTAAGCATAATTTTTTGGCGAAATTGAAGTCCTCATTATTGGTCCTCATTAATGGTTTTGTTGCCTTCGCGCCTGCGCACAATCTACGCCGAAGACGTAACGTAGTAAAGTCCTGTGTTGAAGCGAGTCGATGAAACACGATTATTTCAATTTTTCTACTTTTATGAAGACAGTTCCACCTAAACGTTTGCACTAATTTCTTTATTACGGGCAAATAAAAATATTCCATCGTTTAAAAAAATAGTAACGCATTTTAAGCACATATTTATATATAGAAGTAGCACCCAGCCACAGTTCGAATGTCGCAAGTAGAACTTCGATAAGATGCTTAAACACTGTATGACGCCTGTAAACACGGTTGTTCCCGATTACTGGAGTAATTTGTTTTGATATGGCGATAATAGAAATTAATATTATTTGGTGGTTTCGAAAGTAGTTGTCAGAAGTTTTTTTGACATCTTTCCGATGTGCCAGTTGCGGTTAGCCATCAGTACTATTCTATAACTTAGTATTCTATGTGTATTACTCATTACTGAGCGGTTAAACAATTTAGACCAAACTTGGCGTTTCTACGAAAAAAATTTTTTTTTCGTATACGCTTGTTGTCCAAGACAAAGAGGCTGATGGTTACTAAAGATAAAAACAAATGCAACCGTGATAATATACTTTGTAACCGACTTCCACCCTTTCCAAGAAGAGTGCGTAGTAAAGACAATAGCAACTAATTGAGAGTTAACAGCTTGAGGCACAAAGACATTTCTAATATGTTTGATTGTGCGAATCAATTGAATGACTGAGTCTAATATTATTGCTTGAGGATCCCGATTAATATTTATGGTGTCATAAAAAGCTTTTACCTTTGCAAGCGACGTAGGAACGCATGTCAATAAAGCAGCAATTAAATTGAAATTTCAAACAAGTTACCAAGCATATTGGTTCACAGTTTATTAAGCTATCAAGTCACTCACAACGTTACAATAGTGAAGCGCGGACATAGCACAACATTCCGACATTGTGGTAACGCTTACAATATTTAGATGTACATCTCCTGTTTCTAATATGACAGTTTGTAATCCCAAAGAATAACCTGCCTTTTGATACTTCTCTTTGGTGATTTTCATACATCGTCTCATACAAAGTTCAGCATCTATCTTACAGTCACTATTCATGTGGATCGCAGAACAAATAGGAGATGCAGAGATGCCACTCGTAGAAAGTACACGATCCTAATTTTAAACAATTTAATTTCCGTATTTACTGATAACGTCCGAAGTTTTCCAGCCAAGCGCTGGCTGTGACACCTTTTTTGCGTCAAAGTCACCGCCTAACCTGGTACATATTGTAAACGGCCATGCTAGTATTTTGAAACTTATGTTTTTATGTCACTTTTTTTAAATCGGATAGGTATTGCACTTACGCATGTCTTTAATTAGTTTAAATTAGTAGAAACTCTACCAAAATCGTCTGCGTATATAAACACGCATCGTTTAAGTGATACGGAAATTTCTGCAAAAATCATTCGCACATACAATTGTACGAAGGGCAAGAGCGACAAAGAACTACCTTATTGAATCTCGTATAGTAACAACCTATTAATAACTGAAAGGAACGGGTGTTAATGCAGACAAAAACCTAAGACAATCTTAAATGGAAGATATCTATCACTGTAAATACTCGTACACTAAATGCTCTATAACTCCAAAAGAAAGAACAATTCGTTTTTATACAGGACTTATTAGATTATGATACAGTCTATAGTTTACATCATATACTGCAAGCATACTCTAGGACGACAGCAAAAGTGACGTCGCATTAAGTGAAAAATAAATTGCCCAATAAAACTAAATACGATATGTCTTGTATTTAAAAAAAAAATCTTTTACAGTTTTTTCTTTTATCGCAAACCGGAGCGACGAACCGAGCTGATAGTCACTAGCTCTTGCCTTCATTTAATTCAAATGTCGATAGTTAAAATTTCCCTTGTACTGCAGTTTACATTATTTACAGGACACGTCAACGTGCGCAGTTGATCTGAACGGTGTATTACTGGGCTTGTAGATTTTATTAATTAGGTACCAACATAAATTAGCCTGATCTTATAAATCTGTTAAATAGTTTTCTTCATTCACCATGTTGAAACACGCAAGTTGTGTGATGCCTAAATTCGCTTAGTCCCCTCAAACGTCACCGGGGGCGCTCTATCTAACCGGAATACGGCATTAGCATCCAGCGTCGTTCTCACTGAAGTATCCAGAGGGCGCTTTATCTGTCGGCCCCAGTTCACTGAACTCTCTCTCACCCTCGGCCATTGCGGAGCCCCGGAGACTTTTCGGTTGCCCCAGCAGGCTCGAAGCGCTCCCCCACATATATACGACAATACAGTATCTGAATTGAAAACGCCATTCTGCGGAAATCTACGTGAATTTCGAGCTTTTTTTGTCCTTTGCTGTCAATATTACCACCACCAGGATAGCGAGTTATATAGTACGGGAAAAACGGACGTCGTGAACGGAAGAGGTTATTTGGGCTAGTGTGTTCAGCCTCACCGTGTTCGCAATTTCATATTCTGGAAGGTAGCGGAAGTGGTGCGAAGCAAATTTACGTCTAATTTCAAGCTTGTGCTAGCAAATGAAAAAGCTATAGCGAGAACAAGTGGATTTCACCAAACGATCATTAAATCCCCCCAGGTATAACCACGCGACTGTGAATTAAACCGGCAATCTCAAAGGATATACGAGAATTTAATACGCAACCGGTCCTACGTAGGGCCTCCATCGACGTGGTTTAGGCAGCGCAAAAGGTATGTTATATTACACATATTGTTGCCGTCTCTAATATATTAATTTGTAATAGAAATTTATTGATGAAAAACCGGTAAAGCAACGCTCTGGAGAAACACTCTATACTCCTATTAAACAAAAGGTGCGCTAAATTAACCGATACTTAACGTGGGGTTCGGTCAAAGAAAGATGATTAGTCGGATTGTACGTGGATACGTTGGAACTATTTGCAGTATGTCCATAGAGATCGAACGAGCTCTGCAGCAAAGAAATACAAATAGAAGAAAAACATGTTTCACTCGAATTATACAAACTACGTGGAAAAGTGCGGATTTCTATGAGCTGTTGGCGGCACGCAAGCAAAGTCACCCTGAAGGCCCCACTACCGTCTAAGAGCTTTCAATTTATCTTGAATTTTGACACAAGTGAGAAAAAAACAACCTAAGCATGGTCTCCAAGAAGCTAGATCGAAATAAAAGAGCTAAACAGGTGTACGGCTCCTACTTGACTGACGTAAGTAAAACTAAGTATGATTTGTGCTCATTCTAAAAACGCTGTGGTCGATTTCGGGAGAGTTAATGAACATAGACGACCGCATCAAGTGACGTAGAGTTTGCTCAGCTTTTGGCAGCAGTAGCCATGGTTGTTTTAATAATAGTACATGTGACGTGAGTGGAAACACAGGCTGAGGACTAAGCTATATGAGAGAGCAGGGTGCCGATGCCGGCACCGCAACATGGCATGTGCTCCGTAAAGCATTCCGCAGAATCATCTTCCTTCAGGTAGTCATCTAGGATAACGGTACTGGAAAAACAGAACACAAATATAAGTACAGCTACTGCGATGGTGAAAGCGAACAGCAACCACGTGGCCTTTCCTTTAGGCTAGACAGAAGGAATCCACAATGTAATACTTATAAACAACCTAAATTTTACCTGGAGTTGCGGAAGATCTTAGATGAAATAAGATTGTCCGATCCATTTGTTTTTTCCTTTAACATTCATCTTTTACTTTTCCTTTAACAAGCTTTGGGGAACGTTAATTTGCCCAATATAATTCAGCGGTTTTGGAAAGTCAAAGATAGCAAAGAGAGTTCTCCCATGTCAGGAGCTGATAAAGTCACAATCCTCGTAATTGTTTTTTAATGCTTAAGTAAAACACATGTTGTCACATTAAATCTCAAATGTATGCATAATAACAAATATGTTAACATATATTCGTAACAATATCCAGTTTCTGTACTTTCTTTATTTGATTATATGTATTATGCCGTATATATAAGTCGATAACTTTTGTAAATTGTTAAGGAAGTACAGATGATTGCCATCAATAGCAGGTTTGTCCAATAGTACCAATATAACTTTCTGGATCAATCTGTCATACATCAATTAGCTTGCAAACACGAATCTGTCAGCGGGCTTAGTGGGGAGTTTGACTAGTTATCCTATACGAAGTACGAATTTCGGTGACGTCCATTTTCGTCCAGATTGTAGGGCAGTCTCCGTGGAGCCGTGGTCGCCACGGCCACGGACAGTGGCCATGGCTCCGCCGGGAAACGCCAGACGAATATCTCCTAAGGAGTACAGCAAAGAACACAAAAGAAAAAAATCACTCGTTGGAGCGGTGGTGGCGCCAGCAGTATTGATAACAGAAAAACTGTGTTGGATGGAAATGGCCACGATTCGAAAATAGCAGACAGATATCCTGAAGAAGCAATCAAAAATGTTCTCCTACCATTACGGCGACAACTATGCAGCGTTTTTTTTTTCATTTTAACAGATGGTAATATTGTCGTCGTCTCTTAACGTGTTTGTTTTTATGAACTACTTTTAACTGCATGGCATAGTGGAGACTGACGATCACCGTATTCGCGATGATGATAATGATTATTGTTTATTCACTTACTCATAACCTCGGTTTGTTGCTAAAGAAGAGTGCGTATACAAATATCTAGTAAAAGCCTTAGGTTGTAAGTTTAAGCGGCTTAGGGTTTCAATAGTCTAAGAGACAATATATTGGGCATTGATCCCCGCAGAGACGGTATTTACGATCTGGACTGGCTCGATGCGGTTCCTTTGTAATGCAAGTTATAGACCCTGCGGCTGAGATCTTACTTTCGAGATACGTGCCACTGCGTTCGTAACTATACAACATCCAACGTTGTCGAACGTGTAAATCCTTGTTGCTGATGTTCCATTCGATTTCGTGGGCGGCATGTGCATTGTTTGATAAATGGATATACTTTATATAAAATACTGATAATATTATATGTAGATATTATTTACATTATCGTGTAAAAGTTGCAATTGCCTACGCAACAGTTAGCGATAACGAGATGAATAGACGAAATTGTTAAAGTGCTGTGTTTTTATAATGAAAAAATGTTGCACAGTAACTCTGCGAAAAGAATCAAACGCGTTTGCTTTTCGATATACTGATTAGGTCCTTTAAAGGTTCACACTAGCAGAGATCAACTCCCCTCATCGGTGTAATTACACTGGACTACAGTTGCATTTCATATCCGATAGTCGCTGATGATGCGTAGTAAAATTGAATCGAGTGAAAAATACTTTTCCATTATACGAAATATCATTGATGAAATGAAAAAAACTTAAAACTATCTTGAACGTAATTGTTTCTAGTATAACTTTACTGGGATTATCGTCTATTAGGTCAGCTAGGTGTAGTTAACTGTGGTATGTTATAATGGTCGAGGAAAAAGGGACAATATCGAATAGTTTGAATAAAACGCGCTGGATATTTTCAAAATTGAGTCTCTTGATCCACGAAACTGAATATGTATGTTGAGCTTCGGCTATATACGAGGCAGTGGTTAACGGTAAAAATAGATTACCTGTAAGGTACCAACATTTGAACTAAGAATGCTAAAACTAGACCTTTATCCCGATTGTAGAAAACCCTTGTGAATAATGACTGTTAACTATATAAACGAACCTGCACCCGCGTGACCCTATAAATGTAATATAAACAATAAAAAGCTTTTAAGGCAGGACAACGAGCCTAGGCACCTGAATTTTTCGCTGTTTGCTGACCAGTGTTAGAGTGAACGACTGAGGAGAACTATTCGCCTGCGTCTAAATTACGGAGTAGGCCCATCAGATTTTAGCATCGGTTAAATGAGATTCGTATAAGCAATATGAAGCTGTTTGTTACATTAGAAGTGTCTCGTTGCTGAATTCTATAAAGGCAGCATTTCCAGTTTAATTCAAATTATAAAATGCTCCGATCTCTGCCTGTGGAACACTAGATGACCAATGTGATTAAATAAACTATAATACCTTATTTATTACGGCTATAATATGATGCTCATGGTGCACCCCATTCATTTCTAGTGACCGCTTCGGTTGATTCCTTAAGCAATACGTAAAACAAGGATTTGTCGAAAAGCGGATACGCCAATGGTTGCTTAGCAGTATAATATAGTTCAGCTGTAATAAGTAAAGAACGTTTTTTGTTGCTTTCGATTCTTTTTAGCAACATAATACGTACGAGCTTTAAACGTACGAGGGTTCTCCCCTAAGCTACCAGCTATTTCTTGTCTTAGGGTTATTTCGCATTTAAATTTGGCGACATAAGCTAATATGGGCTACAAAATCTATAAAAGTGTGGATGATAGAGCCAAGAAGCTACAGACATAACCAGCTGTACATGACAGGTTCAATGCTTTGACCTTATGCCAATAAAGTGCAATACTCATTCTGATCATATCCAAGGCGCGCGTCATTATTACCAAAATGCCAGTTAAATATAATAAGTAGGAACTTTTCTGGCAGCTGTCTGGCCTCGAATAATGGAATTCGAGAGTGTGAGTTTCAAAATTCGTGTGATACAATGCAGGCTTCCGCTGAGTAGCTTCGTTCTCTGCATCATGAATTAGTCTATCCATACCTAGTTACAGTATTTACAACCATCGTAAAAAAACACACCCTCCGTATGGTAAATATTGTTATCGTTTTCTGGCCAACTAGAGATCTTCAAAATAACTTTCATATGCACACAGCCTACCGTATCTCCTATCTAAACAAAAACATGCATTTCAACAAAATGTTTATTTTCCAGAAATTTAATTTCCAACTCTTATGTTTATTCATCGATCACCGCAACCGTATATTCAATGCAGGACTGAAACTCACTGCTTACTCCTAAAATAGTTCTCTACTCTACAAATAAGCTTTTAATAGTAACCGTGCTCCATTCAAAACATTTTCGGGGGATTAGGTACCGGGTTAATAGCTGGCTCAAAAGTATACAGGAGTTCAAAATGGCCGATATGCACAAAAGGTGCAAAAAAGCGCAGGAATTTTGAAAAAACTGACCATCAAAGCTTACCCGAATGACCCAATCAGCAACTGAAATTGTGCCCTCCACACGTTAATATCTACATCTCTATATCGAAAATGATCCTCTGGGTCATTCTGATGAATTTCCGACGTCCTTCAACTCTAAATATTGACGTTGATTTCTCGAAAACTTTCCTCAGATTTTTAGAAAACTTATAATACCGTAGATCATCGATTTGAGATAAAATGAGGTCTACAGTCTTGGTGCAGATGTGTCCCACAGTGCACTTTGGGTAATCGTTGCTCAAACTCCGAAAACGACGCTCTATTATTCGCCATGATGATTTGGTTCTTTTGTTTTCATGGCTAACGTCAAACAGCTTGAGACTACCAGACAATATCAAGGCTATAAACGAGTGCAAATATTATAGATTTGAGCTGGCATTGTCAACATACATCTCTCCAGCCATCAACGAAGCCACTGGTAGTCTGATATGGATGCTCAGCTCGATGCATACGTAATTTCATACATGAGTAGGCCGTATTTGCTATTGTCGTAATGCATAATGACAGGTGCTTAGTTGTTTTTTAAGATACATAGACGTCGTGGTGTTTTTCGCCACGATAAACTTGCTCTTTTGTATCAGAAAAAACTGGCTTTCTTCTTGTACCCGGTATGGCTAGTGAACGCATGCCCGCTACGACAAGCAGCCAATCAAAATGTATCTAGTTTATACGTTGTTTTGATTGGATCACTAATTACTACCAATAATACAGCTATGTGATCGATCTTTGGAGAAAAAAATACGATTTTTCTTAGGGTTGAAAAGAGGACGACAGTTTTCTGGCGTACACTTATTGGCACGAAAGAATCAGGCAGACAGTACCCCCTAAAAACCATTTGATAAAGGATTGCTTCATCGGCTGATCGGCACAGAAAATCTGATTGCCTTTATTTAAATGGCGTTCTATAAAAGTATTTTTCTGTCTACCTTTTTCTAGACTTCACAACCTCCAATATTGCTTATATATTGTATGCTTCCTACAATACCTTCTGTAAACTATTATAGAAGCAATTCAACATCTACGAGAGCAGTCCGATGTGACCTTTATGGAAAACCTTCACGTGCTTCAGTTACATTTTTATCAACTTGGCTAACCTATTTAGGTCAACTACATTGTCAATTCATTGTTATGACAATGATTTTGTACCAACGAATTTGGAGTTCGAGTCCAGTTGGTACGTGGAGGGATCCGACCTGAAAAAGGCAATGGGTCACACATGTCGACTACCTGAATGTCTGATCCAGGTAGGTGTGTATCAGTCCCTGATACATGTCTACATAGACGGTGTTCATATCAATAGCCCTTCCCGACAGCGCAGTGAATGTGATGAAGAACTAGCACCTTCTATGCGGACTACCAGTTTGACTGCAATCAACCCCCTGAAGTCGAAGGTGTAATCCTAATGTACTATTTACACTTCAAAACAATCAAAATAAATCGAACAGACTAACCTTACGGTGTTAAATGCTATCGACCTCTCGATCCGTTATACTCACGTTACTGATAATGACAACGACTCTGCTGAAATACAAGTTAGTCTTCTTCGTATCTTGCAGATTTCACTGGAGGGTGCTTGCCATTTAGTTGACAAGCCCACCTCAAGCGGTGATCAAAGATTGCTAAAGAGAAGTTGCTCTAAAAAATACAAGCAAACCGGAGTACGAGTTTAGTACGGCGACGTACAGCGTGAAATAGACCAAATTCGAAAAGAACATCGTAAACGAGTTAATAAAAACGAATGATGCTTCAAAGGAAGCAACGAAACCATGCGCCCGACATCAGCACGAAAAAGAATCATTATGCACCAAAAAGCGAGATTGAAGTATTTCTATTTTTTTTTTTTTTTTTTTCTAGACGTTTGGCCGTTAGACTACACAAATTATCAGTGTTGAAATTGATGTGCGATCTATCACATGGCGACTATGATTTTCAGTAGAAATAGATTAGCTGATGTCTGCATTAATAACCGCCAATTTGTGACGCTTTTATGCATACGTAGACTTTGTCCTACTGTATGTTTTTTTAGAAATAGGACATTTTGCTGAAGTGCCACAATATCTATATTCGGTGAATTAGAGGTGACTGATATTGAGCACTGAGCATTCGATGAGACTGAAAGGGAATTTCATTACGCAGAGTTGGAACAGAAACGTAATTCCATTTTGCACTGAAATTGTACTTCATCAAGACCGAACGAAGTTGTTCAAACTTATTGTCTTTTAATGGGCCACGTACGATCCGGGGATCTGCGCATAGAGCGAAAATAGTGGATGAGTATCAGCAGAAAATTATATCACAGCTAAACCGTAAAGTTAGATATTTTAACTGAGAGCCTTTGCGGACTTCCCTGCGCGTGTGAAAGATTGTATTCAGTTAAGATGCCTCCTGGCTAAAACCTGCTCTAAAATATTCTGAAATTAGAGAAAAATGAAGAAGATTATTCGAATATTCTGATACAAAGTCAAGGCCGATTGGTAGAGGTGCGATCAATTATCCCTAAATAAGCGTACAAAAGCTTTATGTGAAAGGAAGTACGTTATTCTCTAGGCGTCAGGAGGACTTTACGATATTTTATATTTGAATTACCACTCTAGAATGTACTGCTCTCAAACGGGATGGCATGTATTTATTACTTTACAAGTCGTGTCCAGAGTAATTACACACTTAAGTATTTGCAATGTACACACAAAACAGTATGTTTTCCCTGATAGTCTCCTAATGTCAAGTTCGTTTTAACATATATACTTCAAAGCGGGATAGCCATAGAAGAAGAGCAAAACGATTGTTTTCAAGAGAGTCAGGATCGTGCTGACATGTATTATTTCGATGACAAGTGTCATCCCCTATCATTTACGTAGCCTTCTGTTTGGGTAAGACTGGGAGCTGGTTTTTCTCGACCACCAGCTTTCACGTTTTCTGAGGTCCCGTGACCAGCTGTAGGTGACAGAATACATCCGACTAGTTCAGCCTTTCTTTGCTCCTGGATCAAGCTCTAACACGACGCGACGAGGATCATTTTCGGACATGAAAGCAATATTTCTACCAACTGCAAAAACTAACGGAAGTGTGCTCGAAAGCATTGGGTGAAGTCGCCTTCGTGCCTTAACGACTTTTCCACTAATTTTGAGAGTAGCGAATAATCCTTTAGAAAATGTTATCGGTTCTATGTTTGCTTGACTCATCACAAAGTACGCAGTATGCGCTGGGCCAAGCATTAGACCAAATAAATATAATGTTTATTATTTCAAGTCATTCAACGAATGATCTGAATGGTCTGTGGCTTTGTACGGCACATAAAATATATACATTTCATGAAGAGGCGGTTTATAATGATTAAAACATTGTTATTGCACAAAAGACAGGTATTTTTTTAGGCCATCGTGTCAGTGGCCGACAGAAGGACACAGTGCACCTTAGACAAGCCCTGTGCTGGTTCTCATCGTCGTCATCGAATTGCGAAACCGAAATAACGATACTACAATTGAAAACAGTGTTTGAAACGCTAAAGTTGTATGTTAACGTATTTGTTTGATGACATGGTGTGCTTCGAAGTTAATTCGAAGCTGGACTCGAACTAAGAATTTTAAATTTCTTGCCTCATTAGGATCAGCCTTTTATGTGCGATAGCCTAGACATGGCTCATGAGCTGCGAGTAGACCCTTGCCCACTAACAATAATAACAATAACAATAAGAATGGTTTATCCCACACGAAGACGCTAAACTAACGGGGTACGAAGAATCGGAGATCATCCGGATAAGCTTCTCCCAGTCCAGTCGCATATCCAATCGGACACAGATTACAACAATCGCTACTTCCCAGATTAGATATGCGTCTAATGCTAGATATGTCTCGTCAACCTGGCTTACCGTCGTTCTTTTACATTAATTCATTTAAAATAGTTCTGCCGCTAAGGTATAGTAAAGATTACGAACGTAAACTGCACAAGTTGTACTCACGTCATTTAACAGTGGGTAACGATTGCCGTCGTTTAGAATGGTAGCGGTAAACGCTGTCTCTGCTGCTTAGCAATTCGCAATTTTACTTGATAAGCAGTCAATTTGGAGAAAGTCTGATTCGGCCAAGGCCGATCAATTAGAGCTAAGCAGCTTTAGATGAAAAAAAAATAAAACCTCTACGTTATGAATTACTCTATGGAAAAAAAAAACCTTTTCAAAAGCTATCATGTAAACCTAATCAGTACGAAAGACGTTAGTGAAAGCGCTGGCCCACATTATTAACAATGTTTTTTCTTTCGTGTCGAATACACGTATCTCCAGCTCGTAAACAGAAATACGCGATGAGAAGACACTAGCGTGTTAATTAACGATTACTTTTCGTTGAAGACTGCTATTTCATGTTTGAGTGATTAGTTTCAGAGTGACTGTGAGCAACTTACACACGGAGTAATCAATAACGACTAGTTAAGCTTTGTCAAAGACAATTTCTTAGCAGTAAAGATACATCGCGTTCAAGAGTACCTCAAAGATCGGACGATGGTCTCTAAGGCTCAGCGCATTAAAACACGTCGCGGGGGACGTATCTCAATGTGTTTGGCCTGCCAGAGTCAACCAAAATGATCCATGTAAACACTAGTCATATACAAGGCACTGCGCCTGAAGATAGCCAGCCTACACTGCACCGATCTGCAACTGTGTCAGTAAACACTGGCCTGCGCACATTTTCAACAGCCGTGAGTGGCTATCAGGCAAAAGACCTCGTTGAAGGGTACTACTGACTGAGACCAAATGATTGTTAGAGACAATTATCATTCCTGCACGTCTACAAGTCCAAGGTCAGTGATTAAACTATTCCTTCTTCTCATGAAACTCACTGTGGATGGAGCTTCTTCTTGGTTCGTCTGTTGTCTATCTTGAATGCCAGTTTGCCTCTGAATTGAGTAGAGGGGAAATCGTCACTGATGACTGAGCCGAATGACAGATTCCGGCAGAGCAAAAAAGGCATCATCTTTGCTCGTTGCTGGCCTTTTTTTGCACAGCGGTAGCTTTATATTGATTAGCTTATCCCATCTTGGCAAGTCGCTATTGTTCTATAATGAAACGAAGTAGCAAAGGATCCAATGGTAATAAGCTTATTGAGAAGAACTAGTTACTACGTATGAGTCGTCATATCACTTCTTATCGTACATGAACTGTTGGGTTTTTTGGTGGACCAATTTCTATACATAAGCACTACACGTTGACAATGGAAAAGGTTTGTAAACGGACAATTTTTTCCATGTTTACAAAGTGACTTTCACCAACTTTAGAGTCTTATTGTTAAGTAAATTGCTACCATCATTCTGTTAATGGTCAGTAGATCTCATGAAAGCCTGTATAAAGCTTGTATTGTAAAACAATTTACAATTTTATGCACGCTCTCTAAATAAATTCAATGGAAAAACAACTTACTATTTTGTCTAGACTGTAACACCTGGCTTGGTGACATCAAAACGCTACATATGTGTATCCATATTTTTCGCTCCTTCCACACCTGAAGAACTTTTTGTAGATTCTCAAAGTTGTCCAGTGAGAATTACCATTTCAAATTAACCCTCCCGGACGCATTGTACATACACTGAACTTCTTCGATAAACAAGATTTTCAAATTATCATAATATTTTTTTACATTGTCACTATGTTCTATCTGTGGTTCTTGCTAGTTACATTAATAAGGTTATTTAGCTCAATCGATACTAAGTTAAACTTATCGGTCTAAGGGATTGATCTATAAACAGGGGAAGGGAGGGGAGATCTATAATCGTTACGCAATATTCAATCGATATGCTATATTGAACCGTACTCCATGAGGGTGCTCCTACGCATAAATCGCGAAAGTGTCATTCTTACTAAAACATTACCGATGGGACAACCAATGAGGCTTACTAACAAATTGCTTAAATTTTTACTCTTTCCTCGAAAGTCTGGTCCATAATTTAAAGTGTGCTCCATCTAGCGTCTATCCGACACTGCTGTTGTGGAGTATCAAGCCCATCAACAAGCGTACAAGTTGAAAGATCAATTGACCGCGAAGCCTCAACCTAATTAGAGGGCTACGTAAAGACAGACCTCAACGAGTCTCATTAGGTAGAATCAGAAAGAGTCTTATGTACTACAAAATGATAATGGTTCAACATTGTGGGAACAATGGGCGGCATTTACAGTCAGTTAAGTGCAAAAAAAGTTATTTCTGACGGCAGTTTTATAGGCTTCTATACCCACGATATGGCACCAGTTTAGAATAGTTTGTAACTACGATATATATATATATATATGTATACATATATATATATATATATTTGGGACAAATCTACCATTTGTGTCGGCGTTTGCGTTGGAAAAACACGGAGTGTAATACTTCTTGTTTGATGAAATTCTAGAAGATAATAGGCCAACATAGCATATTGTTTGCAGAACGCAAGACATATCCTAATTGTATAACATAACGTGCAAAAAGTTGGATCTGTTAAAAGCTTTTAAGTCGCATTATTGCGCATGTCAGGCCATCTTAAAGCATACGATCGCCTGGCAGAAGGATCTAGATCCCAGACCGTATGAGTTTTTGGCGGCGTCTGAGGCAAGCCCACATATCGTATGTTTATATTACACGTCAGATTTGTTGATTAATAGACCATTAATATCAGCTAATGCACTATACTTGGCAGAGATGCTACCAGTAAACAAACGAATATATGATTGTATGAAGAAGAATGCTGTTCTGATACGCTGGCAGCTTTCGTTCACGGGATGGCCAAAGCGTGTTGAGAGGCGTCTAGGACGCAAAGAACTGACATGATACACTAATAGTTGATTGCAGGAGCGGCCTACGATCGGACTGCGTTTATCAGAATCGCTAAATCAGACTCGCGTCTTTTTCCCTTTTCATAATATTCCGAACAGACTCCGGTTGTCAATCATCTATCCATCTACGTGCTATAGAATGGAGCTGATGTGAGCAAGTGACGATCGATGTAGCAGCGTTTCATGGACGTGTCACTTGAACAGATCAACAAAGCAACTTTATAGCTCTAACGAGAAGTGTATTCGTCCATCGACTTTCATTATTACTATGTGCCATGTATAGACTAGGTAGAGGGAGTTCACAAACCAACGCGATTAGTAAAGAAAACTTCCATTAGGATACAGTCGTAAAATAACTTCACGTTATAAAATATTCAGCCGTGACCTGTAATGATTTGCGATTGAAACTGTGGATTCTAATGAAACCGACGCACAACGTATTTCCCCTTGCTAGCAATGAAAAAAGGTCCAAGATAGTCCGCCACGGGAGCTCAGGCCCATATTTGACAAAAACGCAAATCGTAGAACTGCACTATGGCCTGTGGACTTCCAGTTGAGCTTTAACGAAAACATACATCTGGGTTTCGAATATGCCTAATCTGAAATGTCACAGTACGCTTGGTCGAAAAGAACGGGTCAGCTGTTAATTTTTACAAAAATTGATACGATTTGTTAAATCCTATCCGCTACATGGTTTTAGCCACCGAAATATAAGTAAACATAGGTTTTTTTCTATTGGATAAAACTAGGAAAGTACGCCTGTTTTCCTGAGAGTCTTTTGCGTGATTCTGCAACATCCGCTAAACGGTTAAAAGAAATTTCGTTAAAAGCTGTCGAAACGTCCCTTTTGTCACATACATATATTATTGTGCTACACTGTGGTATACGCCGTTTCATAAAAAAATAATATAATATATCTATTTCGTGCGCCCATTTTGTCGCGTTGCGTTTCCGTTATATAGATAAACCTTACTTAGAGACTTAAATTATGGGATTAAATAGACAGGGCCTATGGCTTAATGGTGCTCGGATGGTGCCGCGAATGACCTTACGGCGCCACTAAACATAATATGTAACGTACAAGCGTGATTATGGCCTTATTGACGAATCACGTTTAGTGCTCTGTAATACGGCGAGATGTAAGATTTCAGCGAGCTGGTCTTGTATAGCGACCCTTGTAGCGAACGTCAATTGCGTCAACTTATTTATAGTGATTAAGTTAATCTTAATTAACTAACGGAACTTTGAAAAGTCAGGCCAAATCTATTGAGAATAGCTTATAGTTAGCATGCAAACTGCTCCTTTATGAACATTTCCTACCAGGGGCAATTTTCAATATGTCGCTAAGTGCAACCTATTAATAGCACATCACACCAACCGGTGGTTTGTTTTTTGGACTTCTTTTTGTTTGTATGTTTCGACGACGGCGAAAGTCCGATATTTCCAACGAAAGTAACAATATTTACAATCATAAGAAGAGATTCCAATATAATTCTTTCTCTTTGTAAGAAGAATGGTTGATCGTAATACTTTATTCAACATTGTAAATATAGTTTAATTATCATCTGCGTTAGGATTCATGGAGACATTAAAAATGAATGTTCAATCAGCTGTGTTTTCAACCGAGTGCAGTCGAAAATCCGGCAAAGTGCATCGAGTTATATATATATATATATATATATATATATTATATAGATTCTGTTTGTCAGAAGTATTCACCTTTTACCTTCATGAGCAAACATATTGTATCAACTATGAATAGCTTACCGCGGAGAGTTTTTGAAGGACGCTGCTATACGTGAGTACTCAATTCAAGATAATTTGCGCTTGATAGATTTCCCGAAAGCCCCACTCATGAAACACTTTTAGAAGAGAAAATACTAATTATCTGAATATACGACTATACATAGTGTACACTTGAAAGGCGATAGTCTTTGCGGTTAATTTTTAAGTATCTGGTTTACCGTAGACTCACTGGGTTACGCTAAGTATAGATAATTTTTAAATGAAAATGGGAACCCGCGGTTGAATTCTATAGACAGATGGACATTATAGTGAATGAAAACTGACAAAGTCTTCAAGGCTCCCTTGAAGATTTACTAATGCTCCCTCTTGATCGTCGGCAAAGGAATCGATAAATACTTAGATGTCAATTGCTAGAAAGGAACCTATTCAATATTCAGAGCGTAACCTAACCTAATAGGAAAAATATCAAATTGAGCTCTGTGTGTTAGTGCACAGAAAAATTAATATATTTATATAGGATGTCGTACCCAAGTAGATCGATGCAATTCATATAAAGAACTTTCGTACATCATATGCTAATAGATGTTATTATTAAGAAGTAAACTCAAGAATCAAACAAAAACTACAGTTCTTCTGTAAAAGAAAGTAGCTCCTTTTTTTCCAAAAATCAATTGAGTTCGCCAAGGGGGGCCTGTTTATTTCTATCATCAAGTACTCAGTGAGACAATTGTCATGGCTATAGAAACGGCACTGCTAAATCGCGCACCTTTTTTTTTTTTTTTACTACGCTTCCTGATCATTTGAGTATTGCGTTTATCATATTTATACGATAACCTACTGTATAGAGGACGCTGTTATAATCGTAAGTTCTGGGCCACTTGATGTGCTCAAAGGACTGGCCGATGTCCTTGATGTTTCGTTGCATTTATCGACCTGGTTAAAGCCTTTCAGCCAGCTGGAAGCTAAAACTGCACGCGGTCATACTAAGCCAATTATCTCAAAATTTACTACATACATCAATGAACGCAAACACTCCACAACTATTCGAATTCGTGCTAAAGTTTACTAGTTGATACGAGGTAGCTAGGTTCTATTTTTTCGTATAAGCAGCTATGCAGATTAGAAGAACGCCGTTATCATTTTATTTGGCGGGTTCGGCCCCGCTTTTACTTTGGCAGAAAAGTTCGTTTTACCCCCTGCTGTGCTTACAGCAGATTTTTATGTTGGCAGTAACATAACAAAGACAATGTAGCTTTGTGCATCCCTTACGATTCTGTTGCTGCTGCTGCTACTACGACCCACCGAACGACTCCGGTCGGTCAACCTTTATTTGACCCAGCTCACGTTATTGCGGAGACTGGTCTGTAACCCAACATGGACGATTTATGAAGCCTTATGCACCTTTTATAGGACAGCTCAGCTGCAAAAAAATAAAGAGATGGTCACATAATTTCTACCGCACTGGCCTCTTACTTGCGAGCGTCACTTGGGATAATAACAATGGCGAAATAATATCCTCGGCTGTAGTCATTGCCATTGTCTACTCCAAAGTATTTCAGCGAATCGTACTTGGGGATGGTCCTGAACCATTTTCACTTTCTTTTCATTAGGTGTTGGTCGTCAGTCTGGTATCCTGACAATGGAAGAAGCTACCGGCTGATGCACGAACGTTCATCGCGGCATGCATGTGTGAACGATAATTTAATAGCTTCCGTAGGGTAGGGTAGGCTAGGCTTATTCCTACCAGACTTGAATAAACGACTCGCCATTTTTTGGCACTTTGACGATTTTGAAATTATCATTAATTCAGCAAGTGTCGTTCAAATGTCGGGTAGAAGAAATATCCGATGGGATGTTCCGGGGCGCACTATCATCTACTGTCAATCCGATGGTTTTCGTACACTTTTCAACGCGCGTGTATTACACATGGCCATGATCTTTCTGATTCATGATTAATATCTTCTCGTAACCCAAATAAAGCAACTGAAGAACTACAAACGAGTTTATTTGAACTAATCGATAATGTTTGTGCTTTCTTGGTAACAATATAGTTTCAAAAAGGGATTATTGGTAGAAATTTATTCAGTGCTATAGTTACTATAGTACCCGAAGAAATTATAGCATACCGCATCGTATATGTAAGTAAGGATTTGTCCTATAGCATAGCATATTTGGCAGTTTTGCGCGATTGAGCGAATCATGCAAACCGTTGTGCGATTTGTCTACCCCTGCGATACTACATTTTAGTGAGTACCGGAATCTACGCAAGTGCGACGATCTCGTCGTCGGAAACGTCTATAGAAGATGTTTTCTTAACGAACAAGCATATTAGCAAAAATCAATTTTTCAAAATCTATTCATATAATCCTCGAGCTATGTCGTTGTGAATAGGCGTTACAGAAGTGCCGACAGACATCCAGCCTATCTGTCATCCATAGTTGAATCATCGAAACCGGATCTAAAGCCGTAATTTAATGCTATTGACCACTAACACAGCGGTGGCTACCTGGATGATGTCAATGATATGAAAAGCGCAAAGTTTATCTTTCATTTTTTTCCACTACAAAACACGAGATAATGTTTTAGA
This sequence comes from Varroa destructor, assembly GCF_002443255.2. NCBI lineage: Eukaryota > Metazoa > Arthropoda > Arachnida > Mesostigmata > Varroidae > Varroa > Varroa destructor. The sequence goes on along the minus strand of NW_019211457.1, from coordinate 16,872,647 downwards.
GTGTCAACGGACAATCGTATGGGATAATATATTACCACGGGATGTCAAATCTCAACGACTCTGTATCTCTCTGGTGTTTGTTCACAAGCTGGATTTATATGTCGCAAGCTTTTGCTTTTGACGACGCCAACAGCAAGCTTCTTGACAAGGAATGTAGAGTTTGTAAATGGAGTCTAGCTAGTGTTCATGTATCCACTCCGGAATGCTTAGCCAAATCGATATAAGACCTATCACAAAGATTGATTTCTTTAGATAATTCGTATCTATGTTTAAAGCAGAAAACAGGAACCCGTCCTTAAAGTAACCCTGTAAAACACGCTACCAGCAAAAAATCAAAACTAAACTAAAAAGCTTTTTATATTACTGCTTCTTCTACAATTGGTAAACAAGTACTGCTGATATATAGATTTTTTACGTTACTCCGCCAGGCCGACGAATGAGATGACGAGCGACATGGTCAGTTAAGACAGACCTTTTTTGTCCTTTGCTGAACATTGCGCATTGGCACTGAATAAAATTGTCGTAATCTATTTGTGGCGCGAATTTCAAATTTTCGAGATAGTGGTTTACATTGTTGCGTTTGCTTTTAGAAATGTCCAAAATAGCGTATATCTACATATGTCTATGCTGGAGATAAATTTCGTCTATTTTAAAGTTGGTAAGTGCATTATTTGGGAAGTCGCTCGAAGGTTAAATATTTTTTGCATAGAAATATGTTACCTGCATGGAAGTTGGCTACGCTTTCCTTCGAAAAAATTAACGTTGGGTCGGTAAGTTGTAACTCATTAGCCCACTACGTACCAAATAGACTGCTTTTTTTTTAATATATTACCACTAGATTCTAAATAACATAATTGTGACCCCGCAGCGAAATTAATATCTCTATAACCGATCTGCTGTATTTGTCAGGAGGCAACCGTTTCTGTGTTACCACATTGGGAGCTAAGTAGGCTATTTATAGGTAAAGGTGGCACGCGTATGCGCGTGTATCTCTCGCATTTTGGTAAGAAAGGCGATGTTTATGTTATGTATTCGCGTAGGATCGGAATATAGAAGATGCTCCAGGGGCATCCCCTATCTAGATGAATGCTTACAAATAATTTTAAGTAACTACACTACACAGGTTATATACACATAGCTGTAAACGAGCATTTTGTCACTTGGTTGTTACGATTTCTTTTTATTTGTGCCTTCGTGCATTTTTTGCCAGTTCATTGAAAAGTCGCGCAGAAGTTTGTGCAGCACGAGCATGAAAGGACCTGATTTGCACGGCTGGTTCGCTCGTTCGGGACCCTCGTTCTACAGTGCGCTTGCCTGTTCAAGCATTATAAAGGAACTCAGTAATTTTCCTTTTGTTATGATTAGCCTCGGACGTCTGGGATTGCCAGGACTTTCTAGCACATAGTATGCGAACAGATTTATCAATCCTAGAGTCATTACCTGTATTGTTGCTATTCGATTGTATTCAGAGGGGCCCGCTTTTGCCCGCGGTACCTCATCCCGTCATAACTTAGTGGGGAGCGTGTTCAGCTGCTAATCTTAAGCGCACGCGGTGGTCTAAATTCGAATGCGGGCATAGACATAATTTGTCTCGTGCTGATAGCTAGCTGTGTGATAAAATGCTTGGGTTTAAAATTCAAAATATTCAGTATTGGCAGTAACTTACTGGCGTTTCTGCAAACGATTCAATGGAATGATTAATAGAAGCCCCTCAAGGCTCGATTATGTATGAACTGTGTTCCTTTTAAATAACAACATAGCCGTTGCCTAGAGCCAAATACGAAATGTTCCGTAAAAACTCGTGTGAATGAAGCTATTGCACCTATATATGAATTAAAGATTGTTGTGACGATCTGAGTTGGTTTATTAGTCAACATTTTTTTTATCTCTTTGTAATAAAATTAGGAACGAGATAAGAACCCGATTTCAAGCTTGTTTCAAAATATCGTTTGCCTGGCGGTTGTGAAGCTCGCGATGTACAGTGAAACATATTTCAAATTAGAGATTCGGAAAGTTGAATCGCGTTTACGCGTATTTCTGTGAGATAATTGAAACGGAGATCGGCAATATTAAACCCAAGCACGTCGAACACGAAGTGACGGGTTCACATTTAATTTTCACAATATGCCTCTGTTTATATCCTCGTCATTGCGAGAGGTTCCGATGGTTGGCATTTGCTTAAGGTCGGATCGACATCAATTTCTTCGTGTTTTCATGGGCTATGAAATGTTCGATCTGACACTTAAAGGTTTTTGGAGAACATCCCGAAATAAGGCAGTGCTATTTGACCGATAGTACTACGCGTTTCAATATGACATCTCCACCTTAACTCGGCACATCAGCTCAAAAAAAGTCGATACTATATGTAATGAATAGGAACATAACCTTATTTCTAGTGACACAGACGAGCGACCTATCTGGGTAAGTAGGGATTGCCGTTTCGAGCCTAAAAATATTGCACATACTATTTTATCGGGTAACCCTAATTATGTTATAGATGATACTAAGCGAGCCGTAATATTATAGTGCTAGCGTATGGCAACGCGGACAGAACTGCCAAGATAGCTTAGGTTGTCAGCGTTAAGGCCATGCAGGCAGTTGCACGTGTATAAGGGAGACGCTGTCATATGTGCTTAATTATGTAGCCCATATTGACCGACCGGAGCATGGCTCATTTGATCACCAGGGGGTTATCGCTTGGCCTTAGAATTCACAGTATTGTCAAGCTGTATGCCCACTCGCGGAAAGCATACGACATTTCGAGGTTACGTAGAGACATATAGAAATGAGTGTGGCGTAGGTAGCCAGGAGGCCGAACTTCGCAACATCGGCGGCACGCCCAGTTTTCCAGCCTGTGTGGCGTCACAGAGTTTTAGACGGCTCAGCTGCTTAACCTGTTTATTTATCCAATATAACTTATGCTGCACACGACAACTGCACAAGAAAACTACAAGTAAGATATAAGAGGGTAGATTTAGTACTTGAAGAAGCGTGAATATCACATTCTTGTCAGTGTCCTGCAGGGTCGAACTTATGACCCAGCCTGGATAACAAACAGGTTGTGAACAATATCTATTGTTAGTTCGGAGATTTGGCGCCTGATCTACAAATCAGCAGGACTCACACATTTTTGGGCGACCATAATTTTCTATGCAACTTTTAAATTTTGATTGACAACCAAAAATATATTTATAGACTTCTAGGCTTGTTGAAAGATCATTGAAGATGGTCATTGACTAAAATGTAATGCACAGTACATGCTGTGCACTACATTTTAATTAACCATTCATCATTAACCATCATTTAATTAAAAACCAGACTCTTCCAACTCATTCTTCCTAGATTTCAATTATTGGAATACTCGTGACCTGGAATCAGAGAATCTACGGTTTACATAGGGGCTTAGCATAATATGTAAACGTTAAAGTGGAACGTGTACAAAAATTTTTTATGATCGCAATGGCGGTTTACAAAGCAGTCACGTTAACTTTACAAAACATATTCTGAGGCTGATCTATGTTTGTGTACGGGTATATCGCTTGAAGGTTCTAGTTTAATCTAGATACAAAAAAAAGCAGTTACAACGGCTTCTATGCGTATGTATTTAATTACATAAGCCTATGTTGTTTGCCAGCGTCAAGCTATATTTTATGTGAGCTTAAGGTACGGATACCAATAGGCTCAGTATAGCGTCGACTAAATCAAATTGAATTCATGTATGATGACACATATGGATGAGGGACTTACACTTAACCGCCCACCATCAGAAGTAACCAATTTTTGCTATATGTAATGAGCTATGCAAATGGTAGTATCGATGACGTCAGAGATCTAACGGTGCCCCTTTGTCCAACGTCAATCAATTTGCAGATCCATCATTAAAAGAATCATTTGTCAGCCAAAGATTTGACCTGGTAAAAACGGAGTCTATGTTCCTTGAGTAGGCCCTTTGTCTTTCGGTGTCAATCACATGATTTTTGCAGTTGACCTAGCGATCTGAGAGTGAGAAATCGGTGGGACGAGTATCTGATGTAACGGAACTCTCTCATTGTATTCTGTTGTCCTCAGTCTGGCTATGTATTCATTGTGTTCCTGTTATTTATATATACAATATAATAATAATAATAATAATGCTTTTTTCCTGTTCACAAAGGCTGTGTTGTATGTGTCGTGCATGTGGTTTAAACTGATTGGGGATTTGCCGATACGATATGTTTTAGTATTACATCAATATTGCATATAAAATATTTGCTCCATAGCGTTCCTTGCGTTTATCTACTGCATCATTAAATAATGATTTAACAAATTTAAAGGGAGTGACCACTGTCTATAAATTAAAAACACCTACCTCAAGAACTCAACGTCCATCGGTCTGCTAATGCCACAAAATTCTCTTGTCTAGGATTTCTTGCTTTCAAATTTAGCGTTTCTATAATTTGATAAAATCGCACCCGGAACCAGCTCATGAGTTTTCTAGAAAACATGTAGCATTGTTCGTTTGTCGCGAGACAAAGAGGCGCTAGGCATAATCCCAAAGATGAGCTTAGCTTCATTGGTTTCTAGCCTCCATCGTTCGTCCACCGATCGTTTTGACCAGACTTTCAACAATCGATGCAATATTACCATCGTTTGACCTCTGAAAAGGTCAGCAACGAATAAAGCCAACAACTAAACCCAGTTAGAACGAATGGATAGGGCGCGAAAAATAATAGCTTTTAAACGGTAGCTGAAAGTAAATGGTTTGTAATGAGATAACTGGCTTCAAGCTCCTACCGATTTCTTAACAAGGCTCTAGCATGGGACGGAACAGTTGTCCATCTCACATGCCGGCTCATCTGAATAAGGATAAATAAAAGTATTCAACCGAGATGTTGAAGTGAAAGTTTGGCTTAAAAGAGACAGAGTCGTACCACTAGGTCATCCGAAACTGAAAATGAATTTTCTCGCATGTAAGCAAAGATCGTTTGGCTCTGGGAAGACAATAGCAAAACCAAGTGATACGCCATGATTTAATGGGTGCCTAACGTGTTATAGTATCATCTGGCGGCCATACATCAGTTACGTCCCAGGAGGTATTTGCAATGCTGAAGACGTTCTCGCTCGACAAATTAACACGCTTATCAGGTTTACGTATATATATACAATAGAGAAGTGACAGATTAGTGGCGTTCGTGTGGCCGCGAAACATAGCCAGCAACGAAAAAATATTTCCTTCATCCCGCGAATCATAATAACAGATAGTGATGATCATGTTGTTACTAATTTCTAAATATATTGACATCCGTATATAATGTATTAAGGCTAATTGTTGACATTCATTTTCGTTCAGCGCATCAGGACACACAGCCATTTTATCGGAACGCATTATCCTATTGTTCCTTATTATCTTCCCTGCTGGGCCGATGGTGCTCCGTTTCCTGTGAATACCGTGTAACGCTGGTGGCAGAAGCGGGCTCCCTACTGCCTACCAGCGGTAAACGTCAAGGGCCTTGTCAGTTCCTTAATGAATAAATTATATGACAATAATCTTCATTGTACTTAAAGATGGATCTTAGGTTTCTTATCATTACTGACGCTTCATCCATACACTGATAAGCAGTAAGGCTTCAGCTTTGAAAGGGCATTCCAGAACGTGTTTTGCGTATAGCGTGTACCTGAAAAAGTGCATAGTTCCAACAGCCACTTTCGAGGACTGGGATGAGTAATAGGTAATATTCAAATGCTTCACGGCGCAAGTAGATAACGCATCCGTCAGGATTAACTAATTTTTAAGTGGGTCATTTATTATTAGCCGCAATGTTGTGATCCTTGTATTTTTTTTTTTCAGTTGTTGTAAATCTACGTATTGTACATAACTAGGTGCTGCTTAACAAAGCTGTTTCAGTTCGATTTTACGCGATCGAAATGATAAGGAGAGATTGCAAAATTCAGTTTAGCCCTACAGCAGAGATGTGAGCGTTATTTTGTAACTTGCAATTAGTTACTGACATGTCTACCCGAAGTACAGTGCTATAATAAATCTCTCAGGAGAGAGATAACTACGATATCGTTAACAAGTTACGCAGGCTATAGTTAAAGGTATACGGAAATCTTAGATTCATGGCAGCGTCGATGTCGGAAACATATGCGGAAAGCTTCCTTTTCTTCTCTCTATTGCTGTTACCGTTACGGCTATAGCTACGTTGATATGATATAAAAGACTCTACCGTGACTTCCGAATAATGGTTCGGCCCTAAAATTGAACCTGCTGGCCTATGGCCTACGGGCAAATCTCACTGACTCACTGGAACAGCTGAACCGTTCGACGGCACCATAGTAGGTGATTCCGAAGTCATGGGTCGACTTGTACTTATTTTTTCCTTCAACGTCTTGGTATGAAATCGTACATTTCAGTGAGTCTTCGGGTTAACCTCTATGGAAATTTGACGTAATCAATCAACATTGCGGGGAGTATTACAAAAACTTTTGCTTCTTCACATCTTCATGTTGATATATGCCTATCAAATGGTACATTAGGGAGTGCGTCGTTTATTCAGAGCGCAAAAGCTCTCTGACATACTCTGTGATGACTAACTTCCTTCAGACGTCAATAACGCAGTTTCGAGAGAATGGAGCAGGACTCAGATATCGTCTGAAATGGTTTTGGATGATACTTGATAGGCTCGTACTGGCCGACCGCGTAGATGTTATTCCGTGACATTTCTGGAAAACATTTGATGGAAACAAATTCTAGCATCGACGAATTACAATGTTCACTCATGAGTTCATTACTCAGCAAAAATTTAGTTCATGCTGCTTTGTTTTTCGCAGGAGACTAATAAAATAAGAAATTAACTAACAGGTAATCCAAGTAAATTTTCCGTCAAAGTGATAACTGTCCGATTTGCCCGAATCAAATGTTACCTTTTGATTACAAGATCTAACAACTATTCATCAGCACTCTGTTGTACGGTAACTGCGTTAACAGTACTTTTTATAACCACACGCAATATAAGTTATTCTATATTAGAAACTGTAACAACTTGCTGTGTATGGGCTCGTATTATAGGCGCTATAGTCCGTCGCCGACATGTCGTTATACGTAGATCTGACTGAGGCAGTTGACTCTATATATCGGAGTGCACTTTTTCGGTGTGCATGAGGTATAAGACGATACGCCTGTTCTTTTGTTTGAAACAGGAAAGGATTGTTTGTTGAAACAGAAATGGGTTCAGACTCTCTGTCTGTTCCTTCCAGCTTCCTAGACCTTGTTTGTTTAGGCCACGAAACTCTGTGATTCGGGCGATTTGCCTAACCAATGCAGTAATGCTGCGGCTCCATATGGGAAGTTTGTTCCGCTCACCACAGTGCGGAATCAACAGAAGATTGTGACGGCGAAATGAAAACAGCATAACAAACATTATATTGACTTACCTTTTTATCGGCCTTTGTAATCCGATTGTTTTACCTCCTATTGAAAAGTTGCGTTCGTTTATAACACGATGACGGTATAATGAACTGTTATTGAAATTGTATATTATTGTACTCCATTCGTCGCTTGGTTAGCTTTTAAACATCATTCGTTTAGCTATTCACTCCTTCGATGAAAAGCTACTGAAAGCTCATTAAAAATATTAATAGTTCATTTGATCAAAAGATCATTTGCTGCTTCTGCAGTATTGCAATAAAGGTGCAATTTTTTAAAAATCATTTATATAACTTTCCTTTTAGAAATACGGAGGAGAGCATTGCGTATGTATCATCCAAATATATAAATTTTACTGAACACATGCGTAATGTAAGGTCCCGGCCCATAGAAACGGGTCGGAAAACAGAATAGAGGATGCCCGTATCACTAGATTATGATATGGGCTTCCATTTGATAACTGGTCACACCAGCCCAGGCGTAACATCAATAGGACCAACAACAAATCTGAGCCAGCTGTGCAGGTGACCCACTGGACCCATAGGCTACGACAGCAAGAGGCGACGCACATTCTACATTCATCAGAGTACAGACCGAAGTCCTTTTCCTTTCGCAATTATCGTGCTCAGGACAGTGGGAATGAAGACTAGACAGTGGAAACGGTTGCAAGACCGTGCACAGGTGGGCTGTTTGAAGTTCAACAGAGTAAGATAAGTCGCTTGCAAGTCGCCTATCGAAGAGACTGGTCCAATTTGGCAGGCAAACCATGTTGGAGGGTATGCCAAATGGCAACGTCAGAGTAGCAAATAGAACAGTTTGTGAACGGTTTGCTCGCTGGGGCACGAACCAATGGGTCTCGGGACGTTCTTATTTCTCACGACTGATCGAACTGACAGAAAAAGAATCAAACGTAGAAGCAAAATAAAAAAAAAGAATAGGGAACGGTGACGGTGGCCGACTATAAAAAGCAAGACATCTTGGAGAGGCCCTCGGGAGGCCGACTTCTACTCAACTACAAAATACAACGCAAGTGGTGGGCGGCAGCCTTGCCTCCACAGCGTCTCAGTCCCACGCTAAGATATATTCTTTACAATAAAACATTAGTGCGGCTCCCGAAAATGGACTTCGATATTGCCGTCTGTGAAACAGAGATATGTGTTAACAGGACTGATAGACAAGCTGGAGAGTTTTAACAGCCCGCTTACCTTTGCTGCGCAGAACCTGAAAAACAGATGTGGCAGCAGGGTGGGGAGTTTTTTTGGAGATGTTAATTACCTCGTGTCTCGGGTTAGAAGCGGCCAATGATCTTTTTACAAAAAAAAAAGTGGGTCAAGAAGATGCAAGGTTCTCGGTTCTTCCGTTCCCTATATCACAGTCCCCAATCGTAGGAAGTGAACAGTACAGCTACGAGAGTAAGGTAATCGCGAAGGTTGCCTGCAATATTTCCAAAAAAGTAAATCAGAAGAAGTTTGCCAACAGACCATCGATGATGGCAACACAAAAAGACTTGAACAGCAAATCCTGTCAGCGCAACTAAATTCCCAATGCTAACTTCAGGAAGGCTGATCGCTGCAAAGCAAAGCCACCGTTAAAAAACCGCCAACGGGAAAGGCAGTACCAAGCCAATGGTTCTGGCAGAACTGAAGACTGAAGGGCTGGTTTCCGGTAGGCGACAAGTTGAATCACCGCAGCTATTTCCGAAGACGACCACTAAGCTGAAAGTGAGGCCAAGCTTCAAGGAGGTGTTATGAATTGCACAGGGGCTGCAACTCTGGCACCTCTATTTGGCTCTATTGGCGAAGATTTAGGCAACTAAATCTTTAAATGTCCTTCATTTTTATTCTGTGCGCTGCCCTTTAGTAAAGAGCCTCGGGCTAAGATCTCCTAATGAAACTAGTCCCATTTTGTACAAGGTAGGAGATCTCACGTCGTGTCTAGTAAAGAATAACGCTACTACCTTTCGTGGTCAGCAACTATGTCTTGTCACAGCCTATGTTCGACTGGCTGATTTAGAATCAACCTGGATGAGGAAGCTTGTCAGTGGACTGGGAACGCTTCTTATCTTACTTCTCTTTTGACCATTGTCGACGACTGGCCCAACTGTTTTGGTGGCTCGTTAGTCGGTCAATCCATCCGATCTTGGCACCGATTTTATTAGGACATTAAGGAAGCTCAATAATCGATATAACTATAGAGAAACCCTTGGAACGCACCCCTCAAGTTTTCCCTATACCTGACATGCTGAATACCGAAACTTAGGCCCAGAACCTAATTAATTGATACAGTTTTCTATACAGCCGTTTCGTTTTTCTGGGAAACATAGGCCGAGGTTTAGCTATACTTGCAACCTTGCTGGGAAGACCTAGGCTTATAGCCTAGGTATAACCTGAGTCCTACCCTTTAACCTCTGTTTTTAAAAATATCTGTCTTTTAACGTGTTCAGGCGACAATGCCTTCAACAGCTGAAAACTTTAGTAGCCAATGCAGAACCATACAAGTGGATAACGTACCAAATCAACCCGGCGGCCCTTATAAACTGATTCTCGGGGACATTTGAATCAAGGGATACAGTACCACATGTGGTGTTTTCTTTCCCTGCAGCATGAGAAAAAGGAATATCAATACCAAACGATGTTCTTCCACAAAGCTTCACAGTGCGGGAACTAATATAAGAAAATCGCCGATTCAAATAGGGACTGCAGCATACGTTTATACACTGCTACACTCTCAGCCCAATGGAGAGATGCAACTCTCTCAGTGATCCCCAAAAGAATGGGCGACTCAATCGCATTATCATTGTAACGAGAAGTAATGAAAAAAAAAGTTTGGCATAAGCTGCTCTTCGGCTTGCTGACTAAGGAACTGAATAGGTACTTAGAAAATGTACACGCCATCTCAACGGAGCAATATGGTTTCTCAAGAGAACGTTCCACAGAAGCGGTATATAGTATCCTGATGACTGATGTCATGCCATCCGCTACGCGCTCATCGACTTAAAGACAGCCTTCACCTTGACACACAAAGACAAACTTATGTTCACGGTAGCCAAAGCAAATATCCCTACGAATGTGCCTAAACTTATAGCTCTGATTCTACAGGAGAACAGAGTAACTATCGATGACGGAGTGCCCAAACTTCCACCCTTCGCACAGACGATTGGCCTGGGAAACAATCTAAGCCCACTCTTGTTCTGCATCTTGCAATGAGGAGGGCTGAGGAAGTCAGTCGAAATAATTTTCTATGGAGACGACTTAATGATATACGAATCAAAGAGGTTCCAAGCTCCAACCCGGTTTCACTCCGCAGTCACAGATATAGGAGTGAGTGTAAACCTGACAGAGGCGAAGCTTAGGCGTAGAGACAGGACAACGACCATTGACACCTTGAATCTCGCCAGGTTGCCTTTTGCCTATGAAAACCTGTTTCTATGCTTGGAGTTGCGCACGTTATTGAAACATATAGAAATTTGTTCAACCCCGGTAACATAAAATGCTTTAAATGGTATTATATGCTCTTTCTGGTACTGGGATAATGCGTTATTGACCTGTATATATGAAGTCTTTTACTACTATCAGCAAAGGCGAATAAATTTGAGTGATATTGATTTCACTTAGGCCTTCAGTAGTTCGTTGCAATCTTACAGCAGATACTGTTCTCCCTTCTGGCTCGTGTAGTCTCAATAAAAAGCTAGCCCTAGTAGCGGCTGAGAGTTTAGCCCAGTTCTCTGATCGTTCGCTTCCTCTAACTAACTATATTCCCACAATAGTTCAGGGTTTGCCCATCTCATTGATTTTCTAACTTATTTCTGTCTAATGTGATGAAATCTAACTTACGAAAAAAGAGAGTTCGAGAATTTTTAGTTGCCTCTTTTAAACTAACTCTCAAGATAAGCTTTTGCTTTTTCCTTCTTACGATACTGCTAATGGAAACGCAGCTATGCTCATGCATGTCAATGAGTTTTTAAGTTCATTATGTGTGCTTCGTAGTTAGAACAGTTTGTTCTCAGTGTTCATAGTTGTAGAACTTTTGTTAGTAGGACATACTGAAAAATCACAATATTGCATGTAGGGCTATGTGAAGCAAATATACTACTACACTGTAGATACGTTTATATCTAATCGAAATTGCCATTGTTGTTCCAGTCCTGCTGGCCCGCCAGTCCATCGGTTTAGAGGGCGAAAAAAAAAGTACAGTTTGCCCCTGGTGCTCGCACAGGTTATATATAACGAACTGGACACTTCGTGTTTAGAACTATAGATAAAATATTTCGTTACATTTTTCCATCACAATGTTTCGACTTTTTCGTGGTTATTTTCAAGATTATAACCCAATATCGATGGCCGCTCTTGACGGCCAAGGAGAATCGGTAAAGCCCAGCGTAGGAACTATTCTCCAACGCTGCGATAATTATATGTATCTAGTAGAACGAAAGCTTTGCGCTGACATCGAAAAGCACCAACGAGGCCACCCAAATTGAAAGGCCACCCAAAAATCATTTGATATGCTTGTTATATTGTAGCATAGCGTACCAATATCACTTGAATTAGACGTTCCCTAAGCAGTCGTTGCTCACAAATGGAATAAAAATCGGAATAAGGATGTGTCTACAACCAGCCATAAATGAAACTCTATTAGCTATTTAGCGCGATCTGTTTCTATGCTGTTGTTTGTCCTGCGCGATTAATCCAGTTCAAAGATAACGCATTAATAATACTTTGCTTGTTTACCTAACGCGGATTGCTGACTAATCGCAGGATTGGAAAAAGAAGTTTATATATCTTACGATGCGCGTTCTATGAGCAATCGTATTTGTCATGGCGGGACAAGAATGGAGCTGGCAATCAATTGGCTGGTTGCATAAAAGGGTAGTTAAAAACTGCTTTATTTCTCGTTCTAATACGTTCGATTAATCTAAAAAGTTTTTGGGATAGGTCGCCGCAGCCAATTCCTGCAACGTTTTCTTGTATTTTCCTAATAAGCTTAGGCCTTTGAAGTTCATTGTAGTAGCCTTCAGATTCAAATAAAAAGTTCATATTTTACTGCTATTATCACGTTTTTTGTTACTGTAGAGGTTGGATTAATGTAAAATATGCGATGACTGACCCGGTCTAAGACATTTTTTTTATTTACGGAACATTTCGGCAATGATTAACCACAAGCATTGTACGATAGGGGCTGTAGTGTTATCTGGTCCCTTCTACACGTCTGATGATATCTACAAATGTGTTGACAGACTCAGTTGAAAATTGCCGGGCAAATCAAAAGTCCGTTACTTGCTTAATTCCGTGTCTTGTAGTGGCAAACTCAATAATTCAGAATATGACGGTGACGAAAAACAGGATACATTAAGTCAGGTTTGCTCCTAAATAATGACATCGTCATGGATCCTTGTAATTTTAATGAACAGAGAATTGACTGGAAGTCCGTCAGATGGTTTGACTTAGCGTAACAAGGTGGGCGCACGTCTTACACCGCTACACCCTTAGCTAAAGAGCAGAAATTACCAGCTCAAACTTTGCCAATGACCTGTACTAGATAGTAAGTATAGTGATTTTCCATTTGTAAGTGCTTATCAAATGGCTTGGACGCAACAGTAATTGAAACACCTTTTTCTAACATATTCCAGTTTGTCCAGAGACATTAGTACGCAGACATTCATTTCTAATTTCGTAAAAACCACGCGTGATAACCACAAGATGTTCTCGAGACCCGCCGTTTCGAGTGTATCTCAATCACGTCAAGAAAGAATAGCTAAAAATCGTTCCTGACACATGGCCTGCTGTCATGTTGACCTTTTTCGCATGATGACATTGTGGCCTGCGGCAGAACAGGTTACTGGCAGATTCGTTTGACCGGTGAAGAGCTTCTATCTTGACTAATCCAACTGATGCCTCCTCTCTCCTTGTACGGCCTTTGAGCTTGATGGTCCGTAACAAAACTACTACGAACGCTAAACATTACCCACTACAGACCTGCTGCACGTTACGTTTAACTAGAGCGTGAAGAATTGAAACAGGGTGAGAATGGCATGGAAATGTTGCTATGGCAATAGCCATGGTTAATTTGGCGCAGTAACGTTTTATACAATGTTGACCTATTGCCCGCAACGTAAACAGAGACTAGCCAGTCAGATTTATTCAGCCTATACTAGACTAATATGCTAGATAGTACCGTTTCGCTCCCATTCCAATGACCCGCACGGAACTTTTCACTGGGATACTAAATCGCTAACTTCTAACGTAACCCATTGAAACAAATTGTTCTATTTGTTGTTGTAATAATAGATGCCACTGCGAACTGACGCCATCTAGGTCCTAGGCTAAACCAGTCTGGGCTTTCATTTATTATTAACTGTCTGTTATACACACATGTGTATGTATAATGTGAACGTCCTTATCAGCGTTCTTCCAAAGCATTTCATACTTGCAGTTTCGTTCGTTGCACTTCAAGCGCGCCTCATCGCGGACATTAGATCGAAATAACTACACAATGGATGCCATATTATGTTTACAAAACCCGGCAGAAAAACAGAATGCCTTTTATAGGACGCACTGGCGCCCACAGTCGATTCCAGTCAACGGTACCTGTTTAAGCTTATAAATCGGAACAACGATCGTACATCGTATTGAACGTATAATATGTATCATCTATATATTTCTAATTTAATTTAAGAAGTTGTGAAGATATAATATCATTGTCATAATTATCTATTATGTGGGAGGACTGAAGGAATGACACAGAAACTACGTAAGAAAATTACGTACGTGATCAAATTAGCTGAAACAAAATGTTCAAGTATCCAAGTATGCATTGGTTATTTATCTATTTTTTTTCCTATCTAATTATCTGCTAAATTATTATTATTAAAAATTCGCTAAATATACCTTGACTAGTTAGCCATTTTATCTTTATAGTGAAGTACTTGCAATCAAAATGAAGACCATTAGAAACTTCAAGCTTCCTAGGGAAAATAATTTTCAACCAGTCGTCCAAGCTTTTGTACATGACCGTTAGATAGCTATAGAAATACATGTGAGCATTACGAACGTACGATAAAATATTGTTCAATCTTTCGTTTCAGCTGTCAGCTCCTAGAGGGCCACCAGGCCGATATTCTTCTCAGCAGGAACCTTTAAAAGGGGCAAAATTTCGTTCTCGTTCAGACAGAGCCTCACATCGACTACGAATTTCTTGAAGAGAAGGTAAAATTTCTTGGCAATCGTATGATAAATAAACCGAATATTAGTTACAAAATCGAATTGGTCAGCTGCTAGTCCAAGTAAATAAGACTGTCTAATCAATAAGCCGAATTCCGTCGCTCAGAAAAATCTAACTCGTTCAACAAAAACACATTGAGCATCCTAAAAGATTTCTTTATGTTCTACTTATAAAGTTGACTTCAAATAGATAATTATTCTTTGAGATTATCAATATCAAAATAGACCAACAAGCCTGATTGAGTAGTTTATAATAGATAGGAATAACTACATCACAGCCAATGATACATAATTAGTGTCTTTGTCCTTTAATTATCGGCTGCGTATAAGTAAACTTCTAACTCACGGTCTCGACGAACTAATCACTTGATCCTAAGTGAATCTAAGGCGACGTATTTATTTGACAAGTTAATTTCCGGGTATGAACAAGACGACGTCGCGAGTTGATGGGCTCATACAACAAGCTATCCAATTTGGCTTCCCACAGGCTGTCAACGAAGGATAGCGATATTCGTTACGTTTTAAAAACGTTCGGTAGCATCGTCACAAATATTTACCTAATTGTAGTCGAAACGAATACGCTACCCTTGATAGATTCGATTCCACTACGGTGCACACAGCTCGTACTGTGACTTCTTCATCGGAACCGTTCAGGGCAGCCGCCAACATACGATCGGAGCTGAAGCGGAGTGATTTGTACTACTTACGGTCAGCATGAGAAAATTATCTTCAGATCATTACCAGTTTACGTAAATGCGGTGTACTCGATCGCGGTGCTATCACTTCCCGCGATAGCTTCATTTCGAACCTTACTTCTAGAAAGATCGCACCATTAAGCATTCTTTCATAATTGAATAGGCAATCGTGCTTTGAAGAACCTCTGTTACTGCCATCTGATATCTTTCCCACTGTTCTTGAGCAGATGGCCGCGGTGGCTCTTTGTGGCCATACATGTTATTAGCACCTTGCCTGAGATAATATCTAAATGACTTTTTTACAGCGTTTTTTAGTCATCGTTCGGTTGACGGGTGGTCTGACGCCAACATAGACTATCCAATATTAAGCAGCCCTGCGAGTTCCATCGTCTGCTAATTGACTTCTACTTGCTATTTGCTACAGCTGCCCAATGGCTTGGTGTCTATTTATGTTGACTAACGGCAAACAAGGTTTACTTACGCCATTCAGCGTCGTTCATCATTGGTCACTGTGGGGAAATCTCTCAGTCTCTCTTAGGTCATTGGCTTAGGTAATATACCCGTTGTTCTGAACTTCAATGTATCAAACAGAGGTCATCCGTTACGGCAAGAAAATTGTTTCTCATTGCAGCATCTCGAAAACTATTCTACTCACGAGTGAGAGCTTGTATATTTTCTCGTGTGTAGATGTGTCGCGTATTCTGTAGCCTTAAACCTAGGAGAAAAAGGCGTTTTCAATTGAAGTGCGACTGAAGTGAATGATATGCTTGGGTAATGTCTATACCGCAACCGAATCGGCTTAGCGGCCGACAGAGCTCAGAAATAGTCTGTTTCGAAATAATGTAACGAGCAGCTCATTTGATCGAATGTTATTTTCTAGGCTTCTGTAAATTTGTTATCGGAAAAAAAAGTAAGTGTCGTAGAATAATCTCGATCGATACGAATCGCCTTCAGTTTGAAAAAGCTGCTGGGTCTGATATGAGATTACTTCGGAAGATTCTCGTATTAAACTTGGGTTTGTATCTAATTGTCGAGAGGAAAGCGTTCTACACAAAATCGACATCAAGGTAATTGTGCCATACTTCGAGCCGCTTGCTAGGATAATTAATAGACACGGAATAATATCATTGTCAAGTATACGGACAGAGGAATGGATGCTTAAAAACAATAGGCCAGACGCTTTGACATAGTGAAAGCAGCCCCACAATAATCATTTTAAAAAAATATCTAGATTTTGATTTTATTCTTCGGTAGAAGGGCTCAGCCTGCTTGCGAGAAGCTTATGGTTTATGAGGCTGAATATAGCTGAAAACTCCAATATTGCCACTTTGTCTGGTTTGCACAAGGGCCTGCGGCTCGAAAAAGTCACGATATGTGAACCGTTTACAAATCATGTACGTTTAAGGCTATAAAGCCTTTTTGTGATTAACGTTAGCACGTCTATATCAAGGCGTAACCACCATGAAAGGCACATATTCGTAGAGTTACAGCATGGTCAGTCAAGCATCTTGGACTCTTCGCCTTTGAACAACGTGTGGAGACTGATAATGAGATCACCTTGGTTGAAAGCTACTTACGTAGTCCCAGAGTTTTCAAATACCATAAGCTCATTAATATTTTTCTACCGATTTAGTAGAATAACACACAAATCTTACTAGCACCACTTTATGAGCGTAATGAGGGTTTTGTCTTCTTAACTTTTTGAAAATCCGCGGGTTGCCGAAAGGTGCGTGATACGATTGAGATCCTGTACGCCGTTTGCCACTGACATAAAATTAAGCCTCCAACCGAAACTGGATAAAATCACCATTCGACACAGCATTAAATAAAAAGTGATTAAATTAAACGACAGATATTGTAATTGGTGAAGCGTTTTCGTGAAGCATATGTAGTACTCTTTATATGATCCATAAATGGCAAATATGAAGGTATTGATGATGTACTAACGCTTTTGTTGTTTTCGTTACACGCTGTAATCAATTATCGAAGGTTTTCCTCGTCGGATCTCAGCGGTGACCTCGACCCAGATTTTGCGTCGGGCGTTGCTGGCAATGTCCAGCAACCCATCTATGGCGCCCATGCAGAACAGTTCGGGGTCGGACCTGCACCGGCCACTCACCCACCTGGTGCACCATCCGCGCCTCAGACCCCGCTGATTACAGCAGGACAACCATCTCAACAAGGTAAGGAGCGAGGTTAACGTAATTGCTAATTTAGGCAACATTTTTATCGATTTCAGACAAAGTTCAGCAACGACAGCGTTCCCTTCTAGAGAGCGGTGTTCAACATATATCTATACTAGACATACCGCTCACATATACAGGCACATATTGATGCCATACCATTAGTATCACTGCACTGCAATGATGGAAATTGCAGTTATCTGCAGTGATCTGTACCCAGGAATTCTTAATTTATTTCTCATTTCGTTCATCATAAATCCACGTTTCGTACGTAGACACTTACGTTACTTTTTTTTGTAGAGAAATTGATTAAGGAAACGTTAGCGAGAACCGAGCAAATCCTGTGTACTTCGCCTAGAGTGCCTTCTGTTGTTGACGGCAATCGTAAATCACGGTTAGTGACGCAATCGGCGAACAAGTGCAATATCTGCTAAGTCAACGCCTGGACACTACGCACAGGCCAAGTGTTGAAAGCGGCTTGAAGAGCCTAAAAGATTCATGGACGTTTAATCCGATACCACCAGCAGTATATACGATGCATGTCTAAGTGCGTTTCCAGCTATCGCTCCATCGTATCTATAGAGTCAGCTTCGGTACTCACCTACAGTACAGAGACTACGGACCCGCTAAACTTGTAATGTGACTGTCTGTTTAACCCCTACTTGAGACGAGGTACGTATTACCTATCGCTGACTGATAAGCAGCTGTGAAGTTGAAGAGCAACGTGCCGCGCCCGTATAGACCAATCGTACAGTCAACAAAATTACTTTACCAATTGATTCTTCTCGAGCCGATTTAGAATTGAGCCACTTCGTTACGTCGTTTAATATGCCAGAGACGTCTTTGAAGTAACGATAGGCAGGTCGGCTTGGACCGGTTCTGTGCTAACCGCAACTGACCTAAATATTGCGAATTGAAGGTGGCAGGTCGTTCGGCCTTTCCTACAAAGCAATTAGATAATTCCCCAAGCAGACGTCTCCGGCCACGAACGCCATGCGTTCGTTGACATGTCATCTATAATATTTCGGACGTAAAACGGTTTGGGGGATTGATCAGTTATTTCGCTAGGGAATATACTAGGCGTTAAGGATAAGTGAACCTATTAAATAGAAAAACTCAAGATATATAGAAGACTTATCTTTTTCCTACTATAATCTGATTTGGTATTTATGGCGTGCTGCGTCTTAAAGCCAGTCCGTGTCTGAAATAAGTACGCCGTTGATATTAATTCAGTTTTGATATTTTTTCCGTGATAGATTCTGATCTATTCGTGTATTTGTCCACCTTGGGCTAGGCACTATCGAAATACATTAGAAATGGAATCATCTCATAAAAATTGAATCGTTTACCTTAGAACCTCTTAAGTTTAGACGCAAATGAGAGCAAGAGTCCAGAATATTGTCCTCGATTTTGTCCCATCTCCCTTTTTGTATACGGGCTCTATAAAAGAAAATAAGTTGATAGAAACAGAGGCAACTTTCGTTTCCATTTTATTCTTAAGCTTACTCTTTTGTATGTTGCTAACGAGCTAGGGTATCGACTGTTGACAAACAGAATTTCTTACTGATTCTTTACACTCTCTACTTTTAGAATGGCTTCTTTCACATCTACCGTTTATATTGCCAATACCAGACAGATATGATTAATACCATTGATGTTTGTACTATCGTTCCACTATGTGATATTATTGGAACAGTCAAATGCAGAATTAAATTGTACAATTTCAATGGTGTTGGGAAAACTCCGTCTTTATTTAATCAACTTAGAGAAATAACGGCTCGATGTTTATTGTTGTATAGTTTTCCTGCTATGTTTGGACTGTGAAAAGGGGAATGATCCGCCTTAAAATGCATCCCGATAGGTTTCAGCGCGCAGCGATAATTGACCGCGATACAAACAGCGACTCTTATTCGGTCAGCATAATAGAGTAGCTTGTTAGTAATTTTTGACTACGCTCGCGTATCCCCTTTTCGCCGCGTCACTTGGAGTGATACAGAGGCGAGCGAAACGTATCGCAGTTGAATAACGACAGTCAAGGTCTACTACCCCACCCGTATATTATGTCCGTCCCTGACGATTCTCTTCTATATTTGTTGCTGCACATTTTTCTCAATGTACACACACATACATATTCATCTTCGGTCCAGTTTGAAGCACCGGCGTGCCATCGTGTAGGGCCTACCGTGCCCATAGCATCATATGCTGTTGTCGATCGGCAGTCTCAAAACCTGCCATTACTGGCAGCCAGTAGCCAGTTTACGTGCTCATCTTTTTGCTGATATAGACAGCTCTAAGGAGAACAGGAGGCGGAAGATTAGTAGTTAGAGAGGAGTATAGTTTGGCGGTTCTAGCCTCGTAGTTACCAATGTTTCTGCAGTCCTGCTCTTTACTGTGGAACGTTTATTGCGCTGGCCTGATTCTATGCTTGCTTGCATCACAGCCCGACTGTGACGTGAGCCTAGTGGTGTCGTATATTATTGCGGAGTAGCATCACATGTATCATGTACGCCAGATCGAGACACCGACGAAGCGGGCAGCCGCGGAGCCTCAGCTCAGAGCTCTCAACCAAACCAACATGCTTAGCTTTAGAGAAGGAACGGGCAAGCCTGCTGTTGGCTGGGAACGTAAATTAGATAGTCGAAACGGCGTGCTGGAATACAGTTAGATACACAGCTCCTGTACATACACGTACACAGCAGCTCTTACAGAGACCGTAGCAGAGTCAAGAACAGTGGTTCAAGGCAGCGACCAGAGGTGCCGCGCTACCACTCGAGAACTCCGACGAGAGTTGCTGCACTTGAAGGATATTAGCTGTTATCGTTGGCAGTGACTATATATATATATAT